>NC_057398.1:72922343-73283550 GCF_019320065.1 Cervus canadensis
TTCTTGAAGAGATCTCTAGTCTTTCCCATTCTGTTGTTTTCCTCTATTTCTTTGCACTGATTGCTGAGGAAGGCTTTCTTATCTCTCCTGGCTATTCTTTGGAACTCTGCATTCAAATGGGAATATCTTTCCTTTTCTCCTTTGCTTTCCACTTCTGTTCTTTTCACAGCTATTTGTAAGGCCTCCTCAGACAACCATTTTGCCTTTTTTCATTTCTTTTCCATGGGGATGGTCTTGATCTCTGTCTCCTGTACAATGTCACGAACCTCCGTCCATAGTTCATCAGGTTCTCTGTCTATCAGATCTAATCCCTTAAATCTATTTTTCACTTCCACTGTATAGTCATAAGGGATTTGATTTAGGTCATACCTGA
Organism: Cervus canadensis; assembly: GCF_019320065.1. Classification (NCBI taxonomy): domain Eukaryota; kingdom Metazoa; phylum Chordata; class Mammalia; order Artiodactyla; family Cervidae; genus Cervus; species Cervus canadensis. The sequence continues at coordinate 72,922,717 of NC_057398.1, forward strand.
ATGGTATAGTGGTTATCCTTACTCTGTTCAGTTTAAATCTGAATTTGGCAATAAGGAGTTCATGATCTGAGCCACAGTCAGCTCCAGGTCTTATTTTTGCTGACTGTATAGAGCTTCTCCAACTTTGGCTGCAAAGAATATAATCAATCTGATTTTGGTGTTGGCCATCTGGTGATGTCTATGTGTAGAGTCTTCTCTTGTGTTGTTGGAAGAGGGTGTTTGCTATGACCAGTGTGTTCTCTTGGCAAAACTCTATTAGCCTTTGTCCTGCTTCATTCTGTACTCCAAGGCGAAATTTGCCTGTTACTCCAGGTGTTTCTTGACTTCCTACTTTTGCATTCCAGTCCCCTATAATGAAAAGGACATCTTTTTTGGGTGTTAGTTCTAAAAGGTCTTGTAGGTCTTCACAGAACCATTCAACTTCAGCTTCTCAGCGTTACTGCGCTTGGGGCATAGGCTTGCCATTACCGATTGATACTTGAATGGTTTGCCTTGGAAACGAACAGAGATCATGTCTGTCATTTTGAGATTGCCACTCCAAGTACTGCATTTCAGACTCTTTTGTTGACTATGAGGCTATGCCCATTTCTTCTAAGGGATTTCTGCCCACAGTCAGTAGACTATAATGTCATCTGAAGTTTCAATTCACCCATTCCAGTCCATTTTAGTTTGCTGATTCCTAGAATGTTGACATTCACTCTTGCCATCTCCTGTTTGACCACTTCCAATTTGCCTTGATTCATGGACCTAACATTCCAGGTTCCTATGCAATATTGCTCTTTACAGCACCGGACCTTGGTTCTATCACCAGTCCCATCCACAACTGGGTATTGTTTTTGTTTTGGCTCCATCCCTTCATTCTTTCTGGAGTTATTTCTCCACTGATCTCTGGTAGCATATTGGGCACCTCCCGACCTGGGGAGTTCTTCTTTCAGTATCCTATCATTTTGCCTTCTCATACTGTTCATGGGGTTCTCAAGGCAAGAATACTGAAGTGGTTTGCCATTCCCTTCTCCTGTGGACTACATTCTGTCAGACCTCTCCACCATGACCCGACCGTCTTGGGTGGCCCCACACGGCATGGCTTAGTTTCATTGAGTTAGACAAGACTGTGGTCCTGTGATCAAGTTGGCTAGTTTTCTGTGATTATGGTTTTAGTGTGTCTGCCCTCTGATGCCCTGTCACAACACCTACCGTCTTACTTGGGTTTCTCTTACCTTGGACTTGGGGTATATCTTCACGGCTCTCCAGCAAAGGGCAGCCACTGCTCCTTACCTTGGATGAGGGGTATCTTCTCACGGCCGCCCCTCCTGACTTTGAACGTGGAGTAGCTCCTCTCGGCACTCCTGCTCATTATTGTTACCATTATCACCACTATTATTCTACTACTACACTATGAACTCCTATTAACATTCAGAATTACCATTACTATTCTAATTACGATTTTAGCACCTGCTATGCTCTAGGCACTGTCCTAAGCCCTGCTTGAGCATAACTCTGTTTATTCCTTTCAATAGCTTCATCTAATAGCCTCATCCTATCAGATGTGGATTGGGACCTAGAATGGTTAAGTAACTTGTTGGGTCTCTTGGCAGAGGCTTGAGCCTTGTGTATGGGACTCTGAGGCTGCACACTCCAAGCCCCATAACATAACGCCCTTCTCTCCAATTTCAGTGTCTGGAACCCTCGTCCCTCATGGTTGAATTCCTGCCTTGATTAATTGTCTTGTAATGAGGTTCCTGGAATCAGGGTCTTACTTCATTTCTCTTGATCCTCTCGGTCACTGTGTTGTCTCTGACTGCCAGCTCCTGAGGTTAGATTCCCACCACCCTCAGCTCACAGCCATAACCTCCTTCACCGGGGCCTGTCAGCTACTCCCTCTGTGGCTGCCAGCCCCTTCTTTCTCAGTGACCACACTCTCCGGTGAAACTTTTCCTTGGCCCTACTAGCGGAGTCCTCTGAGATGCTGCCCCTTCTCACAGCCAGCGTTACCGGCTGCTCCTCTCGTCCCCATTTTGGACAACACTAAGTGAACCCTCTGAACTCTGAAGTGACTGAGCACGCACGCATGCAGCCATTGCAAAGCAAGTGGTATTGAACCACAGATGCAGCACATAAGCGATCTGACCCAGTAAGGGGATGCAGCTGTTGTTGTAGCAGTCTAAAGACAAGCCTGGATAACGAGAGTAGTCAGAGATTCTAGTAAATGGTCACCTTTCCAGGGGATCTCAATAATCACAGCTTTCAATAACAAACAACTCAAGACCTTTCTCCTTTCTCAGGACATATGCCCAGATTAACCTGTCAAAATACTCAATTTGTTTTTGAGATTCTTGAAATTATATTTCAAATGGCGATATTTTCCTACCAGGCAGGTCTGTTCAACTGCAGAATTGAAAGCTCCATAAAGATGGTGACAGTAGAGCCTTCCCTGGTGGTCCAGTGGTTAGGACATGGGTTTAATCCCAGTCCAGGAAGATGCCAGGCAAGAATACTGGAGTGGTGGCCATTCCCTTCTTCAGGAGATCTTCCCAACCCAGGGATCAAGTCTCTTATATCTCCTGTATTGGCAGATGGGTTCTTTTACACCAGTGCCACCTGGGAGGCCCTTGCAACAGATAGGTCTATGTTATCTATACTTTTCTATTAATCTGGCTTTGGTAAAGCCACACTGTAATGCAATTCTGGAAGACCGTTCCTCCAGATCAGGTTCTTTAGAGAGGACCTCAGAAAGTTGAAAGTATAAAGTGAGCAGGAAGGGTTTCAAAGTCCTTTGGCCTCAGAGTGTGCTGAGTTGCCCTACAAACGAGCAAGAACTAGGTGAGGTTCACAGAATGAGATCTACAAAGGAAAGAGCAAAGTATTAGGTGCGTTAGCACCCGGGGAAAACTACCATGTGGATCCAGAGTACTCCAGGTACTGGCTCGGTCTGCTCTGTGAGTCCCGGTTCACGCCCAGAGGGACTAAAAGCTCTCATTTTACAGCCATTGGACTCAGCCAAATCTCCCTGCCTGCACCCTGGGTTCCCACTACACCACCACTAGGAACTTTTGCCCTTGATTTAAGGCAGTCACAGCACTAGAAAAAGAGTTAGTGGCTCAATTGTGTTTGGCTCTTTATGACTCCATGGACTGTAGCCTGCCAGGCTCCTCTGTCCGTGGGATTTCCCAGGCAAGAATACCGGAGTGGGTAACCATTTCCTTCTCCAGAGAATCTTCCTAACCTAGGGACTGAAGCCTGGTCTCCTGCACTGCAAGCAGACTCTTTACTGTCTGAGGCAAAAGGGATGCACTAGACATTTTCTTTAAAAACCTGAGAGAAGTAATGCTTTGTGGCAATGATTTTCAAATCTAGTTTTTTTTCTTCACAGAAAACTCCTTTTGTTCCTAATAATAAACCTGCTCTGGCTGAAGCAGGGTGGAGGCCTCCTTCCCCCTCACCTCACCCTTGCTGCTCTCTGAGACATTTGTGCAGAAGCCTGAGGCTGCTGGGAACACTGTTTTAAAAGCTTTGCTGCCAACAAACCAACCATACAAATTTATTCTTGAGACAATTGGGGAAATTTGAATATGGAAATCGAGTATTCATTTTGTTAGGTATGATAATGGTATCGTTATGTGAGAACAATGTCCTGTAAATGTTTTTTATTGTGGTAAAAGTCACATAATATAAAACATACTATTTTAACTATGTCCTTGTTTTTTAAAACTTCGTATTCCATGATGTCTGGAATTTTCATTAAAAGGAAGTAATTATGACAGAATGAAAAATAATGTTAAATCAAGGTGGTGGGCCTAGGGATTCATTATAATATTCTTTCTGAAAAATACAGAAGAAGCGCATAACACTGGAGGAGTCCCAGGCAACATTGTAGGAACTGGTCTATTGCTGCAGTTTTCCTCTGAGATCCGGGTGAGGGTGGGGGTCTGCTGCGCCCTCTCCATTTACTCAGCACTTGTGGGGGGCTGGCAGGACACCCGCTAGACTGACAGGTAAAGGGCACATAGCATTTTTCACCATTACGGGCAGGGCTGGCCCCATGCATGTGCTCCGGGTGTGGCCCCCACCCCCGCCTGTCTCCTCTGAGTAGGCAGGATGCCCTCTGCGCCCTGCTCCAACCCGACACCTGCTGCCTCAGAGGAAAAGCTGATGAACGTGCTCCTTCCTTCTTCCCCCGCTGCTTTCCCTCTCCCAGGTATCCAGGGATCCCAGGAGGGTTTCTCATGACCAGGAAGCTGCGAGATGCCTGCTGGGGCCGTGCTGCCCTTTCACTTCAGGGCCTCGCTCTGTTCTCAGCTCTGCTTGCTCTGCCCTCTGCCACACTCAGAGCAGTAAGCGGAACCGTAGAACCGGAGAGAGAAGCACAGCCCCTCACACATGCAAGAATGCCCTCAGGCTCCTCTGTTGTGGTGGTGGGGTCCTCTGGCTTCTGCTAATATGTTTCTGTCTAAAATTCGTTCCATAAACGTTTACAGAATGCTCCTCTGTGTCAGGTACAGCGTGAGGAACTAATGGGCAGAGACCAGTAACATCCGGAAACTGAAAGCTCAGGAGCTAGAGAACCAAGAAATCTCCCGCAGCCCAGGAAATTTAGACCCGCTGGTCTCCAACTGCAGACCCTGGAGCCCCTGGGACTGAACAGATTCCCCTCATCATAGCAGTGAAAGCTGGCTGACTGGCCCGGGAGCCTGCTGCTTCGTGAGATGCCATTTGTCAATATTCCGGTCCTGAGCTTTGAACGATGAGAAGCTCTGTTTCCTGGGGGATTTAAGCCTGTGTTCCAGGAGACTGATCTACAAGTGAGCAATGCGTGAGCATAGCTTCCCTGTGACTAGAAATATCCACACCTGCTTCCCAAGACATATGTTTCCCTAATGGAGCTTTTAACAGGAGGCTGATTGGCGAGCACAGAATCAGCCCAAAGGAAGGGAGTGACTGTGAGGGAGATTTTACTCAGGGTATGTGAATAGAAGAGGTCACGGACAAGCCTCCTCAGATGTTTTTACATCCAGAACACCCTTGAGTGGGCGCTTCTCAAGATGCACCTCTTTGTAAACACCTGTTCTTTTTTTTTTTTTTTGGTCAAGGTCCATGGTATGCGGTATCTTACCTGCATGGAACGGATGGAGCCTTGCAGTGGAAGTTAGCCACTGGACCACCAGGGAAGTCCTGACTAAACAACTGTTTTTTTGTTAGCCACTTGTAGCACCATTTCAAAAGATGACAGCTTTCTTCATATTAGTTTCATTCCAGTTCTGCTTTCTGGAGGTTGTCTTGAGGTTCTGGGGAAGGGGAAGAGACTTAATGGGAAATGCCCCAGCCCGAGGCTGTCTGCAGTACCGTAGGTTCTGGCATTTCTTCACCAATGTATGGAGGTGGGAGCAGTCTGGGGGGAGGTTTGCTGCCTGCAGGCTCTTTCCTTCATCTGGTTCTGTGCAACGTGAATAGAGGTTATATCAGGGTTTGCCAGCTTATATGCAGCAGGGGCCAGGTGTGTAGCAGAGTGAATCAGACTGAATAAAAGGATAATCTCAATAGCAGTTTGAGCATAAATATGCTTCTTAATGCTCTTCCCTATAAGGAAAAAAGCACAGGTATGAGGATAAACGGCAGCTGATGCTCAGTGGTGAGGGGACAAAGTAAGCCCTGGGGACAAGGTGAATCCTGAGGACTCTGGCAACCTGGAGAGAGTGCCTCCCTTCTCATGATGACCCAGCAACTGAGGCCTTGTGGGAAGGAGGTCCCGAAGTTACTAGCTGCAAGTGTTTTCAAGAGACGTTAATACACCGGAGTTTAGATGAAATCACCTGATTTTTTTAGAATATTGGCAACAGATTCAAAGTTTTGAAAAATGCTCCTCCAAACAAGCAAAACATGTCAGGGCCAGATTCAGTCAGCGAGCTAGATGGCAGCTTCTACAGCCTGCAGGATTTTAGTTCCTGGACCTGGGTTGGAACTCCCCCTACCACCCTACCCCTCCACAGTGGAAGCTGGGAGTCCTAACCACTGGACTACCAGAAAAGTTCCTTCTTTCCATTTTTTAAAGGATCCTGTGATGAAATGTTTTAGAAAATGCTGATTTAAAAAATTAAATAGGCAGAAAAAAGTCAAGCAGGTATTTGTTGTTTTCTGACTGTAGATGTTTTCATAGCCTTTTAGATCCTATGTGTCTTAAAGCATCTCCAACTTGGGCTCTTGACTTCATAGATACAAGGCACCCCCCGCCCCCTACCCCCCAGTGTCTAAAGAGGCCAAGTGCATCCATTTCCAGTTGACATTTTGGCCAGGGGCATTTTCTGGCCCTTTCCCCTAAACTAAGGGGTACTTTCTTCTGAGGTCTCAGATCCCTGTGCACCCAAAGCTGACAGCAATGGAGTGGAACAATGAAGTCAGCCTGGTCCCTGCACTGGAGGAATGCTCACATTTCTCATCCAGCTCACTTATCTAAAGCCTAGGACCATGTGGACTGAGTTCATCTTTATCTAGAAACTGTGGTTCCTCTACACCTGTCAGTTTCACCTCCTATAATCATTTTCCTTCTTACTTTTATTCTATGTTCATCATCCCATGTAAAATCTGGTTCAAAGCTCGCCACCTTGACCCTCTCCCAAAGTACCCCCTGACTTATTTCTACCCACCTGGCCTCTGTTGCTGGTTCTGACAACTTCACAGAAAGACTTAGCCCATACTTAGGCCCCAACAAAGCAGAGGAACCAAAAAGAAGCAAAAAGAAACTCTAGTTTTCTCCAGAATATCACAATTGGAGACTCAGAAAGCTTTTTAAATTTCAGCACTTATGTGAGCTTCAGTGTTGTTTTATTCTGAATTACACTCAGAAAGATCATCCTCTTTCCACGGCTTGGGGCCTCCGTTAGCATGAATGGAATCAATTTTTTCATACTATTTCATACTTTTCATTAGTTTGTCATCTATAGCCTTCCAATTTCCAAAAGGAATTGGCGACTGCCTGCAATTAAAAAAAAAAAAAAGCCCACATCCACGTGGGGTTGACCTGTGGCGTCTGTCCCTCCTTTTCGGCACCTCCAGCCCTTGTCTCACTCTGGGCTTACTGCCAACGCCTCAGAACAAATCTCCTGCGTCCGTCTTCACAGTCACGTCCATCCTGTGCCCTGCTGCCAATTCTTTCTAAAACACACAGTGATTTTGTCACCTTCCTGCATTTTTATCAGCTCCACCTAGATTGTAAGTTGCCTAAAGATACAAACTATACACATTTATATTTCCTGTGTTGCTGTGATTCTCAGATTTGATGGGGGAACTTATTTAAAATGTGACTCCATGATTCTTGCAATTAAAGATGGATCTGGTAGGACTAGAATGAGGTCAGGAACCTGCCTTTTGTTTCCAGACAAGTACTAGCAGGAGACTGTGGCGCTGGGGGTCCATAGACTAGAAACTGAGAATCATTCTCTTTTAAATCTGGCAGGGACTTAATAAATGGGTAAAAATTGAGTTTAGTTGCTTTTAAACCAATGCATCTCTATTTCATCTTCTCTGAAAAGATTTTAGTTCCCCATTTCCTTCACTTCAGCATCTGGTAGAATGTCATTGATTAGTTTCACTCTGAAGTGATTTTTTTAAAATATTCAGAAGAAAAAAGAGGAGGAAGGAGCTTATAAATGGCTTTCACTGCACACCTGGAGAATTATCAAGGTGATAAATGGTCCTGTCAGTGATGTCTGGGTATAACCCAGGTGCTTAGATCACTGAAAAAGGGTCTTTTCCATCTCTGCCTGCCCACACCATCATTTACTCCTCTATAGCAGACTGACAAAAGAGGCCACAGTTAACGGAAATATATTTTAAGCCCTAATTTCCAAACTTCGTGCTCACTCTCTAAACAGAGAAAGGGAACAAGAGAGAGCCAGGAGGAGCAGTGGAGAACAGGAGCAGGATTAAAAAATTATATGACATGTGTTTCACTGAACACCTACTGTGTGCTAAGCTGCATTAGGCACCACACATAGGTAATCAATATCCTCCTCACAGTAACCTGCAAGTAGGTATTGACTGTCCCATTTTGTAGAAAAGGAAACTGTTTGCCTTCCTCCTGTGACATCGCCATGACTCAAGCAAATGAAATGGGCAAAAAACAATGCTTGAAAAGATAACCACACATTTCAGAGTCAACCCCTAGGCACGTTCATAATGACGATTTAGAGAGGGAAAGGGCCTAAGCGGGGAAGGAAATTTCAGTCTGAAGGTTATTCCTAAAGGCATGGGAAATGACCCTTCTGATCCCAAGTGCTCATGGGCTGGCTGTACCTTACACCCAAGCAGGTCTTGAGGTGCTTGGGGACTCTGTGATCTGTTCAGTTCATTACCAGCCATAGATGAGTTATTAAAAGTATAATCGACCCTTTCTTGGGCACAAATTCCATTTAATAGATTAATATTACAAATCCCCAAACAAAAACAAACAGAAAACAGCTCTCTGGCTCAGACCACCCGTCGACAACATTGCTGTAACCCCAGGCTTGAAATCTCTGCCCTTCTGGGTGTCCTCTTCGCCTGGCCTTCTGAGCTGTGGTCCTGCTGGCCACCAGGAGGATCCCGGCTCTGGTTCCACGCGCTCTCCAGGTGGTTCCCGGACGCCTGGTCTGGCAGCTCTCCTCCACTCCCACCCTCCTGTCCCCAGGCTCTCCTCTCCCAGGACACACTGGCCTGGGTGACAGGGATGTCGCTCCATGGACACGCGCGGACTTCTCTGTCTGCCTCCACAGCCAGCCCGCTGAGCGCGGCCGCGGGGTCGGGATCTGCGAGAAGGTCACCAGCTGTGTCCTCCAGCACAGCTGGTGGCCGGGCTCTTCCTGTTCATAGAAACGCCTCCCCTGAGGCTCCCAGCCCAGCGGGCCTCCAGCCCCACCACGCTCTGCTGCTCTGAGCCTCTCATACACACACCGACTGTCATCCTTTCCTCGTTTGATGAGTGCCTTTCCCATCTGGGACAACGTCTGGGGTGTGGAGAGAGGTATCCATCCCCAGCATCTGCAGGTCTGAGCCTCGTGAACAGCCATCAGCCTCAGGGCTAGCCCCCTGCCAGCATCAGCCCCACACAGCATTTTTCAGATGAAAGGAAAAGCACAGCCAAGGTATGCACACAGAGGCAGCAGTGTGGATGTAAGGGGAGACAGCCTGACATGAACAGAAGGTTCATGGACGATGGTGGGAGAGGCCGGGCTTAAGACTTCTGATTTTATTTCATAAGCAGAAAACCACATGGCTACATGCACAGGGAGGAGTTGTGAACAGTGTTTCAGGATAAATAATCAGGAGGTAGAAAAAGTGGGGTCATTTGAGGGGCCTTTGGAGGCAAGGAGCCCGACTTGGGGCACTTGCTTGGAGCAGGGTCACCTGCTCCTTGGGATCCAAGGAAGGCCATCTGAACCCCACCCCACACACTGCATGAGGTTCAAGGCCCTTGCTTACCCCAAGTCACCTTGGGCTCCACCATCTAGCTCTGCTGAATGCTCATTCTGCATCTTCCACTCTACCCCAACATTGACCAAAATGTAGGATGCAAGCTTTTCTCCACCCTCTTCCCATCCTCTCAAATGTCCTCCTACCAGACAGGTTTGTGTAGCGGGATGAAGAGGACATAGGGAGGACAGGTGTACATCAGAGAACCCTGGAGCAGATAGCTAAAATGAGACTTACCTGTTCTCAAAAGGCCCATGGGCCATTTTTGCTGACTCAACACTAGCCTTCACCTGTGATATCCATCCTTTCTCCCTCCTTTTCCCTTCTCTCGTCATCACTTTCCAAATCTTGGCTTGTTTTTTATGCTAGTGGCTCAACCATCTCTTCCTTGCTGCCTTTCAGATCATACCCTCAGGGTCTTACCTCTATCTCCCTAAAGTCTGCTAAGTCTTTTTCTAAGCCAAATCAAATTCTGTGTAAGACAGACTCTGGTGCCAGTTTTATGGATAACAAATTTTTTTTGGAACTCCCATCCCCAACTTCACCCCTAAGACAGCCCCTGGAGCACCTTTGAGGAACTTTCAGGCTTCACTTTGATGTCAGCTTGAGAGTCCTTCCATGTTTAAAGCTCCTGTGTCTATGGTTCCTGATTTTCAATTCTGTGTGACTGGTTTAAAAAAAAAAAAAAAGAAAGAAAGAGGCAGAAATACAAAGTTGAGAAGTGGGTTGGCTTACAGCAATGATTTTTACAAATTCTGCTCTTGGAATCCCTTTATGTTAATTATGAGGACTCCAAATAGCTTTCATTTTTGTCCCTTGTCTTAATTTTAATGTCCTGGTGATCTTGGCATGGAATAACAGACTGGTTCCAAATCGGGAAAGTGAAAGTCACTCACTTGAAAGAGTCTGACTCTTTTCAACCCCATGGACTGTCCATGGAATTCTCTAGGACAGAATACTGGAGTGGGTAGCCTTTCCCTTCTCCAGGGGATCTTCCCAACCCAGGGATTGAACCCAGGTCTCCCGCATTGCAGGCGGCTTCTTTACCAGCTGAGCCACAAGGGAAACCCAATCGGGAAAGGATCGTCAGATCGGGAAAGGAGTATGTCAAAGCTGAATTGTCACCCTGCTTATTTAACTTATATGCAGGGTACATCATGAGAAATGCCAGGCTGGATGAAGCACAAGCTGGAATCAAGATTGCTGGGAGATATATCAATAACCTCAGATATGCAGATGACACCACCCTTAAGACAGAAAGCAAAGAACTAAAGAGCCTCTTGATGAAAGTGAAAGAGGAGAGTGAAAAAGTTGGCTTAAACCTCAACATTCAGAAAACTGAGATCATGGCATCCGGTCCCATCACTTCATGGCAAATAGATGGGGAAAAAATAGTAACAGTGACAGACTTTATTTTGGGTGGGTTCCAAAATCACTGCAGATGGTGATTGCAGCCATGAAAATAAAAGACACTTGCTCCTTGGAAGAAAAGCTATGACCAACCTGCTGCTGCTGCTGCTAAGTCGCTTTAGTCGTGTCCGACTCTGTGCGACCCCATACCAAGACAGCATATTAAAAAGCAGAGACATTACTGTGCTAACAAAGGTTCGTCTAGTCAAAGCTATGGTTTTTCCAGTAGTCATGTGTGGATGTGAGAGTTGGATAATAAAGAAAGCTGAAAGCCGAAGAATTGATGCTTTTGAACTGTGGTGTGGAGAAGACTCTTGAGAGTCCCTTGGACTGCAAGGAGATCCAACCAGTCCATCCTAAAGGAGATCAGTCCTGGGTGTTCATTGGAAGGACTGATACTGAAGTTAAAACTCCAGTAGTTTGGCCATCTGATGTGAAGAGCTGACTCATTTGAAAAGACCCTAATGCTGGGAAAGATTGAAGGTGGGAGGAGAAGGGGACAACAGAGGATGAGATAGTTGGATGGTATCACTGACTCAATGGACATGAGTTTGAGTAAACTCCAGGAGTTGGTGATGAATAGGGAAGCCTGGCGTGCTCCGGTCCACGGGGTCACAAAGAGTTGGACATGACTGAGCGACTGAACTGAACTGAACTGATCTTGGCCTAGTAATTAGGTCTTCTGAACCTTATTATCCATCTCCTTAAAAATAGGAGTGGTATAACCATCTGAAAGAACTATGGTGAGATTAAGTGAGATAATGTAAAATAATTTTTCAACTCCGAAGACTATGTAATTGTTAGTTGTTATTAATATTGTGTTATTGAGTAGATAATGGGGATGCTGTGATCTTTTTCTGTCACCTCTTTGAAGTACCTAAGAACAGTGGAAAAATTGAGTTCTGGAGTCTTTTCTGGAAAAGATTTGGAATCCTGGTCCCTCGCTTACTGGCTCTGTGGGCAAGTCAGTAAACCTCTGTGAATCATTTCAATTTCCTCACCATTAAGAGAAAGAGAGACAGGAAGAATTATAACGCAGTGTGTATTTTCCAGTGTTGCAGTGAGAATTCATAATAATGTATGTCAAGTCTGTACATCACTCAAATCCACTCTCCTATGTAATCTTTGGTCCACAATATCTTCTCTATTTTCATTAAGCCTTCACTGTAAAGACTGGCAATTCCTTCTTTAAAATTGAAGTATAGTTGATTTATAGTGTTTTATTTAGTGGTACAGCAAAATGACTAGGTTATCACACATACACATATATATTCTTTTTCAGATTCTTTTTCATTATAGGTTATTAGATATTGAATGGGCTTCCCTGGTGGCTCAGATGGTAAAGAATCCACCTGCAATGTGGGAAACCTGGGTTCAATCCCTGGGTTGGCAAGATCCCCTGGAGAAGGGAACAGCTACCCACTCCAGTATTCTGGCCTGGAGAATTCCATGGACTGTGTGGTCCATGCGGTTGCAAAGAGGTGGACACAAATGAGCGACTCTCACTTTCACTCTGGGGCTTCCTTGATGGCTGAGACAGTAAAGAATCTGCCTGCAACGCTGGGAGACTTGGGTTCAATGTGGAATATAGCTCTCTGTGCCATACAATAGGCCCTCATTGTTTATTCCATTTTAAACTCGTCGTTGATGGCTCCGCAGTGACCTTCCTTAACTGAGGCAATCAGGACACCTAATGCTGAAGGTAGAGATGTGTTAGAGATCAGATGTGAGTTTAGGTCAACCCTGGGAAGGGCATGGGCATGGACCGGGGTGGGAGGCGTCTTACAGAGGTGAGCCTCTCACCCTGCACAACCCCTGCACAGCACCCCCTGCAGTCTGGTCCCGCTGCGTGACCTTCAGGCATCCTCTGTGGGGCCGTTGCTGACACCCGCTGCTGTCTGGGACACTGAGTCAGAATCAGCCCCCAGAAAACTCATCTGGCCCATGACTTTGACTTTCCTGGGCGTGGGCTCTTTTCAGAATTAGAGCTTCTCCTTGAGTTAGATATTATTTCTCAGGTCTATTTTAAACGTAAGCATTAATATCTCCTCAGCACGGATCAGGACTTGTATCAGCATAGAACCATAAAAGAGGCACTGCAGGAAATTTCATCCAACCACCTTGGTTTGTGTTAGAGGAAACTGAGGCCAGAGGGATGAGGTGACATCATCAAAGAGACACTGAGTTACAAACAGCACCAGGAGGAGAATGTGAGTCCGGCTTTAGGTCCAGGGATTTTTCCATTTCTTTCATCCATCTTTCCAATACATTTATTGAGCACCCACTATGTACCAAGAGCTATGGTAAGAGCTGGGGATATTGTTATCACCAGGGGTGAATAATAGATGCTGTGACCATTTCACACTACCTACCTGTATGCGCTAACAATATAGATTAATGAGCTCCCTGCCACTGCCCTCCGTTAGGAGGTCAACGAATAGGCAAGTGTGGATGAGAAGAGAAATAAAGAGGTATATCTCTAACATGGGCTGTCACTTACCTATCTGCCTACCCAACCTGGGCAGGAAAACTTGCCGTGGGGATCCCTGGGCTGCTGGGCATAGCATGAGGGTTTAGAAACGTGGAGGGAGGATGGGGCAAGAAGTGAAGGAAAAGAGGCACAGAGATCCCGACAGCAGGCTTTGAAGGTGCTGAAAGCAAACTGCCCTCCTCCCACATAGCTGAACGGAGGTCAGGAGGGGGATGTACGTGGGCCTGCTTAATGGTGGGATTCTACTTTCCTGGGGGCGTGGGGAGCACTAGAGGAAGAAGCAGGATTCAGCAGCTGTCCCCCAACTTCCTCATCTCATGAGCTCAGCAGCTGTGCCCCACCCCAGGGTCCCCCTTTCCAGGGCTCCTACCTTCGAACAGCCAAGACCACTAAGGTGGTTGGGGACCAGCTTACCTGGAAACTAGAAAGATATGCTGTGCATTTATCCTCAGTGAGTCACTGCTTTCATATCATTAAACTTCAAGGAAATTTATTTGTGAGTTCTGATAGCCACAATGAGCTTGTAACTAAGACCAAGACTTTCTCATGAGCTGGTGATAATTAATGGAGAAAATTTCAACCATCCCCTAATGGGTGTCAAAGGCGGTGTTATTTGAACATAACAGAATCACTTCCTGTTCTAAAAAGCCACCCCAGAGAGCTGAATACCTCTGGGAGACAGCCCTAGCCCTGGTGACACTGTCTAGCACTAACTCTGCATCTCTTGCTTGGAGCTGAGGACTGCCCTAGGGCCAGGCTTGCAAAATATGTATATTGTATAAAAGGCCCCCCAATCTTTAGCGGCTTGCTATGTATCTGGTTGCCAGGATGCCTGAGCACTGCGTCCCCCCATTTGCATCTCTCACAGCCACATATTCAGGGGCATGTGGTCTGAGGTTCCCAAACATACTGCATACAGGTAATTCAACGCTGCCCCGTGGGGGTGTCAGAATTCTCAGCAGCATTAGTCACTGCTCCAATCTACTCTTCAGAAAACCTCTAAAGGTAAGTTATATACTATAAAAATAATTACAGTAGTCTCTCTACTTCTGTGAATATTTTAAAATGTCTACAATAAAGTTGAGAAAGAAAATAAAACCTTACCTGCTGGGGATAATCCATTTATTTGTTTGTGCTCATTAAATTCTGAATTCAACAAAAACTTACTGGCCTTCCAGTATGGGTCAAGCAGTGTTTTATCAGCTTCAGTGCTAAAATGTTTGCCCTTCAGCAGTGGATCCAGATAGAATTTCTGTGGGTGCTGCTGCTGCTGCTGCTAAGTCGCTTCAGTTGTGTCCGACTATGTGTGACCCCATAGATGGAAGCCCACCAGGCTCCGCCATCCCTGGGATTCTCCAGGCAAGAACACTGGAGTGGGTTGACATTTCCTTCTCCGTCTGTGGGTGAGGCCTCAGCATTTTACAGTTTGTTCAGGAGGTCGCATTGTACAGTCAAGGTGGAGAATCACCATCCTGAGGGAGTGATGCAGCAAAGAGCACACGGACAGACTTGGCCAGGCTCTCACTTTCGATATCCATGTGGTGTTGAGAACCTCACTCGTGTCTTTGGCTTTCAGGCTGGACTTACTTCTGGACAAGGAGAGAAGGGGATTTTGTGGTCTCTGAGTTCCTTTCCATCAGTCCTAAGTCTCTTGATCTGCACCAAGGTATAAGTCCCTTTCAACTCCTACATTCTAGGACTTTTCAAGATGTTTTGTGGTGAGAGGAACTGGAGGCTTTTGGAGAGTCCTTGAGTTTAGCACCCGTTCAGATGCCTCTCCCATTCTCTATACCAACTTATTTTACCCATTGGCTTTCTTTCCATCAGTCTCAGGGTTAAATCAACTTAACAGAAGACAGTGGCTACAACAAGGCTATAAAAGGTCCATTAGTCCCCATCATGCCCTCCTTTCCTAGACCGCTTACTCCATCTAGGCACTTATGGGACAGTGAATCAAGGGTTACCCAGGGAAGCAGAAAGGCCAGCATCTGATGGATGATGAGTGTGAAGACAAGGAACCAAGCATCTCTCTGAAGTGCCAGCTCTGGCAAGTAACTCAACATGCTAAGAGCATTCTGAGTCTCAACCAAGAAGAAGCCTCTGCATGCCAGGCACCCAGAGGCTAAGGAGGAAAATACCCTTATCTACTTTCTTCTGCCCAGGTCATGGTGTGATACAAGAGGAACACACATTTTCCATTCTTCATTGGCCAATAATAATGTGGGAAGAATTTGGAGTTCACCCTTCTGGCCAAAATGGAAGATTATTAAGAGAAGAGTTATTGATAAATACACAAATAAATTTTATTTTTCATTGTGTGTCTATTTCTGAAAATATTATGTTCAAGTTGAACATATGAAAACAGAACACTTCTTTAATTGAAGTGGCATCTAAGAATTTCAATTGTGATTTCTCTGCATCTTAGTCTACTAGTTATAACGTAGTAGCCAACATTCAAATCCATGGAAGCAAATCCTTTTGTAAGTTCAGTTCAGTTCAGTCGCTCAATCGGGTCCAACTCTTTGCGACCCCATGAACCACAGCACACCAGGCCTCCCTGTCCATCACCAACTCCCGGAGTTCACCCAAATCCATGTCCATTGAGTCGGTGATACCATCTAATCATCTTATCCTCTGTCGTCCCCTTCTCCTCTTGCCCTCAATATTTCCCAGCATCAGGGTCTTTTCCAATGAGTCAGTTCTTTGCATCAGATGGCCAAAGTGTCAGAGTTTCAGCTTCAGCATCAGTCCTTCCAATGAACACCCAGGACTGATTCCTTTAGGATAGACTGGTTGGATCTCCTTGCAGTCCAAGAGACTCTCAAGAGTCTTCTCCAACACCACAGTTCAAGAGCATCAATTCTTCGGCGTTCAGCTTTCTTTATTGTCCAACTCTCACATCCATACATGACCACTGGAAAAACCATAGCCTTGACTAGACGGACCTTTGTTGACAAAGTAATGGTCTGTGCATTTTAATATGCTATCTAGGTTGGTCATAACTTTCCTTCCAAGGAGTAAGCATCTTTTAATTTCATGGCTGCAATCACCATCTGCAGTGATGTTGGAGCACAAAAAAATAAAGTCAGCCACTGTTTCCACAGTTTCCCCATCTATTTGCCATGAAGTGATGGGACTGGATGCCATGATCTTAGCTTTCTGAATGTTGAGCTTTAAGCCAACTTTTTCACTCTCCTCCTTCACTTTCATCAAGAGGCTCTTTATTTCTTCTTCACTTTCCGCCATAAGGGTTAGATTAAATCATTTGAGGATGAACCTTTCTTAAATTTTTAAATATTTTGAGTGAGAGACTTTATGAATCTTTATTAGTCCTTACAGATTCAGGTTTCAGTTCATACAAAGGCAGCCTCAGATGGAGACTCACTATTTCCATTATTCTGTGGGGAAGATGGCTGAGCTTAGTCACTCAGTCGTGTCTGACTCAGAGAACCCATGGACTGCAGCCTGCCAGGCTCCTCTGTCCACGGGGATTCTCCAGGCAAGAATACTGGAGTGGGTTGCCATGTCCTCCTCCAGGAGGAGGAGGGCAATATATATATATAGTTGTTGCTGTCAGTCACTAAGTCACGTCCTACTCTTTGCAACTCCATGAACTACAGTGCTGCAGGCTCCTCTATCCTCTATCTCCCAGAGTTTGCTCTGATGCATGTCCAATTGAGTCAGTGATGCTATCTAACCATCTCATCCTCTGCTGCCCCCTTCTCATTTTGCCTTCAACCTTTCCCAGAATCAGGGTCTTTTCCAATGAGTTGGCTCTTTGTATGAGGTGTCCAAAGTATTGGAGCTTCAGCTTCAGCATCAGCCCTTCCAATGAATACTCAGAATTGATTTCCTTTAGGATTGACTGGTTTGATCTCATTGCTGTCCAAGGGACTCTCAAGAGTCTTCTCCAACATCACAATTGAAAGTATCAATTCCTCAGCACTCAGTCTTCTTTATGATCCAACTCTTACATCCGTATGTGACTACTGAAAAAACCATAGCTTTGACTAGACAGACCTTTGTTGGCAAAGTAATGTCTCTGCTTTTTAATATGCTGTCTAGATTTGTCATATTTTTCCTTCCAAGGAGCAAACATCTTTTTATTTCATGGCTGCAGCCACTATCCTCAGTGATTTTGGAGTCCAAGAAAATAAAATCTTTAAACTATGTGCATGTAAAAAATGAGTATATTGTAAAAATTACAAAGTGAAGAGAATCTACCATAAGTATGATATTTAATGATGAAACTTTAGAAGCATTTTCACTAAAGTCAGAAATCAATGGTGCCTGCTATTCAACATTGTAGTGGACCCTTAGCTATTACACTAAGACAAGGAAAAGAAATAAGAGCTAAATAGAATTGGAATGAAAGACAAAAAATGATTGCTCTTTGCAGAGAACATTATAAGCATAGATAGTCCAAAGTAATTTACTAATATGAGTGTGCAGCAAATTGCTAAATTTAAGAGCAAGTTAAAAAATCAATATTACTCCCAAATACAGGCAATAACCAACAAATAATAGTTATTAGAAAATATGATAGAACAAAATTCTATGTAATGTGGCAATAGAAATTACTAGGTACATGGGAGTAAATATGTGAAAAAGTGCTTGCTGCTCAGTTGCTTGGTCATGTCCAACTCTTTGCAGTCCCATGGACTGTAACCCACCAGGCTCCTCTGTGGGAAGACATTTATGAAGAAAATTATTAAATATTATTGGAGGACATGAAATAGATCTGAATAAAATTATAAATATGTCAATTCTCCCCCCAAATATTCTCTAAATTGAATGCTTTCAAATGAAAACTCAACAGAAATTTTTGTGGAACTAGACAAACTGATACCTAACCTCACAATTTCCAAAATGGTTTGAAAATAAGAACAAGAGGGAGGCTTGATGGCTTTTTTCCCCATACATTGAAGTTTATTATAAAGCTTTAGAACATAAAACAGTGAAAGAACAGGGATAAAAAATAAAACAATGGAACAGGACCAGAGAACCCAGAAATAGCACCATATACAGATTTTGAAACTTAATTTATTATACAGGTGACAGTGGGGATGGAGTACTCAATAAACTGAGAATTGATTTGTCACATGGAAAAACGTGAAGTTGATTCTTATCTCACACATACACAAAATAAATTCTAAATGGATTAAGACCTAGAAAATGAAAACCAAATGTTAAACGGGTTAGAAAAAAATACGGGACCTCTCTGTTCTTGAGATAGGGAACACAAGTCACAAAAAGCAGAAATGACAAAAGAAAAAACTGATTTCATTAAAATTTAAACTTTCTTTGTAAGAAATGATCCCATAAACAAAAGATAAGTGACAGATTAGAGAAGATATGCAATGTATCAGAATACATAAAAGATTCCTATCAGAACATATAGAGATTTCCTACAAACTGATAAGAAAAACCATCTAATCAAAAATTGTGCAGAGGATATAAACAACTCACAAAAGTCCAAACAACAAATAAACACATGGCAAGATACTAAAAATAATTAATAGTCAGAGAAATGGAAAATAAAAGTAACATGGGATGCTATTTCATATCTATCAAATTGGTGAAAATTAAGAAGTCTGGCTGTGACAATGATGGAAAACTCAAATGCAACTGGTAGGAGACTAAATCAGCACAACACATTTAGAGACAAAATTTAAGATATGGATCTTTCTAATTGAAAATTCATACATTCTGTGGTCCAATAATACATCAAGCATATACATCTGTATGTACACCTGAGAGAAATTCTCACACACGAACACAAGGACACATATATAAAGAATGTTCATTGTGGCATTAAAAAGTAAATAGCTAAAAAAGCTGAAAATAACCTAAAATCATGAATAAACAAAATGCATTATATTCACATACTTCAATAGTGGGCATGAGAAAGTGAATAAACTAGATCTATGTATTACCATGGGCAGATGTAAAGAATAAAGTGGAATTTAAAAAGCAAGTTCCAGAATTGTACATATAGTTTGATATCATTTATGTAATGCAGTATTTTTTAAACATATGTTTAAGATATAGAATTTTAAACGAATACATCGAGAAATGAATGGGAGTAAGAAGATGGAGACAAACAGTTTGAGTTTCGCTGTCAAAGGGAAGAGATTGTAATAGCTGGAGGTGAGCGGGTTATGTATATGTTTTGGAAATGCACAACACTAGAGTTTGTTTATCTGAAAATGGGAATGATCCAGCAGAGAGACTTAAAAAAGATTATTCCCAAAGAACAAAATCTGTGCGAAGTTAGGGTTTGGGCTGCACAGCACAAAAGGAAGATGCTAACCCATTTTAGGTGAGGAATGGTGAGTGAGTGAACCGTGAAGGATGAGCTGGAGATGAATGTGCAGGCTGTGTAGGATGGAGGCGAGTCAAGAAGGGACCTTAATTGTATACATGGGTGGACGGATGACACTACACAGCAGGGTCTGGTTTGGTTAAAAGGCAAGACAAGCGGCCCTCTGGTATGATGATGGGCCCTGGCCTTTCTGAGGGTAGTAAAGGATGCTGTTGTCACTCCTAAGGAACTTCTGCTCTGGAGTCCCGGTAATCCACCTCCTCTATGTACTAAAAATAAAATGAATTCCACAACCACTTTCTCCACTGCACTGTAAGCTTCCTCTGGGCCCTGGTGGTTTATTTTTATTTGCACAAGTGCCTCTCACGGATGTTAGTAAAGGCCGCTCTGGGAAAAGCTCTGGGTCTAGTCCTGCCTCCACTGCTTCACTAGTTCTGTGATTTTCTAGAGCGAGTCCTGTAACTTCCACCACCTCAGTTTTCTACCTCCCAGGGTGGTTAACTGCCTTGAGGTGACCGCTGGTGAAAGACTCCGGAAAGCCCGGAGGCGAAGCCCTCCCCTGGACCCCAGTTCTCCAGGACTGACTCGTCCCACGCCGCTGTCTCCCGCCGGGCCGCTGCCTCCTCTCCACCCACAGCCTCGCCTTTATTTTCTTTCCGCCTTTTTGGCTCCAAGTTTCCACCCAAGCCTGCGGTCAGACGTCACCGCCGATGGCCAAGGGCTCCGTCTGGGGCCCTGCCTCGCCCACCTGGCCACCCTTGGGGGGCAAACTGGGGGACAGGGGCCCACCAGCGCTGCCGGCCTCAGGGTCCCCGGTAGGTGGGCGGCCACCACCCATCCCCTGGGCGTGCACCTGTCTCGGGAGACAGTCCGACGGTTCCAGGCCTGAGCCAAGGTGAGGTTGTCTGTCCGCGGGTCCCGCCGGCCGGCGAGCGCTCGCCACGTCGTCCGCTCCTCTGGCTCCCTGTCCGGGGTCCCTCTGCCCCTCTGTCCCTCCTCCTCGCCCCCCCTCCCAGCCTCTCGCCCCGCGGTTGGTCGCTTACGGGTGTCACTCCGCCCTCTCGGCTCACCCTCTCGGATGCGAGCGCATAAAACCAGCCGGGCGTGTGGGCTCAGCTGTGTTTTCCACCGACTCCTCTGGCCAGGAGTGATCCTGCAAACAGGCTTAGGGGCACCCGCTTTCCGCTTCCAGGACAGTTTGGAGAAAGTGGATTTGAGGTGCATTTGGGAGTGGTGCCACCTCCCCCAGCCTTCTTACCCTTTCAGAAGGCTCGCTTTGCACAGCCTCGCCCATTCTCCCCTGCCTGACTCCTTGGCTCCGGGCTCCCCCTCCGCTCTCTAGGCTCAGCATCTTCTTCCTTACCTCACTCTTCCTCATCCTCTCTATCCCTGCCCTCGTAACTCCTGCCACACAGTCTCAGCCTCCTCCTGGTCATCCCACCCTTCCCCTTTCTTCCATCTTTAACCTCCCCTGCCCACCCCGTCTCACTCCTCCGGCCTCTCTGCTTGCGCTCACACTCTGCGTCCATCCCTGCCTCCCCACCCGCTTCTCTGGCAGCAAACTTCCACCATGGATTCCAGACCTCCTCAGACTCCTGCTCCGAGCCCGGGGAGCACCCTCTCTGCCGCCAATGCCACCACACCCTGGCTGGGCCGGGATGAGGAGCTGGCCAAGGTGGAGATCGGCATCCTGGCCACCGTCCTGGTGCTGGCCACAGGGGGCAACCTGACGGTGCTGCTGACGGTGGGTCGGCCGGTCCGCAAGCGCTCCCGCATGCAGGTGTTCGTGCTGCACCTGGCCCTGACCGACCTGGGCGTGGCGCTCTTCCAGGTGCTGCCCCAGCTGCTGTGGGACATCACCTACCGCTTCCGTGGCCCCGACCCGCTCTGCCGGGCTGTCAAGTACCTGCAGGTGCTGAGCATGTTTGCTTCCACCTACATGCTGCTGGCCATGACACTGGACCGCTACCTGGCCGTCTGTCACCCCCTGCGCAGCCTCCAGCAGCCCAGCCGGTCCACCTACCCACTCATCGCAGCCCCCTGGCTGCTGGCGGCCGTCCTCAGCCTCCCTCAAGTCTTCATTTTTTCCATACGAGAGGTGATCCAGGGCTCTGGAGTGCTGGACTGCTGGGCAGACTTCCACTTCCCTTGGGGCCCACGGGCCTACATCACCTGGACCACCCTGGCCATCTTCATTCTGCCCGTGACCATGCTCACAGCCTGCTACAGCCTCATCTGCCATGAAATCTGCAAGAACCTCAAAGTCAAGACGGAGGCTGGGCAGGCCGAAGGAGGGAGCTGGGGCATGGGGAACAGGCCCTCCGCTCCTCGTGGCCAGGTTGCAGCCATACGGGGGCTGCCGTCCCGGGTTAGCAGCGTCAGCACCATCTCTCGGGCCAAGATCCGAACTGTGAAGATGACCTTGGTCATTGTGCTGGCCTATATCGCCTGCTGGGCGCCTTTCTTCAGCGTCCAGATGTGGTCTGTGTGGGATGAGAATGCCCCCAATGAAGGCAAGTGTGTGGTCTGGTTGGGAAGGTAGAGGCGGGAGCGTGAGGTGGAAAAATGCAGAGAAGAGAGAAGGAGGGTATTAGGACAGGGTCACAGTGGCTCCCGGGGCCAGGCAGGTAACAGATGGGTGAAGCAGTTAAAGATGGTGCCTGTCCTGATGTGAAAAGGGACAGTTCTAGTATGCATTCATTTTGAATGGTTTCTATCAATCCTTTCGAAGCCGTTTGAAGATCTCATTTAGTATTATGTGCATGTTACTCACTCAGTCATGTCTGACTCTTTGTGACCCCATGGACTGTAGCCCGACAGGCTCCTCCGTCCTTGGGATTCTCCAGGCCAGAATACTGGAGCGGGTTGCCATTTCCTTCTCCAGGGGGTCTTCCCGACCTAGGGATTGAACCCGGGTCTCCCGCATTGCAGGCAGAGTCTTTACCATCTGAGCCTCCTTCCCAGTGGCGCTAGTGGTAAAGAACCCGTCTGCCAATGCAGGAGACGTGGGTTTGATGCCACTATGTGGCAGCGTAGTGGCTGCCAGGGTCAGGCAGGTAACAAACGGGTGAAGCAATGAAGACGGTGCCTGTCCCGGTGTGAAAAGGGACAGCTGTAACTCCCATCCAGTCAAAACATGCCATGTGAGTATCTTTAATGTGAAATTTCCGTATTTTACAATTTTGGCAACTAATTTAAGCATTTTAAAATATTATTTGGCCCTAATGAAGATATGACTGTGAGTAGATTTGGCCAAGCAACTGACAGTTTGCTAGACTGTTTGAAAGGGGTTTTCAAATGATTTGGTCCAGATGGCAGTTGGTGGCCCATGAAGTGTGTCTCTCAGCACTCTTCCCCCCCTGCACCTGAACAAGACTTTGAACTCCTTTTCAACAGCCATTTTCAATTAATTAGCCCTGGGGCACAACCCTGAAATTCCAAGTTCAACGCTTTTGTTTTTTAATGAGAAAGCGGAGGCTCAGAGAGGAAACCTGACCTGCCCAAGGGCACACAGCTAGGAAGTGGCGGAAGTGACGAATAGAACCTAGGCCTGAAACCTCCTTGTTTCTTTTCTCAACTCCATGCCCCCACTTTCCAAATGCTAGCTCTGGAAGTGATGAAGAGAAGGGCCTTCGTCCTACATGAAAAACAAAATGGGACCTTCCAAGAGGACTGTGTTCCAGTTGGGATGTGGGGGGCCTGATTGGGGTCATTTTTTGGAGTGAGATAGATGGCAGCCTTCCAAGTTTCAGATACTGCCAACTGGTCAGGCCATTTGGGGATGAGCTTGTCCTGAGAAAGGAAATGCTGTTTCTGGGCAGCCAAAATGCTGGAGAAAAAGTTTGAAAGTTTAGTCTCTCAGTCGTGTCCGACTCTTTGCGACCCCATGGACTGGAGCCTACCAGGCTCCTCTGTCCATGGGATTTTCCAGGCGAGAACACTGGATTAGGTTGCCATTTCCTTCTCCAGAGGATTTTCCCGACCCAGGGATCAAACCTGGGTCTCCCACATTGTAGGCAGACGCTTTACCGTTTGAGCCACCAGGAAAGTCCTAAAATGCTGGAGAGTGGTATCCAAAGACATCTGTTCCTGCCCCCCTAGGAAGAGGCGGCTGGGGACACGTGTGAAGTCACCTGTCAGGGTGACTGTGTGCTCCGTGGTACAGCGGACACTTTATCACAGCTTGGGGTATGTGGTGGGGGCAGCACGTGACTGCCCCAGGGACGCCCTGTCTTCTCTGGAAGTTTCCTGAGGATTCACTGACCAGCAGACCCAGACTACCACTTCCTACCAGCTCTTAGAGTGATCCCCCTCCCCTGTGCTATTGTTTCTAATCTCAATCTGCTCATCCTAGGGCACGCTCAAGCCAAACACTTTGCTTTTCTGGAAAGATGAAGTAAGGAGAAGGTTGTTCATGACATTAACGCAACTCTGCAAGAGAGTTCAGCAGGATTCATGTTGATGTATGGCAGAAACCAACACAATCTTGTAAAGCAATTATCCTTCAATTAAAAATAAATTTTTTTAAAAGCTAAAAAAAAAAAGAGAGACAGTTCAGCGATACTGAATTGTAACAGTCCCATTGTACCCCTTCTTAACCACCTTTCACACACTAGTGTGGACCAGAGGCTATTTATAAAATTAACCTTTAAGCAATGAGCATATTACCCCTAACCTGCTCTAGGGACACCCACCCCCACCCCTAGTCAAGCACAGAATAGAAGGAAGGAGGCTTTCTATGTGCCAAGCATATTTAGGCCTTGTGCTACTTAGGGGTGACCTTCTCCCCTTGACATCAAAGTAACCTGAACTTTAGAGAGGTGAAATATCTGGTCCAAATTGCCACTTCTAGTAAGAGTTGGAGCTAAGAATTGAATCAAAGTCTTTTTAGGCCAAACTTTATCCAAACTTTTATTGTTGTCTTATTCCCAACAATCATAGCTGAGCTGATGGCACCAGGGAGGAGAAGGCCCTTTATCAAGGAACCTACAAGCTTTCTTGCTTGCCTCCTGTAGTCACCACCGTCATCAACCTATCCCTCAGACCCATACATACGGTGACTTTTCACTTGTCAAGGGCCCCTCCGAGTAAGCATTACAGGAACCAAGTGTCCCTCAGAAAACCGGAAGCCCTTCAGGGACTCTGAGTTGAGCAGACATTCATTACTTTAAACTTACTTTCCAGTACACCCAGTTTCCCTCCACGACATGCTGGCCTCCTGGCCACTTGTCCCCGAGTCTTTGGCAGGAAGCTGTCTCCTTGCCCTTGCCCCTGCTCCTTACCGTCAGTGGAGTTTCTGCTAGGCCACAAGGCAGCAGCTGCCCGTGACTCATAGCAGGTCTGCCCTCCAGGACTGAGCTGCAGCCTCCGAAGATTCCAGGGCTCCAGGTGCATCTCGAGCCCCTTCCTGGGCCTGGCTCCAGGCTTCCCGGAGCTTCCCAAGTGAAGAAACCTGTGGAAACCCTCAGTCTCTGGCCTAGTCTAGGCACTATACATATATTGATGGAGCAGATGGGATGAATACCACCCCTTAGCCAAAGCAACTTCCCAAATGTTCTGCAGCCCCTGGGTATTCGGTTAACTGGGGCGCAGGCCAGAAGCCTTCATGCTTCAGGAGCCTGTGTTTGTTGCTGAGGCTGGTCCCCTCTTGCTCCCTCCTTGCTCTCACTTCTGTGCGGCTCTGTGCTTCCCAGTTCTGTGATTCATGCCTTCTCTCTGACATTCTGACCTGTATCTCCCCTTCTCCTGGGCTTCCACACTGGAGAGCACCCAGGGAACCAGCGTATCGGAAGCTTTCACGGCGCTTTACAGAGCAGGCACTTGAGCTTTGCCTTTGAGTTCACTGGTTGAAATGGTGGCAGGGTGCAGAATTGCTGCTTGAAAGAGGGAAGACCTAGGTTCAAGTCTGTGCCATAACCCTTAATTCCTTCCAACTCTGACATGGCACTCAGGGATTCTACAGCCTCCACTAAAGAGCTGGGCAACTCAGTGTACAAAACCCGTGCCGTAGCTTAGCCATGGTGCATCTGGCAGAAGGCTGGGGCCCATCCCAGCAGCTTTCCTGATGGCACGAGAAGTTTCATTTAGTTTTCAGAAAGAGTATTGTATCTGGAAGGAATCTTATCAGAGTCTTTTAAGGCTCTCATTTTGACTTTGCAGGAGAGAAATTAGTTTTCCCTGCAGAAGGGACATTCTCTGGATGTCATTTCTGACGACAGAGAACAAGTACTGGCCGGGAATGAGATGCAGGGACGCCCTGTACCTGGAAGCTGCACAGTTGGAGGTGGCGTCACGGGACCTGTAGGGCTGTCAGGCTCCACTGGTTGCCTCCCAGGTCCCCAGCACGGGCCTGGAACAGTTGGTACTCACACGGACAATAACTGAGTGACTGGGACAGACCCTCAGGGGTCAAGGAACACAGCACCCAGAAGGCAGTGTGTACCCATATCTATGACATGAGTGGGAACGCAGGTGTGACCGAACTTGGCTAGAATCATGGTAATTTTTCCTGCACGTTTTATAGAAATTGCCTCCCCCATGCTCAGCATCCGTTAGGGGATTCACAGTTCAAGATTCGGAGCAAAGATCCGATTCGGGCTGACTCTGTCTGTGTCTCCAAAGTCAGCTGAGAGTGAGCCTCAGCTCCTGTCATCATCCTGTGGCACAAGATGAATGAATAAACCAGTGAGGCAAAACCCTGGAGTCAGGAGTCCCAGGTTTGAGTCCCAGCCATGATCCTTTCTGATTATAGAACCCCTTGTGGTCCTCCTTGGGATTCAGCTTCCTCGTCTGTTCTGTAGGGAGCAAGACTCTCTCCCAGGTCCCTTCCAGCTCTGAAATCCTTGTGCTTCTCCCCCGGCAGATTCAACCAATGTGGCTTTCACCATCTCCATGCTTTTGGGCAACCTCAGCAGCTGCTGCAACCCCTGGATCTACATGGGCTTCAACAGCCACCTGTGGCTGCATGCCCTGCGCCGTCTGGCCTGCTGCAGAGGTGCCAGGCCCAGGATGCGCAGGCGGCTCTCCAACGGCAGTCTGTACAGCCGCCACGCCACCCTGCTGACCCGCTCCAGTGGCCCGCCTGCCCGCGGCCTCAGCCCCGGACTCAGCAGGAGGCCAGGGCCCAAAGACTCCCTGCAGGGTGCAGAGCAGGTGGATGGCAATGCTGCCACTGAGACCAGTGTCCTTTAGGGAGCACTCCCCAGAGTCTGGCGGAGGATCTCTGCCCATCTCAGCAACGCCCAGCCTGATGCTCTCCATGGTCTTTTTCAGTTATAACCTTTCATGACTTTGCAAGATTGGAGAAGTGTTCTCTAAGGACACCCTAACCAAGGGGCTCTAGAAGAATTGTTGGATTTTCATGACAATGACATTTATGCCCTTTGACTCGGCTTGAGGCAGGGTGAGCAGGCCAGAAAGGCCGCTCCTATCTTTGGTGTCATAGCTGCCCGCCCAGCCTCACGTGCTGGGAGACAGGGAGACTCAGCTGTCTGCTTCCTTGATCCTGCCGTATTCACAGCGTGCCTGGGGACCACGTATGTGATAGATGTGGTGCTGCAGATCTGGGCTGTCCTGCCTGGGGGTCCACAGGCAGCAGGGATTCAAAGGCTGGTATCTTATCTTGTTTGTCCCAGCCTGATCTGACTAGTGCGTCCCAGTTCAGCCAGGAGAGGGAAGGAGTGAATGACTGCAAGGCAGACCCTATTTGAATCCAGAGATTGGTGTGTGGGAGGGGGTGTTGGTAGAGAGAGGCGTGCTTAATGAAGAGAATTGAACGGGTGTGGAGGCGTCGCCTCCTATACTCACCTGTCTACTGAAGGGGATGAGGGTTAGCACAGCACTTGGTAACTGGTAAAAACTCTGCAAATGCTGCTTTTCTTCTCCCAAACACCCTCAAAGTCCTGTGTATTCGCAGTGGGATGGCCCAACTGGGCTGAGTGTGGGAAGAATGAGTGAGGAGAGAAGGAGACGAAAATGGTCACCAAATTCTGAGTGGGAGGAAGTCTTGGAAGCAGCAGGGATTGGTCGCACACCCTTCTCCTTCACGGGGTCCACGTGGCTCCTGCCTCTTGGGCTGCATGGTGGAGACATCCTTTGAGGAAGTGTGACTTAGTCATGGCTCTGGATTTGTTTGAGGCTCTTCAGAGCTTCCACGCAAATCACATGCTTGCCACAATCAAGTCAGGAGCCCAGGATGGGAAACCTGGCTCTGTCTGGTGGTATCTGTACGACCTTGGGAACTTACCTCCCTCTCTGGACCTCAGCTCCTTGCCTGCAGAATAGAGATGCTCTCTAAGGTCTTTTCCCAGCTCAAACCTTTCATGACTTGCAAGACTGGAGAAGAGCTTTCTAAGGACTTCCTAACCTATAAGCTCTAGAAGAATTTTTGAATTTTCATGATAGTGATATTTATGCTATTTGACTCAATTCTGGTGACTGTGGGTCCTGCCACGGCCGTACTGCCCACCTTTGCCAGCTGTTCAGTTCAGTCGCTCAGTCGTGTCCGACTCTTTGCGACCCCATGGACTGCAGCACGCTAGCCTCCCTGTCCATCACCAACTCCTGGAGCTTGCGCAAACTCATGTCCATCGAGTCGGTGATGCCATCCAACCATCTCATCCTCTGTCGTTCCCTTCTCCTCCTGCCTTTGATCTTTCCCAGCATCAGGATCTTTTCAAATGAGTCAGTTCTTTGCATCAGGTTGCCAAAGTATTGGAGCTTCAGCTTCAGCATCAGTCCTTCCAATGAACATTCAGGACTGATCTCCTTTAGGATGGACTGGTTGCAGTCCAAGGGACTCTCAAGAGTCTTCTCCAACACCACAGTTCAAAAGTGTCAGTTGCCAGCAGTTACATGATGCTAATGCCAAGAGAGCCTGGCAGGTGGAAGCTGGGACTTTGTCCTGCTCCTCATTATCTCCAGTGGCATTTTTACCTCGGAATAACCTCCCCTCCGTGATTCTGGTTTTAATCCAAGTGATGGTCTTGGTGGTGGAAAGAGCATAGCTGAAGTCAGGCCCTGGTTCTACCACCATGATGCCGCCAGTGACCTTGCTCTCTTCACTGTGTGTTGAGTCAGTCAGTCGTGTCCGACTCTTTGTGACCCCATGGACTGTAGCCCACCAGGCTCCTCTGTCCATGGGATTCTCCAGGCAAGAATACTGGAGTGGGTTACTGTGCCCTCCTCCAAGGGATCTTCTCAACCCTGGGATTGAACCCAGGTCTTCCGGTATTGCAGGAAGATTCTTTACCATCTGAGCCACCAGGGAAGCTCAAGAATACTGGAGTGGGTAGCCTATCCCTTCTCCAGGGGAACTTCCCGACCCAGGGATCGAACTGGGGTCTCCTGCACTGCAGGAAGATTCTCTACCAGCTGAGCTACCAAGGAAGCTCTCTTCGAATGAGGGTCAAATAGGACTGTGGGTATGTAGGCAGTTTGTAAACCCATGAAGCTATACTACTGTAGGGATTGCTAATCTAATTAAGAGCTCTTGAGAGCAGCGCTAGGGAATAGAGTCACTCTCTGCCCTCCACTCCTAGGGAAGCTTTGAGGGGTGACCGTGGCTTTGGGGATACACTTCTTTAAGAGGCCTCTTAGCTCTAAGAAGTCTCCTTAGGCCTCCTTAAGAGACAAGAACTAAGCTGAGTGTCATGAGTGAGCAAAGCATCCCAGCCTTTCAGCACTAGAGAGCTGGAAACTGGGATGCAGGCCCTGATGGGATCAAGGCTCAGGGCAGATGTGGGAACCCACTTTCTCTCTTCACTGCAGCCCTTAACATCCAGCTGCTGCTTCCCAGTCCGTCTGTCCTGTGGAACTGGGCTTATGAACCTTACACACCAGCCTGAGCTTTTGAAGTTGCTCCTCCCTCTGTTCACATAAGCCATCCTCACCTCAGACCACAGCTTCTGACCCTAGTGCCACAGTAGATGTTAAGTAAATCTTTGCCCATCACCACAACTGGGAGGTAGAAGGGATACTGGCCTTGTAACCCAAACCTGGTTTTGAGTCCCTATCTCATCTCTTTTC
Source organism: Cervus canadensis (assembly GCF_019320065.1). Lineage (NCBI taxonomy): Eukaryota > Metazoa > Chordata > Mammalia > Artiodactyla > Cervidae > Cervus > Cervus canadensis. Next base: position 72,952,410 of record NC_057398.1, read on the forward strand.
TACCTGTATGAACTTGGGCAAGTTATCTAATCTCTCTAAGCAAGCAGCACCTCATTTGTTAAATAGAAGTAATAATGTCTGCCTTGTGGGAGGCATTTGCAAGGCTGTAGACTGTACGACATTCTACTGATGCCAGAGAGGGTGGTTGCCTGGCTCTGGATCGCATCCCGTGCGTGGCTTCCAGGGCACGGGGCCCAGGAGACTCTACAGTAGAGAGGAGAGAAGAGACCTGGAATCAAAGTTGGCCAGGGCCCCTCCCACGCCCATTCTGCGCTTTCTGTAGCTTGCTTGCTTGCTTGTAAAGTTGCTCTGTCGTGTCTGACTCTTTGCGACCCCATGGACTGTAGCCCACCAGATTCCTCCATCCATGGGATTTTCCAGGCAAGAGTACTGGAGTAGGTTGCCATTTCTTTCTCCAGGGGATCTTCCTGACCCAGGGATCGAACTTGGGTCTCCCACATTGTAGGCAGACACTTTACCATCTGAGCCACCAGGGAAGTCCTTCTATAGCAAGAAGTAGCAAATAATCCCACTATTATATTTCCAGCTTTCCTTTACACCAGGGGGATTTACTTGTGATGGTGGCTTGGGACCCTCACTCTTTCTCCCATGGAAAGGCTGCACTTGATCTTTTCCAGAAGATGCTGTTCTGTGATGAGGTCAGTGGGAAACAGCTGGACACCAGGCTGGGAGCCTCAGGAATCTATTCTAGGAGCCTCCCGAAGGAAATGGCAGGATGATGTCTGGATCTATGATTGATGTCTTTTGCAGTCTGTGTGTATGGAGAAGGAAATGGCAACCCGCTCCAGTGTTCTTGCCTGGAGAATCCCAGGGACGGGGGAGCCTGGTGGGCTGTTGCCTATGGGGTCGCAGAGTCAGACACGACTGAAGCGACTTAGCAGCAGCAGCAGCAGTCTGTGTAGGAAGCTCTCCTAAGCATTCGGAGACAGCAGTAGGGTCTTGGGTAGGGTCCAGGAAGGTGGGTCACCATGGGAAGCAAGAAGGAGGTCCCATGCTGTCTGTTGTTGTTAACTCTCTAAGTCATGTCTGACTCTTTGTGACCCCATGGACTGAAGCACGTCAGGCTTCCCTGCCCTTCACCATCTCCCAGAGCTTGCTCAAACTCATGGCCATTGAGTCAGTGATGCAATCCAACCATCTCATCCTCTGGCATCCCCTTCTCCTGCCCTCCATCTTTCCCAGCATCAGGGTCTTTTCCAATGAGTCGGCTCTTCGCGTCAGGTAGCCAAAGTATTGGAGTTTCAGCTTCAGCATCAGTCCTTCCAATGAATATTCAGGACTGACCTTCTTTAGGATTGACAGGTTTGACCTCCTTGCAGTCCACAGAACTCTCAAGAGTTTTCTTCAGCACCACAATTCAAAAGCATCAGTTCTTCTGCACTCTCTGGGTCAATCTCATTTCTGACAGCCCATCCCAGGAGAAATTGAGCTGTACTGTCCCCGGGCTGAGCACCTTTGAGAATTGTTTATGCCGTCCTGTGGACTATATGAATTACTGTACTTCAGCCCTGTGAGCCCGTGTGGAGGTAGAGGTCTGGGGGAGTGGGCAGGGCTGAACATGGCAGGAGGAGGTTAACCGCTGGACTGCAGGCATTTCTCAGAATGTTTTTCTATGTTGTTTGGTCTATGTCAGTAATTTTCTAGATGACTTTGCGTTTTGTTTGTAAATAGATATTCCTATCTATTGAGGAGCTATTGCCTCCGTGTAGTCCATAACAACTAACTCCTGAGTGCAGAACCCAAAGATGTGGTTGAAGTTGGCCAATAAAACTGCTTGATAACCAGCAAATTTCCAGTCACCTTTGCTTCCTATGGGCAATGACAATGAGATATGTGAGCTAAAATAAAATTGTGATAGCTTTGAGCAGATCAGGGGCAGGGGAAATGTCGAGGTGTGGTGAGCCACCCTCTGGGTGCCCCTCACCCACTTAAAGCGGACAGAAGACAAGTGACCTGGGGTTTGCCCTGGGACCACACGGTGGCAGTGTCGAGCTAAAAGTGGGAATGACGCAGGAAGTGACCCACAGGGGCCTGCAGGGAGTCTTCCCGGCTCTAACGCCATTCTAACTTTCCCAAAGGTTCTAGAACCTTGGTCTTGCATTTGACCCAGCTCTCCTGAGAGCTGACATCCTCTCAGGAGCTTACATGCGCTTCTTTCTCCCGTGTTTCACAGAGGGTGTATTTAGCAAAGAGGGGCAAAGAACAAGAGGTTTCTTTTGCAGGTTGAAGATCTGAATATAGAGATTCTTGCTGAAAGGGTGAGTGCATGAGGGAGTTAGTGGGACCTCTAAGGAAAAAAAAAAAAAAGCCAATAAGATGGAGTCATTATATGTTTGGTTTAGAGGCCAGCGTCTTGGGTTAGAAGGCCCCTTGAAGCCCCCCTGGGCCAGGGCAACAGTTCTGATCCAGGAGGAAATACCCCACAGGTGTTGAGCATAAAATACCTCTTCACCCTGTGGGTCTTGCTGGTCGATAAGATAGTTTACCTCACAGAATTCTGCTGCAGTTCCATGGTGGGCAGTGGGTGCTTGCTCCTTTAGAATAAAACTTCATGGAAGACAGGTCACATTTAGTCTGGTCTAGTGTGCATTCCCAGTTCATCACTGGCATGTAATCAGCCTTCTATTGGTTGCCAGTAGCAAATCAGTTTGTCTGTACCTTGTGATAAGATAGTTTTGCAGAAATTTTTATCCATCCTTATCCTTATTCACAGAAGAGCCGAGAATGGGGCAGTGTAATTCTTCCCTGGAGGTTCTGATGATATACAGAGAAAGTGTATGTATGTGACTGCAGAAAGTGACTTTATTGTACCAGAAACTGTACACCCCTTAATCAGGTGGGCAGTGGCATTCTTGTCTCTCTTTCCTCTGACAGCAAATTCCTGCTCCCCAGTATCATCACTGCTTCTGAACTCAGACATTTCTCCATGCAGTTCAGTTCAGGTCAGTCCCTGGAGAATTTATCGAGTGCCTGCCTACACTGGGTCAGGCCTGCTCCCTTTCCTTCTGCCTCTTCTTCCATCCATCCACCCTTTTTTTTTTCTAAACTGAGGTCAGAAACCATCTCTCTCTAGCTACTTTTTCTGATTAGGTCCACCTGATCTTAACATTCTTATCCCCAGTCTAATCATTGATGAGCTCTGGTTTCATTGCTCTGTATTAATTCTCCTTTGTCATGTATTGTTGTATACTTGTTCTTACCTGTCTCCACAACTAGGTCATGCACCACTTAACCTCATCTAGATGCTAAAGTCTTATTTTTATGTACGATCCTCCCAGCTCGCAGGGCCTATTCTGGGAGAAAGCAGAAGGCGGGCACTCTGTCCATGCTACCACAGTTGTTCCCTCTCCTGGTGTGGAGAGTGTCTTAGCAGTATCTCTGCCCAGTCTCTCTTGGGTGTGCTATAACCTATCTGAATCTCTTGAGCATATCTTGAATTCTTTTTGTTTTCTTTCCTTTTTGAAAGAGATCAATAAGAAGTAGAATTTTGCTTCTGGATGCAAAGATAGTGTCACTGTTGTTGGTTTTGGTGGTGTTTAGTCCTCATTCTGTTTCTCTGATCAGTAGAAACTCTTTTTCCCCATTAAGGAAAGCTCAAACAAAATTGACAGACCTTTGGCCAGAGTTGTCAAGAAAAAAAGAGAGAAGGGCCAAATAAATAAAATCAGAGGTGAAGAAGAAGTTCTAACCAACACCACAGAAATGTAAAGAAGCATAAGAGATTACTGTGAACTATACTATATGTTGATAAGATGGGCAACCTAGAAGAAATGCACATATTCTAGAAAAGTACAATCTCCTGTGATTGAATCAGGAAAAAATAGAAGATATGATCAAACCAATTACCAATAATGAAATTGAATCAGTAATTTTGAAAACTTCCAACAAACAAAAGCCAGACAGCTTCACAGGTGGATTTTACCAAACATTTAGAGAAGAGTTAATGCTTATCCTTCTCAAATTACTTGCAAAGAAAGTAATGCCTCCAAACTCATTCTACAAGGCCAGCCTTACTCTGGTACCAAAACCAGAAAAAGATATCACAAAAAAAGGAAATTATGGGCAAATATCACTGATGAACATAGATGAAAAAAACCCTCCATAAAATACTAGCAAAACATCTAACAATACATTAAAAGGATCATAGAGCATGATCAAGTGAAATTTATTTCAGAGTTGCAAGGATTTTTCAATATCCAAAAATCAATCAATGTGATACACCACATTAATGAATTGAAGAATAAAAATCATGGGGTCATCTCAATAGATGTAGAAAAGGCTTTTGAGAAAATTCAGTATACCTTTATAATAAAAACTTTCAACAAATTGAATATAGAAGGAACGTATTTCAACATAATAAAGATTATATATGACAAGCCCATAGCTAACATCATACTCAGTGGCGAAGAGCTAAAAGCATCTAAAAAAGTCCTATTTTTTATAAAAAAAAAAAAGACAAGGATGCCCACTCTCACCACTTTTAACCAACATTGTATTGCAAGTCCTAGCCATAGCAATTAGACAAGAAAAAGAAATGAGGAATCCAAATTTAAAAAGAATGAGTAAAATTGTCACTGTTTACAGATGACATAATACTATACATGGAAAATCTTAAAGATTCCACCAAAAAACTATAAGAGCTCATCAATGAATTTAATAAAGTTGGAGGATACAAAATTAGTATGCAGAATTTGGTTGCATTTCTATACAATTACAACAAACTATCAGAAAGTAAAATTAGGAAAATCATCCCATTTACAGTTGTATCAAAAATAATAAAGTATTTAGAAATAAATATAACTAAGAAAGTAAAAAGCTGTAATTGGAAAGCTTTAAGACACTAATGAAAGAAATTGAAGGTGACACAAACAGAAAAGTATACTGTGCTCATTGATTGAAAGAAATGATCTTGTTAAAATGACAGTGCAACCTACATACTCAATACCAGCTCTATCAAAATATAAATGGCATTTTTCACAGAACTATAACAAATAATTCTAAAATTTATGGAAACACAAAAGACCCTGAATAGCCGAAACAATCTTGAGAAAGAAGAAAGCTGGAAGTATCACAATCTCTGGTTTCAAACTATAATCCAGATTTACAGCAATCAAAACAGTGTGGTACTGGCACAAAAACAGACACATAGATCAACGAAACAGAATAGAGAAATGAACCCAGAAATGAACCCACACTTATACGGGCAATTAACTTATGACAAAGAAGTCAAGAATACAAACGGGGGAAAGGACAGCCTCTCCAATAAATAGTGTTGGGAAACCTGGACAGCTACATGCACAAGAATCAAACTGGATTTCTTTCTCACACCATGCACAAAAGTAAATTCAAAGTGGATTAAATGCAGAACCTGAAACCATAAAACTTTTAGGAAAAAACAGGCAGTACACATTATGGCATTGGTCTTAGTAACAATGTTTTTTAAATACCTTTTTTAAATACAAGGGAAACAAAAGCAAAAATAAACATATGAGACTACATCAAACTAAAAAACTTTGTATCATAAAGGAAACTATTAACAAAATGAAGAGACTATCTATTGAATAGGAGAAGTTATTTGCAAATGATATATCCAGTAAGAGGTTTATACCAAAAATATACAAAGAACACATACAACTCAACAAAAAATGATTGAAAATGACAGAGGATATGAATAGATGTTTTTCTGAAAAATACATGCAGTTGGTCAATGAACATATGAAAACATGCTCAACATCACCAATCTTCAAGGCAAATACAGATCCAAACCACAATGAGATGTCAACTTACATCTGTCAGAATAGTTATTATCAAAAAGACAACAAATACGTGTTGAGGAGAATGTGAAAAAAAAAGGGAGCCCACCCTCGTGCTCTCTTGGTGGGAATATAAACTGGTACAGCTGCTATAGAAAACAGTACAGAGATTCCTCAAAAAATAAAAAGTAGAGATACCATGGGATCCAGCAACTCTACTCCTTAGTATTTATCCAAGAAAATGAAAACACTAATTGAGAAAGATATATATACCCCTATGTTCACAGCAGCATTATTTGCAGTAGCCAAGATGTGGAGGCAACCTGAATGCCCATCAGTAGATGAACAGATAAACAAGGTATAAATGTGTGTGTGTGTGTGTGTGTGTATTCAGCCATAACAAGAATGAAATTTCGCCATTTGCAACAATACAAATGGACCTAGAAGGTATTAGGTTAAGTGAAATAAGTCAAATAAAGAAAGACAAATACTGTATGATTTCACTTATATGTGGAATATAAAAAACAAATGAACAAATATAACAAAACTTAAACAGACTAATAGACACAGAGAACAAACACATGGTAGCCAGAGGGGAAAAGGTGAGGGGAGGCAGAAACGCATGAGGGAGATTAAGAGGTACAAACTTCCTGTTGCAAAATAAATGAGTTGCAGGTATGAAATATACAGTGTGGGGAATATGGTCAGTAATTATTTATTATCTTTGTATGGTGACCGAGGGCGACGAGACTTATTGGGTGATCATTTTGAAAGTATAGAAATATACCATTTCTCAAGATGGCAAAAGAGTAAGACTTAGAGATCACCTTCCTCCCCAGAAATACATCAAATTTATGTCTGCGTGCATGGCCCAACTAAGCCCAGGTACAACTACTGAGCCAGCACTCCCACCAGCCGCAACTAGTGAAGCCCATGAGTCCATGCTCTGCAACAAGAGAAGCCAGCACAGAGAAGCCCGCACACTACAATGAAGAGTAGCCAGAGCTAGAGAAAGCCCATGCACAGCAATGAAGACCCAGTGCAATAGATAAATTTATCTATTTATAAACAGATAAATCTTAAAAAAAAAACAAACAAACACCTGCATGTGGAACAACTTCTACAGAATACCTACTGAATGCTGGCAGAAGACTTCAGATTTCCAAAAAAGGCAAGCTAATCTCCACACAACCGGGTTGGGAGAAAGAAGGAACGAAAAAGGAAATAGACAAGGGAATGGGGATGGGACCTGTGCCTCTGGGAGGGAGCTGTGAAGGAGGAAAAGTCTCCACACACTCAGAAACCCCCTCACTAGTGGGGCTGGGGGAAGCTTCAGCACCTCAGGAGAGAGAGTGGCAGCTGGTGTGCAGCGGGCAAAGTGCAGGGAATTTTGCAGAGATCAGTGCCGACAGCACCCCCAGCCTGAGATGCTTGTCTACCTGCCCGCTGAGGTGGGTGGGGGCTGGTGATGAGACTCGGGTTCAGAGGCCAGACCCCAGGGAGAGGACTGCCGTGAAGACAGTCTGAGGGCACAAGTACAACACAGTTGCAGGAGTCCAGGGAACAACCTGGACTTGCCGGAGAGACAAGAAAGCATTAACGCGGGGTACCTGAGGAAAGGGGCAGGCCGGCCAGGGACCCTGTGATTCTGTGCACTCACAGCCGGCAGGGCGTGCCTTCACAGGCACCAGAGGAGGGCTGAGCTGCAGCTCTGACCCAGGAGGTGGACACGACAGCTGCCCCACTTCCCCTAGGCTGTGGGCGGGCACAGGTCACTACCCACACCTTCCCGGGAGCCTGTGCCGCCGGCGTCACCGAGGGACCTGTGCCCTCGGGTCGATTCCCCTGGGAAAGCACAGGCCCTGCCCCAGGCCATAGCAGTTTCTTGGCGGCCTCTTCTGATGAAGGCATTCTCTGCACATCCCAAACGTGTCTGCTGCGTATGTCCCTCTCCCCAGCCGAGTGAGTACGGGAGCCCTAACCAGCTGCCGCTGCCCCTCTCATCTGGGCGGAAAGCCAGACACTGGAGGGCAGCACGGCGAACAGAGGTGGGCCAGAGCCAAAGCCGAGCGCCGGCTGTGTGACCAAAGGAAAAGATGCGGGAGCAGTGAGTTCAGTCTTCACGGCTGGTATGGGAAGCCCTGCACCTGGAATACCTGAATAAACAATGCGGTCCCACATTTGAGGCCGTGGATACTGGGGGCAGTTGTGGACTTGGAAAACAGTACACGCTGGAGTGAGGCCAGACCAGAATCTGATCTGGCCCAAGTGCCCAGTGCACATCCAGAGACCTTTCTCAGAAGTGGAAAGGCAGTCGTATTAGGTCTATTACTACTCTTTCTTTTTTGTTTTGTTCCATTCTTGTTCTTTTTTTATTATTAATTTAATTTTAATTTATTTTTATGCTTTTATTTTTAAGTACATTTATTTTCTTTTTTCCAATTTCCACAGTATGTTTTCATTATATTGCTTTTCCCCCTTGGTTTTGATCTTCTTTTTAACTATATTTTACCTTGATTTATCTTTACCTCTTTGATCTTTTGTATTTTCTCCTTCTGTCTTCATCTTGCTTTTGTTTTTACTTTTTTTTCTTTTGATTGTATTGGTGTGGTTGTTTTATGTTTTCTTTGCTTTTATTTTAGTTTGCTTTCTGCATTTGATTTAATCTTGCTTTTGTGTTTTTGCTAGTTTTTACTGTTGGTTTTCATTTATTGGTTTGATCACTCTCTTCTTTTTGTTTCTTCTTTTTCTCTTCTTTTCTTTTAGTGAGTTTGAGTGTGTGAATTTCTTTTTGTGTTTTTTTCTGTTTATCTTGTTTTATTTTGTCCCTTAATTGGGGACATAACTTTCTGCTTTTTCATGCTGCTTAATTTTCTGTAATGATGTCCTTCTTGCTTCTTCTGTCTGCCCTCAGATGGAGGAGGCTAAGAAACTTGTGTAAGCTTGATGTGAGGGACTGGTGGTGGGAAAAACTGGGTCTTGCTCTGGTACATAAGGCCTTGCTCAGTAAATCTTTAATCCAATTATTTGCTGATGTGTGGAGTTGACTTGGGGTTTTGTCTGTCTTTTCTTTGTTTGATTGATTGTTTTATCTTTTTCTTTCTCTTCTGTCTGTGCAGCTTGTGGAGTCTTGGTGCTCTAGCCAGGGGTTGGGGCTGAACCTCCAAGGTAGGTGACCTGAGCCCCAGGTGTTGAACACCAGAGAACTCCTGACCCAATTGAATATTAGTCAGTGAGGATTCTCATAAAGGCCTCCATTTCAACATTAGGTCCTGGATCAACCCAATGGCAGACAGGCTGCCTAAAGCCATAATAAGCTCACAAATACCCTAAAACACACCACTGGACATGGCAATGCCCATTAGAGGAACAAGATCCAGCTTCACCCACCAGAACACAGGCACCAGTCCCCGCACCAGGAAATCTTCACAAAGCACTAGTCCAACACCATCCACCTCTTACTCTACAAGTAAGAGGACCTATGACCCTGCAGCCTGCAAAAAGGAGATCCCAAACACAGCAAATGAAACAAAATGAGAAGACATGCAGCAGATGAAAGGAGCAAAGTAAAAACAGACAAGAAGCTGAAACTCCAATACTTTGGCCACCCGATGTGAAGAGCTGAGTCATTTGAAAAGACCTTGATGCTGGGAAAGATTGAGGGCAGGAGGAGAAGGGGACGACAGAGGATGAGATGGTTGGATGGCATCACCGACTCGATGGACATGGGTTTGGGTGAACTCTGGGTGATGGACAGGGAAGTCTGGCATACTGCGGTTCATGGGGTCACAAAGAGTCAGACATGACTGAGTGATTGAACTGAACTGAACTGAACTGAACAGTAAATGAAGAGGAATAGGTGCTCTACCTTAAAAGGAATTCAGAGTAATGGTAGTAAAGATGATCCAAAATTTCAGAAATTGAATGGAAGCACAAATAAGCAGAATGGAAGCAGATTGAGAAGATGCAAGAAATGTTTAACAAGGACCTAGATGAAATAAAGAACAATCAGTGATGAGCAACACAATAACTGAGAAAAAAAATACACTAGAGAGAACCAATAGCAGAATAACTGAGGCCAGAGAACAGATAAATGAACTGCAAGATAGAATAGTGGAAATAACTGAAGCAGAGTAGAATAAAGAAAAAAGAATGAAAAGAAATGAGGGTAGTAACAGAGACCACTGGGGAAACATTAGGCAGACCAACATTTGCATTATAAGGGTCCCAGAAGAAGAAGAGAAAAAGAAAGGGTATGAGAAAATATTTGAGGAGGTTATAGTTGAAAACTTTCCTAACCTGGGAAAGGAAATAGCCAACCAAATCCAGGAAGCTCAGGGAGTCCCATACAGGATAAACTCAAAGAGAAACATGCCAAGACACATATCAATGAAATTAACAAAAATTAAACACAAAGGAAAAATATTAGAAGTAGAAAGGGAAAAGCAACAAATATCATGCAATGGCATCCCCATAAGGTTGACAGGTGATCTTTCAGCAGAAACTCTGCAGGCCTGAAGGGAATGGCAAGATATATTTAAAATGATAAAAGGAAAAGAACCCACAACCAAGATTACTCTACCCAGCAAGAATTGCATTCAGATTCACAGAAATTAAAAGCTTTACAGGTAAGCAAAAGTTAAGAGAATTCAGTACCACCACACCAGCTTCACAACAAATGCTGAAGGAACTTCTTCAGATAGGAAATACAAGATGAAGAAAGGCCTACAAAACCAAACTCAAAATAATAAAGTAAATGGTAATAGGATCATACATATCAATAATTACCTTAAATGTAAATGGATTAAATGCTCAAACCAAAAGACACAGACTGGCTAAATGAATACAAAAACAAGATCCATATATATGCTGTCTACAAGAGACCCACTTCAGATCTAGGGACACATACAGACTAGAAAGTGAGGGGCTAGAAAAAGATACTCCATGCAAATGTAAATCAAAAGAAATCTGAAGAAGCAATATTTATATCAGATAAAATAAACTTTAAAATAAAGACTGTTACAAGAGACAAGGAAAGACAATACAAAATAATCAAGGGGTCAATCCAAGAAGAACATATAATAATTATAAATATATATGCACCCAACATAGGAGCACCTCAATATATAAGGCAATGCTAACAGCTATAGAAGGGGAAATTGACAGTAACACAATAATAGTGGGGGGCTTTAACATCCCACTCACACCAACGGACAGTTCATTCAGACAGAAAATAAGGAAACACAAAACTTAAATACATTAGTTCAGCCTGATTGATATCTACAGGACATTCCATACAAATGCAGCAGAATACACTTTTTTCTCAAGTACACATAGAATGTTCTCCAGGATAGATCCCAGCTTGGGTCACAAATCAAGCCTTGGTAAATTGAAAAAAAAATTGAAATTGTATCAAGCAGTTTTTTTTCTGACTACAATATTTTGAGATTAGATATTAATTACAGGAAAAAAAATGTAAAAAAAGACAAACACATGGAGGCTAAACAATATGCTTCTAAGTAACCAAGAGGTCACTGAGGAAGTCAAAGAGGAAATTTAAAAAAAATACCCAGAAACAAATGACAATGAAAACATGACAACCCAAAAGCTCTGGGGACAGCAAAAGCGGGGTTAAAAGAGAATTTTATAGCAGTACAGGCCAATGTCAAGAAATGAGAAAAACATCAAATAAACAACCTAACCTTACATCTAGAGCAACTAGAAAAAGACCAACAACAAACAAATCCAAAAGTTAGTAGAAGGAAATAAATTATAAAGATCAGAGCAGAAACTAAATGAAAAAGAAATGAAGAAAGCAAAAGCAAAGACCAATAAAACTACAAGCTGGTTCTTTGAGAAGATAGGTATAATTGACAAACCATTGGCCAGACTTATCAGTAAAAAAGGGAGAATACTTAAGTCAGTAAAACTAGAAATGAGAAAAAAGTTGCAACAGACAATGCAGAAATATGCAAATCAAAACTACAATGCGGTATCTTCTCATACTGGTCAGAATGGCTATCATCAAAAAATCTACAAACAGTAAATGCTGGAGAGGACCTGGAGAAAAGTGAATCCCTTTGTACTGTCGGTGGGAATGTAGATTGATACAGACACTATAGAGAACAGTATGGAGATTCCTTAAAATACTAGGAATAAAACTACCATATGAAGCATAATTCAGAAGACACAGATACCCCAATGTTCATCGCAGCACTATTTACAATAGCCAGCACACAGAAACAACCTAGATATTCAACAACAGATGAATGGATAAAGAAGCTGTGGTACATATACACAATGGAATTTTGCTAGGACATAAAAAAGAACAAATGTCAATCAATTGAACTGAGGTAGATGAACCTAGAGCCTATTATACAGAGTGAAGTAACTCAGAAAGAGAAAGACAAATATTGTATATTAACACATACATATGTAGTCTAGAAAAATGATACTGATGAACCTATTTGCAGGGCAGGAATAGAGACACAGACATAGAGAATGGACTCATAGACACAGCAGGGGAAGGAGAGGGTGGGATGAATTGAGAAAGTAGCATTGATACATATACACTACCATGTGTGAAACGGAGAGCTCGTGGGAAGCTGTTATATAATACAGGGTTACCAGTCTGGTGCTCTGCAACGACCTAGAAAGGCGGATGGTGTGGGTGGGAGAGAGGCTGAAGAGGGAGGGGACATATATATATATATGTATGTATATACATACATATATACATATGACTGATCCCAAATTTGCTGGCATATTGAAAGCACTCATATATGCCAGCAAATCTGGAAAACTCAGCAGTGGCCACAGGACTGGAAAAGGTCAGTTTTCATTCCAATCTGTAAGAAAGGCAATCCCAAAGAATGTTCAAACTACCACACAGTTGTACTCGTCTCAACATGATAGCAAAGTAACGCTCAAAATTCTCCAAGCCAGGCTTCAATAGTACATGAGTGGTGAAATTTCAGATGTTCAAGCTGGATTTAGAAAAGCCAGAGGAACCAGAGATCAAATTGCCAACATCCATTGGATTATTGAAAAAGCAAGAGAGTTCCAGAAAAACATCTATTTCTGCTTTATTGACTACACCAAAGCCTTTGAATGTGTGGATCACAACAAACTGTGGAAAATTCTTCAAGAGATGGAAACACCAGACCACCTTACCTGCTTGCTGAGAAATCTGTATGCAGGTCAAGACGCAACAGTTACAACCAGATCTGGAACAATGGACTAGTTCCAAATCAGGAAAGGAGTACGTCAAGGCTGTATATTGTCACCCTGCTTATTTAATTTATCTGCAGAGTACATCATGCAAAATGCTGGCCTGGATGAAGCACAAGCTGGAATCAAGATTGCTGGGAGAAACATCAATAACCTCAGATATGCAGATGACACCACCTTATGGCAGAAAGTGAAGAATTAAAGAGCCTCTTGCTGAAAATGAAAGAGGAGAGTGAAAAGGCTGGCTTAAAACTCAACATTCAGAAAGCTAAGATCATAGCATCCGGTCCCATTACTTCATGGCAAATAGATCGGGAAACAGTGACAGACTTTATTTTCTTGGCTCCAAAATCAGTGCAGATGGTGACTGCAAGCATGAAATTAAAAGGCGCTTGCTCCTTGGAAGAAAAGCTATGACCAACCTAGACAGCATATTAAAAAGCAGAGACATTACTTTGCCAACAAAGGTCCATCTAGTCAAAGCTATGGTTTTTCCAGTAGTCATGTATAGATGTGAGAGTTGAACTATAAAGAAAGCTGAGTGCAGAAGAATTGATGCTTTTGAACTGTGGTGTTGGAGAAGACTCTTGAGAGCCCCTTGGACAGCAAGAAGATCAAACCAGTCCATCCTAAAGGAAATCAGTCCTGAATATTCTTTGGAAGGACTCATGCTGAAGCTGAAACTCCAATACTTTGGCCACCTGATGTGAAGAACTGACTCATTGGAAAAGACCCTGATGCTGGGAAAGATTGAAGGCGGGAGGAGTAGGGGATGACAGAGGATGAGATGGTTGGATGATATCACCGACTGAATGGACATGAGTTTGAGTAAGCTCCAGGAGTTGGTGATGGACAGGGAGGCGTGGCGTGCTGCAATCCATGGGGTAGCAAATATTTGGACATGACTGAGCGACTGAACTGATGACTGATTCACATTGTTGTATGGCAGAAAGCAATACAACATTGTAAAGCAATTATTCTTCAATCACAAAAAAATAATAAATTTTCTAAAACATGAGGGAAAAATGAGAAAAAAAAAGAAGTATCAAATCACTATATTGTGTGACAGGAACTAGCATAGTGCTGTAGGTCAGTTATACTTCAGAAACAAATTCATAGGAAAACAGAGATCAAATTTTTGGTTATCAAAGGTGGAGGGTTGTGGAAGGGGAATTATTTAAAAGCAGTCAAAAGGTACACTATAATAATAAGTATTAGGGGTGTAATGACAACATGATAAATGTTATTAACATTGATGAATGTTCTATGTGAAAGCTGTTGAGAGTAAATCCTAAGAGTTGTCATCACAAGGAAAAAAAATTTCTATTTCTTTAATTAATTTTGTATCTATACAAGATAATGGATGCTCACTGAACCTACTGTGATAATCATTTCATGATGTATGTAAGTCAAATCATTGTGCTGTACACCTTAAACTTACACAGTGCTGCATGTCAATTATATCTCAACAAAACTGGAAAAAAGAAAGAAAAGCTTTCTAAGGAGATGTGATCGTCCCTCCAGGATGCCATCAAAAAATATCGTTGAGTGGTTGCTTATAAACAGCAGATATTTATTATTCAGAGTTTTGAAAGGTGTCAGAATAGTTGGTGAGTGTCTTTTTCTGGGCTGCAGACTTCTCATTGTATCCTCACATGATGGAGGGCACTAGGGAGCCCTGGATTTCTAAGAGCACTAATCTCATTCAGGAGGGTGCCTTCCTTATGATCTAATAACCTCCCAAAGGCTCCATCTCTCAGTACCATTATCTTGGGTTAGGATTTCAGCATATGAATTTGAGGGGAACACAAACCTTCAAGCTGTAGTGGGAGAGGAGCAGCAATGATAGTTAAATGTATAGGGACATGTGACTGGCAAAAATTTCCAAAACTCAAACAGGAACAATGACTTCAGATCATCTTGGGGAAGAGGAAACTGGGAAGATGAAAGCTGCCCCCACCCCCACAACGCCCTACCCCCTTTCTCAGTACCAGGGCTAGAAAGGTCGTTCAGAGTCAGCAGATGGAACACAGTTGATGAATAGTTTCTATGGCGTTTGAATTTGGCCAGGAATGTTTCTAAAGTTTCTATTTTTTGAGATGTTTGCTTAGCTATTGTGAGCATTTTTTTTTTTTTTTTCCATTTTGTGTCTTAATTAGCTGTTGGGAAAAGTAAGTTGTATATTTATCTAGTCACTGCTTACAGCATGTTATTAATTTAAAAACACTTAATTTTTTTGAGGTTTTCTAGGGCTAGCACAGGACAAACTTCTCCTCCTCTCCCATAGTTACAGCCGTCATTTGTGTTAACTGTTTTACTGCACTGATTAGAATTTCTAGAGCTCTGTTGGAGAGTAAAGGCTGTTGGAGAGTAAAGGAAATGGTAGGCTTTTGGACATTCCTACTTTAAGATGTAGTGAGATTGAGTCTAGGGCCTTACAGTTAAACATCATGTCATCAGCTGGTTTCAGATAAGCTATTCTTAATTAGGTTAAGAAAGTGTTCTTTTGCTACCAAAATTGGTAGTACAAAAGTAAAAACAATAGCAACCACAAACCAAGAATAGATATTGAATTTTATTGGATTGAATTTGGAAAGTTTTTTTTTAATAACATAAAGATGGCTCTGTCATCTTTAATTCCTAAGAACTAGCAGATTCAAAGGTGAAATAGTGGTGAGCTTTCCAAGTGCACTATTTAAAGTTCTGAGGGCAGAGCAGGCTTACTCAGCAAGATACAACACTCAAAAAGGAACGGCATGCAAGGTTAGGCCAGAGGAAAAGAGGAACTGGTGGTTGCTATTTATTTAAAATTTTTAAGGAAGTTGTTTATTCCCAATAATTGAAGACATCAGAGAGGCATTTAATCATTAGACTGTCAAACAGAACTCTACTACAGCTGATTAAAATCTTTAAAAAATTTTTTCTGGAGAAAGATTTAATCACTTTCTCTACTGATACGCTCCGATGTTTTCATGAAACCTGCAAGTTCTTCCTGATCTGAATCTTTCTTGCTGAGATACAGGCTTGTTTTTTCCTCCTATGCTTCGTCTTAAAAAAAAAAAAAAAAAAAACCCAGTAATTTCCCTATAAAGTAAGTGCAAGAATTCATAAGGAACTGCACCCCATTAAAAAGCCCAGGATTCACATGACCACTTGAGAGTATTCCACTGGTTCAGAGACAGCAGGGTTCACAAAAGTCCAGAAATTGGGCTTGTGGCTCTTTGGCTTAACATTGACATAATCTGTGGCTTCCTTTATGTTCTCATAGTCCAGGACAGAGTCATTTCTTCGATCTCCAGGGGCTGCAAAGACTACTTGTGTGTAGTTCACATCCTTGTTGACCTTAGGGGGGAAAGGCAAAGAAATTTGGGTCAAAATTCCTACCATGTTTGGACAAGGTATTCAACTCAAAGAGGCTTGCCCTGGGCCAGATGGGAAAGAACCTGGGTCCCAGGTAGCCGTATCTGAGAGCAGGGCCAAGGCAATGAGAGAGATTGCTCCTTGTACCTGTGGGAACGAATGGCTTAAGGAAGAAAAATGTGGAGACTCTCCAAGTGAGGTTGGGACTCAGAGTGGACTTTGGCCAGTAACTGGGACGTGGGGAGAAGGGGATTTCCTGTGAGCACCTTCATTTTTAGAGCCCACTCAGACCTGCTTTGTCTGGACGCTCTGTGCTGTTGGTACAGGCCTGTGAGTGAAAACCTGACCACCCTCACCGAAGGCTGCTATAATGACTTGGTGGCCCTCCTTCCTTGCCCCCGTCTCTGCAGCCCAGGTGACCCCAGACTGCTGGGGTCACTAGGGGTGTCCCTTACCTGGCAGGTGGTGGGAGGTGAGCTGTCTGAGCTGTCCGAGCTATCTGAAGACGTGTCACTGTCATCTAGGGAAAAACAGAAATTGTTCTTCTAAAGGCAGCCAGAGGGTGTTTAGAGAGTATAGAGGCAATGGAAGGAAGCATGAGACAAAGACAGAAGCAGAGCGAGCATCTCAAGTGGAGTGGGGAACAGAGACCAGTGTCCCCCAGAGAGAAGAGAGGAACAGAACAGAGAAAGTGGAAACCTCTGGAAACAGCCAGGAACATATCCAAGAGTCCAGGCCCTGTTGTATTTCCAGCTCCATCTAAAAGTAAACACCAAGCCTGCAAGGCTGCCCTGTGCTTGAGAAAGACTGTCTGCTGGAAGGGGAGTAAATGGGGTGTGCTGAGCCGCTGTGGCCCAAGGCAAACAGATCTGGCCCCAGAAATCACAGGCACAGCTTCTAATCTAAGCCTGTCACTAACTCCAGGCAGATTACATTTCTCTTTGTGCCCTGGTCTTGTCCCTTGTGACAGAGAGGGTTGGACGAGGATCTCTGATGTCCCTGCCAACCACCGAGTCTCTGATTGCAGCCAGGCTTCAGGGAAGCTTTGGGATCAAGGGTCATGGTGAGACCAGCGCCTCTCCACTTCCTCTGAAACCCTGAGATCATGCAAGTGGCATCTTCTGGGTCTCTCATGCATTGAAGCCTTATCTTGGTGCTGAGGAAGCCTAACAACCAGATTTCTCTAACGGAAAAGATAAAATTCAGAAGGATGGGGCAAACTTAAATCAACCAAAAGATAAGCAGTGAAAAGGGCAATCTCTGGTGAGTGAATGTCTTGCTGCGGAAGCAGCAGTTTGCACTGTGTGAAGAGTGGCCTGGCAGGTCTCTCAAGTGGGGAGAGAGAGAAAACAGCAAGAGTGTGGTGTTCCTGTTGGTCCCCTTGCTGGGGGGGATATAGATGTGAACCGTCACCAAGACTCAGGTTTATTAAAATGCCCAGATCCCATGGCTGGGAGCAGACAGAGGCGGTTGAAATCTGGGCTCTAGCTAATGGCGGGCAGAAGAAAAGATACCATCGTGTCACAGAGACAGGAGCAGAGACAGCGCCCAAGCCTGCGAGGCAGCCAGGAAAGAGCTAAGGCCTTCACAAACCCACTACCGTCTGCCCCGCCGGGTAGGATGGGTGGCCTTCTGAAAGCAGCGGCCTGGCTTGGCCTGCACTGGGGAGTGTGTGAGGAATCCTCCAGCTCGCAGTTGGGGCAGGAAGATGGGCTGCTGCGAGGAGGCTCCCCGGGTAGTCCAGACAGAACAGCAGCAGCGCTATGGCACGTTCCCCTGGCAGCGGTACTCACGCTGGTAGCGGGGCTCGGGCACCAGGACGTTCCTCTCCGCCCGAGTCTCCTTCCTCTCCTTGGCAGCAGGCGGGCAGCAGTGAGCTGGACTAACGCTGGGGGCCTGGGACCTGGCCCCTTTCAATAAGCGCTCATTTTCCTTGGCTGCCGGGGACAGGGCAAGAGTCAAAAGTGGATGCTCTCCTGGCCAGGAACATCCTGCATCTGTGAGCACAGCTCTCCCGAGGGAACACTCGTCAGACAGATCTCTCCAAAGCTCAGCCCTCCGCTGCTCAGAATCCTGCAGCGCCCCGGCCTCACATGGAGTAAAAGCTGGAGTCCAAGCCAAAGGCCTCCCGCCCCTCCCCCTTCCTGCCGCACCTCAGCTCTATCCTGCTGGGCCCCTCTGCTTCCGCCAGGATGAGCAAATCCCCTAGTTTATGGACTTTGTAGGTGTGGCTCACTTCCTCACTTCCCTCAGGGTTAGACTCAAATGTCAGCATCTCAGGGATGCTGACCCCCATCCCGTTCATATCTCCCTGCCTTGCTTGATTTCTCTCTACACTTACTCTGACTTGACACACATTTTACTTGTTTGTTTGTTGTCTGTATTACCCACGGAATGCAAGGTCATAATGGCACGGATTTTTATTTTGATTCCTGTTGTACTGGGTAAATGAATGAATGACGAGAGAAGCTTAGACTTCCATCATCCTGCTCAATCCCTTGTCTTAGCACAGCCCAAGCGGTGTTATTTTACTTACCCTAATTATAATGTCTTCCTCAGACACAGCGTCCTGTCTTTCACTCCAAATCAGCTCAGAAATTTAAGCTCATATCTTAGTCTAACCACACTCCTTTCTGTTGTAATTCAAGGCCATTTCTACACGTCTCTTGGCGGTGATGAAGGAAATTTACTACGCTCGGGTTAAGCGAGCCCAGCCTCAAGAGCATCGCAGAAGCTTGTCTCTAGGCAGGAGGTCTGGATAGCAAAAGGACTCTCAGCCATCATTCCCAAGCACAGATGGGCTGGGTCAGAGTGAGATAACCCACTTAAGAGGTTGGTGGAGTTAGGGGACACCTGGCTAGCGATTCCTCAAGTAGGATTTCAAGGGATATTTGGGGGCTCATCTTGCTGTGGGCTTGGGAATGGTCCCTGAGGGGGACCAGGAAGGAAGAGAACGCTGAGCCAGTTACCCATGTGCCTGCTGAGCAGGTAGTTGATGACTGCGAGGAGACAGGCCTGCAGGATCAGCGACACTACTGCGATCACGATTCCATGCCAGACCTCCATGACCCTGTTGGGAAGTGAGGAAATCAGGTGAGAGGTTCTGGAGGTGCTGAGACAGCTGCAAACCCATCCCTGCCCCAAGCCAGGGGCAGCCTGCAGGTACTGCTGCTGTGGCTTGAGTCCCTTCCCTGTTGAAAGGGAAGGCGTCAGGACCCGGGGAGGGTGCTGTGTGCAGGAAGTGATGTTCCCTTCACGGGAACCGAGCCGGCTCTCCCCAGACCACTCACTGAGCTAGCATGACAAGCTCCTGGAGGGCCACCGCGGGTGGCGAGTGGGGCGCGGGCTCTCTCTGGCACCTTGTTTCCACGCAGCACCCCCGGCAGGACGGCCCTGGAGACCTGCAGAGGCGAGGCAGTGCGTCAGAGCTCTTGGGAAGTCTCTGCTGGTGGGGGGTCGTCTCCTTTCCTCTCCCCAGATTCCAGTCTCTGAATCTACAAAACAGGCAGTAACAGGATCAGCACCTGCCAGCCCCAGGGCTGAGCCCCCCGCAGCCCGGCCCTCCGAGCTGATCCACACAATCCTCGGACCTCGATGTCACTGCCCTCCTCTTATAAGGAGCCACGTGAGGCCCAGAGGGCTGAGGGACATGTCTGAGGCCCTCCAGTCAAACCTGGTTTGAGCTCTACATCCAAGCCCACACTCCCCAACATTCTGTCTCTTCTCCAGAGCCTTGCTGCTGCTGGAAGCACAGAGCAGTCCCGCAGGAGCGAATACACTGGGAGAGAATCTGTGACGCACACCAGTGTCTCACACACACACACACACACACACACACACACACACACACACACGTGCACCCACACTGCTGAAAAGAAATAAATTAGGAGTTTGGGATTAGCAGATACAAACTACTATATATAAAACAGATTAAAAAAAAACAGCCAAGGTCCTACTGTATAGTACAGGGAACTATATTTAATAACCTGTAATAAACCATGATGAAAAAGTATATGTATATATATATATACATATATATATTCTGAATCATTTTGCTGTACTCCAGAAACTAACACAATTTTGTAAATCAACTATACTTCAATTAAAAAAAAATTTTTTTTAGTGTCAAAAATAAAGACCACAGCGCTGAATATGGAGTGTATTATAAAACAAAGCCAAGATGGTTTCAAAGCTTTCAAAATGATCTTTACTTAGCACAAGATGGGCCACATGATGGCCCATTGTCCTGCTGCAGACGATAAATGTTGAAAAGCCTTTTAATGCCGATAAAGCTTATTTTCTCAATCAGGGTTTCCAAGTGTTAAAGAGTAGTGTGGAAAGTCCTGCCTTTTTTACTTCTATCTGTAGTTCTACACTGGGTGGGCCTATCCAAGATCCAACTTGGACTAAGTTTGGAGAGAGAGGAGGCAATAACTGAGGAGGGAGCCTGAGAGGTTTGCCACCACCGCCTCTCCAGGGCTGGGTGTTGGCCAGCTGGAAGCTGCCAGAGAGAAAAAACTACTTTTTCTTCTACATCCTTTACCAACCAACAAGCCAGTCTTCGGGAACAACTTTTTTTGTGTGAGGTCGAAAGTTGGGAGCAGACTTCCCTGGTGGTCCAGTAGTTAAAGAAGTCGCCTACCAGTGCAGGAGACGCAGAAGATCCCACGTGCTGCAGGGTGACTAAGCCCGCGTGCCTCAACTACTGGGCCCCAGAGCGCCAGGGCCCGTGTGTCGCCACGACTGAGCCCACACACCGCGACCAGGGAAGCCGGCGCACCTGGAGCCCCGCTCCAGCAAGAGAAGCCCCCGCAGTGAGGAGCCCGCACACCGTAACCAGAGAGGAGCCCCTGCTCGCTGCAGCCAGAGAAAGCCCACACGCAGCAGCAGAGACCCAGCGCCGCCAGAAAGAAAGAAAGGAGAAAAACAGGAGCAACACACGCCCAATTTAAGCATCATACTTAGCTTAAGTCACCTCTTTCTGACATAATAAGTTCTGATACATAATAAATTTTAGACACTTTTTCCAAAGGAACCTAACTCTATCCACTCTTTACTTTTCAAGTTAAATGAGCAAAGTATACCTAACATCATCACTTCTTGCTGTTGAATTTGATTTATAAAGATGGATTCAGCATCCAGACATGAGTTCTTCATTATGTATAGATTCAGTATGCGAGATGTGTCAGGAAGATGGAAAGTGGGAACATTCTAAGTGGGGGAGATCCCCCCACCCCACTTCATTGGAATACCTACCACCCTAGTGCCGAGGAGCACCAGCAGGTCACCTCTGGAAAAGGAGTCTCCTGTGGTTCCTTCTGCAGGAGTGTTGCATTAACTCACTTTTGTCATGGCATGAAGGGGTCACTGGGAGCAGGAGGTGGAAACTGATCCAGATGACAAGCCAAGTGAGAGGGGACCCCAGGAAACTACCTACCTCCCCCTTTACACATGGACATCACCAGATGGTCAGTATCAAAATCATATTGATTATGTTCTTTGCAGCCAAGGATGGAAAAGCTCTAGACAGTTAGCAAAA
Source organism: Cervus canadensis (assembly GCF_019320065.1). Classification (NCBI taxonomy): domain Eukaryota; kingdom Metazoa; phylum Chordata; class Mammalia; order Artiodactyla; family Cervidae; genus Cervus; species Cervus canadensis. Next base: position 72,974,313 of record NC_057398.1, read on the forward strand.
ACAAGACCAGGAGTTGACTGTGGCTCAGATCATTAGCTCCTTATTGCAAAATTCAGGCTCAAACTGAAGAAAGTAGGGAAAACCACTAAGCCATCTAGGGATAACCTAAATCAAATCCCTTATGATTATACAGTGGAGATGACAAATAGATTCAAGGGATTAGATCTGGTAGACAGAGTGCCTGAAGAACTATGGACAGCGGTTTGTAACATTGTACAGGAGGTGATGACCAAAATCATCCTGAAGAAAAAGAAATGCAAGAAAGCAAAGTGATTGTCCAAGGAGGCCTTACAAGTAGCTGAGAAAAGAAGAGAGGCAAAAGAGAAAGGGAAAGATTTACCCAACTGAGTGCAGATTTCCAGAGCATAGCAAGGAGAGATAAAGAAAGCCTTCTTAAGTGAGCAATGTAAAGAAATAGAGAAAAACAATAGAATGGACAAGACTAGAGAGCTCTTCAAAAAATTAGAGATACAAAGGGAACACTTCATGCAAAGATAGGCACAATAAAGGACAAAAACAGCAAGGACCTAACAGAAGCAGAAGAGATTTTTAAAAGGTGGCAAGAATACACAGAAGAACTGTACTAAAAAGCTCTTCAGTTCATTTCAGTCACTCAGTCGTGTCCAACTCTTTGCAACCCCATGGACTACGGCACACCAGGCCTCCCTGTCCATCACCAACTCCCGGAGTTTACTCAAACTCATGTCCATTGAGTCGGTGATGCCATCCAACCATCTTATCCACTGCCGTCCCCTTCTCCTCCCACCTTCAATTTTTCCCAGCATCAGGGTCTTTTCCAATGAGTCAGTTCTTCACATCAGGTGGCCAAAGTATTGGAGCTTCAGCATGAGTCCTTCCAATGAATATTCAGGACTGATTTCCTTTAGGATGGACTGGTTTGGTCTCCTTGCAGTCCAAGGGACTCTCAAGAGTCTTCTCCAACGCCACAGTTCAAACGCATCAATTCTTCGGTGCTCAACTTTCTTTATAGTCTATCTCTCACATCCATACATAGCTACTGGAAAAACCATAGCTTGGATTAGATGGACCTTTGTTGGCAAAGTAGTGTCTTTGCTTTTTAACATGCTGTCTAGGTTGGTCATAGCTTTTCTTCCAAGGAGCAAGCGTCTTTTAATTTCATGGCTGCAGTTACCATCTGCAGTGATTTTGGAGCCCCCCAAAATAAAGTCTCTCACTGTTACCATTCTTTCCCCATCTATTTGTCATGAAGTGATGGGACCAGATGCCATGATTTTAGTTTTCTGAATGTTGAGTTTTAAGCCAACATTTTCACTCCTCTTTCACTTTCATCAAGAGGCTCTTTAGTTCTTCTTCACTTTCTGCCATAAGGGTGGTTATCATCTGCATATCTGAGGTTATTGATATTTCTCCCGGCAATTGATTTCAGCTTGTGCTTCATCCAGTCCAGCATTTCTCATGATGTACTCTGCATATAAGTTAAATAAGCATGGTGACAATATACAGCCTTGACATACTCCTTTCCCAATTTGGAACTAGTCTGTTGTTTCATGTCCAGTTCTAACTGTTGCTTCTTGACCTGCAAATAGATTTCTCAGGAGGCAGGTTAGGTGGTCTGGTATTTCCATCTCTTGAAGAAGTTTCCACAGTTTAATGACCCAGATAACCATGATTGTGTTGTCACTTACCTAGAGCCAGATATCCTAGAGTGTGAAATCAAGTGGGCCTTAGGAAGCATTACTATGAACAAAAGTAGTGGAGATTATGGAATTCCAGCTGAGCTATTTCAAATCCTAAAAGATGATGCTGTGAAAGCGCTGCACTTATTATGCCAGCAAATTTGGAAAACTCAGCAGTGGCCATAGGACTGGAAAGGTCAGTTTTCACTCCAATCCCAAAGAAAGGCAATGCCAAAGAATGCTCAAATTGCATTCATTTTCAAATTGAACTGTACAGTTGTACAATTGATGAGTGCACATCCCAGCAAGATTATGCTCAAAATCCTTCAAGCTAGACTTCAGCAATATGTAAACCGAGAACTTCCAAAAGTACAAGTTGGATTTAGGAAAGGTAGAGGAGCCAGAGATCAAATTGCCAGCATGTGCTGGATCATAGAAAAAGCAAGGGAATTCCAAAAAAAATCATCTACTTCTGATTCATTGGTTATTCTAAAGCCTTTGACTGTGCGGATCACAATAAACTATAGAATATTCTTAATGAGATGGAAATACCAGACCACATTACCTGCTTCCTGAGAAACCTAAGGACAAGAAGCAACAGGTAGAACTAGACGTGGATTAATGGACTAGTTCAAAATTGGGAAAGGAGTACAACAAGGCTGTATATTGTCACTCTGCTTATTCAACTTATTTAACATCATGTGAAATGCTTGGCTAGATGAATCACAAACTGGAATCAAGATTGCCGGGAGAAATATCAACAACCTCAGATATGCAGATAATGGCAGAAAGTGAAGAGGAACTAAGGAACCTGTTGATGAAGGTGAAAGAGGAGCATGAAAAAGCTGGCTTAAAACTCAACATTCGAAAAACAAAGAAGATGGCATCTGGTCCTATCACTTCATGGCAAATAGATGGGGAAAATATGGAAACAGTGTCAGATTTCAATTTTCTTGAGCTCCAAAATCAATGCAGATGGTGACTGCAGCCACAAAATTCAAAGACGCTTGCTCCTTGGAAGAATAGCTTGACAAACCTAGACAGTGTATTAAAAGGCAGAGACATCACTTTGCTGACAAAGGTCTGTACAGTCAAAGCTATGTTTTTTACAGTAGTCATGTATGAATGTGAGAGTCAGACCATAGAGAAAGCTGAGCACCAAAAAATTGATGTTTTTGAACTGTGGTGCTGGAGAATACTCTTGAGAGTCCCTTGAACTGCAAGGAGATCCAATCAGTCAATCCTAAAGGAAATCAGTTCTGAATATTCATTGGAAGGACTGATGCTAAAGCTGAAGCTCCAATACTTTGGCCACCTAATGTGAAGAACTAACTCACTGGAAAAGACCCTGATTCTGGGAAAGATTGAAGGCAGGAGGAAAAGGGATTGACAGAGGATGAGATGGTTGAATGGCATCACTGACTTGATGGACATGAGTCTGAGCAAACTCAGGGAGATAGTGATGGACAGGGAGGCCTGGCGTGCTGCTGTTCATGGGGTCACAAACTGTTGGACACGACTTAGCAACTGAACAGTAACAACAACCCCTCCCCTAAGTCCCAGGACACGTGGATAGACAACCCAGTACTCCCCAGTGATCAGCTAACTCTAGGGAGAAAGTTCAGTCAAAAGTGACATGCGCAACTAATAAAAAATTTAAAAATAAATAAATAACACATTCACATAAAAAAAAAAAAAGAAAAGAAAAAGTGACATGCGCAGGGTAAAATTTGCAGAGCCAGGAGGCTGGAAATAAAACACCAAAGTGATGAAGTGAGTATGGGATTATCATAAAAACAATGATATTGAAAAATTAGTTGACTTGATTGAAGAAAGGGAATAGATATATTTTAAATGCCTGACCTAGTCTTATTTTGGAGAAGCCCTACTTAAATTTCAACAGATACCGATTTCTCAAGCAAATTTCTCAAGGAAGTATGTTAGTCACTCAGTTGTGTCTCTTTGTGACCCCATGGACTGTAGCCCACCAGGCTCCTCTGTCCATGGAATTCTCCAGGCAAGAATACTGGAGTGGGTTGCCATTTCCTTCTCCTTCTCAAGGAAATTTTGGTACTAATCCTGATTTCTGGGGCAGATGCAAAAAAGATGATTGGATGTTACCAGGAGAGCTTTATTGAATCACAAAAAAAGCATGAAAATCATGGAAAAGGGCTAGAAGCAAAGCCAGTATGCCAGGAAATCAACAGTGTTTCTTTTTAAAGGGTGCTCTTACGCTTTAGGAACGCTGACCTCATATTAAATGCCTCATTTGTCCTTAATCACAGAAGTTATTCTGCTTCTTCCGTTGAAGGGAATGGTAGGGATACAACCAGGGCTGTATTCTGAAATCATGCTCTAAGTTTTTGTTTTTTAAGGCTCCTCTCTGTTTATTAAAAATCAAACAACTAATAGGTATTTGAAATATAAAAAATTAGGAGTGCAAATAAGCAAAGCATTTCATAAAATGAACCCAAATTTCATTCGTAAAATTGTATTTATGTTTTCACAAATATATGCACTTTGTATGTGTATGGAAATATTTGTATACACTATCTTTTTGAAACAAGGCATCATACTGAGTAGTTCGGAGAAGGCAATGGCACCCCACTCCAGTAGTCTTGCCTGGAAAATCCCATGGACGGAGGAGTCTTGTAGGCTACAGTCCATGGCAAACACGACTGAGCGACTTCACTTTCACTTTTCACTTTCACACTTTGGAGAAGGAAATGGCAACCTACTCCAGTGTTCTTGCCTGGAGAATCCCAGGGACGGGGGAGCCTGGTGGGCTGCCGTCTATGGGGTCGCACAGAGTCCAACACAACTGAAGCGACTTAGCAGCAGCAGCAGCAACACTGAGTAGTTACTTTTCCTCTTTGCTTAATACTTCATAAACTTGTTTCCAGATCAGGAAAATCTCCATTAAAAAGCCCCAATCTGGGTGCTCACAGGCCCAATTTGACACCTAGATGATTTTATCTGATAATGTACTTTAAAGATTTGTATGTGGATGCCCTGAGGAAGGTCATGTACTTTTCAATCCTGACTGATCCCTGAAGGCATTTGAGTTTGCCACCTTCAGTTTTATGGCATCATTGAAAATGACTAGTATTCTACTTTACCAGTATTTCTTACTACTCTGGACATTCAGAGCCAAATGACTCCTTGTCTAAAACTGCTTGTGCACTGCCTGGGAGACCACCAGTAACAGAGGTAACAGGCCAAAATGACCCCACACATTTCCAAATGTCTCCCTAAGGCAGTCACTTTTGCCCCCAGTTGAGAATCACTGCGTTAGATAAACGTTACATTATGTTAAAAGCATTATCTTATTTGGTCTTTTTATTGAGAACAATATTGCCTACACTTCTTCCTTTCATTTTAATATATTATGAGCATCTTACTAGCTAAACAACACACTGTACCTGTGTCGTCAATATATAAGATAAAAGTCAACATGGATCCAAGTTCTGTTCCCTTCTAGGTGTGAATTATTGAACTTCTCAGTGTCTCAGTTTCTGTACCTGTTAAATGGGGTTAATGATATATCCCTCACAGAGTTCTTGTGAGGGCTTGGGGAGTTATGTTTATAAAGACCTAAATACAGTGGCAGACATGTGGAAAGCACTCAATAATTATTAGGTATCATTCAACCCTAAAACCCTGCACCAAGATGGTGACTAGAGTGGCGCTATAAATATTTGGTCTGTCTATTTTTGGAAGCTTAGACATTCGGTTTTGAGTACAGTTTGAAGATAAAATCTTGGCAGGATGAAGTATGAAAATGATGACAGATGTCATTATTTAAGTGGCTAATGGCCCCTAACCACAATGAGCAGGTTGTTCCTTGGGGGCTAATTGCAGATTGCTGATCAGACAGTCGGCAGAAACATCTGCTCATTTGTGTACGCACCCCAAACAACCAGGAAATGAGCAATTTGAAGTAATTAAGTTGTGAAAAAAATGCCTGGACCGTGTGAAAGTTCAGTACGCTTTGTTCCATCATCAAAATGTGACTGTCCTGCCCTCTTTCAGGTTTGAATACCCAGCCCCTCCTTAATGCAGTGTCCTGCCAACTGCCTGCAAACCACGGGTCAGCAGAGGGCTGAGAGCATTTCTTCTGTTTTCTTCGAACCTGGTGGAAACCCTGAGTTAAGGCTGGATTCCATTGTCTTATTTCCCCCTCTCCTGCTAAAGGAGCTCTCTCCTGGCCTTTCTAAAAGGTACAGCATAACAAAAGAGATGAAATAATAAAAACACACCTTTTCCTGTCTGATGCCATGCTTTCTTTAGATAGATATATTCAGGAAGAACACAACAGAAGACGATTTATGTAAACATCATATGGATTAAAGTAAGCATAATCAATATTGCTAAGATGACTTGATCAATCTTTTAAAATTAAGTAGCTTTAATGTTTGAAGTGGATAAGCAATGAAGACCTACTGTATAGCAAGAAATAAGTAGCTTTAAAGATTTTTTTATAAAGTGTTTATAAAAAGATTTTTTGGAAATTTTCATTAATTTATTGTCTTTAAAATGAAGAATTTGAGCTCTAAGAGAACAATACAGGGAGATGAGAGCCAGGCTCCTCCTCCTGGCTCAGTCACTTGCTACCTGTGTGACCTGGGCCAGGTAGAAATCCTTTCTAGGCCCAGCACTTGTAGTACTCCTAAGGCTCTTTCTGGCCCTTAACATTCTGTTCTTTAAAGATGGAAGGACAGTAGAGGAAAGGAAAGTGTAGTTGGATGGAAATGGAATATTTTGAAAGAAAAAAATACATATTTCTATTTTATATCATTCAGTCTCCTTCACTCTACTAGACTTTTGTCCTCTAACTGAATATGCAGTTTTGAATAATCAAGAAAAGGATGAAACATAAATAAGCCAAACTAATAATAACTATAACCACATAAACAGAGGAGGCCAAAAATTGTGAAATTACTGACATTTTTTTTGTGTGTAAAATATCAATATAATTATTGATTTCCTAGAAAAATGTAGATTAGTGAAATGGACTCCATAAGGCACAGAAAACTCAAACAGACTAAAAGCAACAAAGCAAAATAATAAGAAAGAAGTTTGGGATCCAAGTTTTGTACCTCTCAAGCAGCTAAAGGTAGAGAACTTGGAGTCAGACAGTCTGGCTTAACATCCCAGCTCGTCCTCTGCGTGAGTTGGGTCTAATTATTTAACTTCTCAAAGCCTCTGTTTTCTTACTTGTAAGATAAAATCAATAATCACTAATTCTCAGGGTTTGATTAGATGAACATAAACAATACCCACTTCTGCAGATGAAATAAGATGAGGTATATAAGTTATTCTAGCTTTTGTCACATAGTAATAAGCATCCAATAAATGACAGCTATTATTTGAAATTAAAAGCAGTATAAAAACTATCTACTCAAAATCTACATCCAGATAGTGTTACAAATGAATTTTTGAAATTTTAAGGAACACAGGGCACAGAAAAAAATGGAAAGCTCTCCAGGCTCATCTCATTTATGAATACAGAGGTAAATACCTGACTATATCAAAAGTTACTCCACCCTGCTTACAGTTTCCTTCATTGTGCAAAAGCTTTTAAGTTTAATTAGGTCCCATTTGTTTATTTTTGCTTTTGTTTCCATTACTCTGGGAGGTGGGTCATAGAGGATCCTGCTGTGATTTACGTCAGAGAGTGTTTTGTATATGTTTTCCTCTAGGAGTTTTATAGTTTCTGGTCTTACATTTTAATCTTTAATCCATTTTGAGTTTACTTTTGTGTATGGTGTTAGAAAGTGTTCTAGTTTCATTCTTTTACAAGTGGTTGACCAGTTTTCCCAGCACCATTTGTTAAAGAGATTGTCTTCTCTCCTTTGTATATTCTTGCCTCCTTTGTCAAAGATAAGCTGTCCATAGGTGTGTGAATTTATCTCTGGGCTTTCTATTTTGTTCCACTGATCTATGTTTGTGACTTTGTGCCAGTACCATACTGTCTTGATGACTATAGCTTTGAAGTATAGTCTGAAGTCAGGCAGGTTGTTTCCTCCAGTTCTGTTCTTCTTTCTCAAGATTGCTTTGACTATTCAAGGTTTTTTGTATTTCCATACAAATTGTGAAATTATTTGTTCTAATTCTTTGAAAAATACCGTTGGTAGCTTGATAGGGATTGCATTGAATCTATAGATTGCTTTGGGTAGGATACTCATTTTCACTATATATTGATTCTTTCAATCTATGAACACGGTATATTTCTCCATCTATTTGTGTCCTCTTTGATTTCTTTCATCAGTGTTTTATAGTTTTTTATAAAAAACTTTTCAGTGTCCTATAGTTTATAGATCTTTTGTTTCTCTAGGTGTAGTTTATACCTAACTATGGTTTATAGTTTATAGTTTCCTTAGGTATAGCTTATAGGTCTTTTGTTTCTTTAGGTAGATTTATTCCTAAGTATTTTATTCTTTTCATTGCAATGGTGAATGGAACTGATTCCTTAATTTCTCTTTCTGTTTTCTCGTCATTAGTGTATAGGAATGCAAGGGATTTCTGTGTATTATTAATTTCATATCCTGTTACTTTACTGTATTCATTGATTAGCTCTAATAATTTTCTAGTGGTGTCTTTAGGGTTCTCTAAGTAGAAGATCATGTTATCTGCAAACAGTGAGAGTTTTACTTCTTTTTCAATCTGTATTCCTTTTATTTCTTTTTCTTCTCTGATTGCTGTGACTAAAACTTCCAAAACTATGTTGAATAGTAGTGGTGAGAGTGGGCATCCTTGTCTTGTTACTGACTTTAGGGGAAAGCTTTCCATTTTTCACCATTGAAGATGATGTTTGCTGTGGGTTTGTCATATATGGCTTTTATTATGTTGAGGTATGTTCCTTCTATGCCTGCTTTTGAACAATGAAGGAAACTATATGCAAGGTGAGAAGACAGCCTTCAGAATAGGAGAAAATAATAGCAAACAAAGCAACTGACAAAGAATTAATCTTAAAAATATACAAGCAGCTCATGCAGCTCAATTCCAGAAAAATAAATGACCCAATCAAAAAATGGGCCAAAGAACTAAACAGACATTTCTCCAAAGAAGACATACAGATGGCTAACAAACACATGAAAAGATGCTCAATATCACTCATTATCAGAGAAATGCAAATCAAAACCACAATGAGGTACCATCTCATGCCGGTCAAAATGGCTGTTATCAAAAAGTCTACAAACAATAAATGCTAGAGAGGGTGTGGAGAATAGGCAACCCTCTTACACTGTTGATGGGAATGCAAACTAGCACAGCCACTGTGGAGAACAGTGTGGAGATTCCTTAAAAAACTGGAAATAGATCTGCTATACGACCCAGCAATCCCACTGCTGGGCATACACACTGAGGAAACCAGAATTGAAAGAGACATGTGTACCCCAATGTTCACTGCAGCACTGTTTACAATAGCTAGGACATGGAAGCAACCTAGATGTCCACTGGCAGATGAATGGACAAGAAAGCTGTGGTACACGTACAATGGAATATCACTCAGCCATCAAATAGAATGCATTTGAATCAGTTCTAATGAGGTGGATGAAACTGGAGCTTATTACACAGAGTGAAGTAAGCCAGAAAGAAAAACACCAATACAGTACATATGGAATTTAGAAAGATGGTAATGATGACCCTATATGTGAGACAGCAAAAGAGACATAGATATAAAGAACAGACTTTAGGACTCTGTGGGAGAAGTTGAGGGTGGGATGATTTGAGAGAATAGCATTGAAACATGTATATTACCATATGTGAAATATATCACCAGTCCAAGTTCGATGCATGAAACAGGGCACTCAAAACCAATGCACTGGGGTGACCCAGAGGGATGGGATGGGGAGGGAGGTAGGAGGGGGTTTCAGGATGGGGGACACATGTTCACCCATGGCTGAGTCATGTCAATGTATGGCAAAAACCACTACAATATGGTAAAGTAGTTAGCCTCCAATTAAAATAAATTAATTAAATTATAAAAAATAAGTTACTACAGGGAAATCAGGCTCCCTAACTTCAGACTCTACTACAAATCTACAATAATCAGGGGGCTTCCCTGATAGTTCAGTTGGTAAAGAATCTGCCTGCAATGCAGGAGACCCCAGTTCGATTCCTGGGTCGGCCCTGATCTGCTGGAGAAGGGATAGGTTACCCACTTCAGTATTCTTGAGCTTCCCTGATGGCTCAGCTGGTAAAGAATCTGCCTGCAATGTGGGAGACCTGGGTTTGATCCCTAGGTTGGGAATATCCCCTAGAGAAGAGAAAGGCTACCCGCTCCAATACTCTGGCCTAGAGAATTCCATGGACTGTATAGTCCATGGGGTCACAAAGAGTTGGACATGACTGAGCGACTTTCACAGTAATCAGGTCAGTATGGTACTGTCACAAAAACAGACATAAAGATCAATGGAACAGGATAGGAAGTCCAGAGATAAACTCACACACATAAGGTCAACTAATCTATGGCAGAGGAGACAAGAATATACGATGAAGAAAAGACAGCCTCTTCAATAAGTGGTGCTGGGAAAACTGGACAGCTACATGTAAAAGAATGAAATCAGAACACTTCCTAACACCTACACAAAAATAAACTCAAAATGAATTAAAAACCTAATTGCAAGTTCTGATACCATAAAACTTTTAGAGAAAAACATAGGCATATGAAAATAAAAACAAAAATAAACAAGTGCGACCTAGTCAAACTTAGCTTTTGCACAGCAAAGGAAATCATAAAATGAGAAACCAACCCTCGGAATGGGAGAAGATGTTTGCAAATGAAGTGACCCACAACAGATATATCTCCAAAAATACACAAACAACTCATGTAACTCAATACCGAAAAAAAAAAAAAAAAACAACTCAATACAAAAAGTGAGCACAAGATCTAAATAGACATTTCTCCAGAGAAGACATCCAGATGGCCAAAAAGCTCATGAAGAGATGCTCAACATCATTAAGAGAAATGCAGATCAAAACTATAATGAGCTATCACCTCACACAGGTCAGAATGGCCATCATCAAAAAAATCTACAAGCAATACATGATGGGAAAGTGTGGAGAAAAGGAAACCCTTCTACACTATTAGTGGGAATGTAAATTGGTACAACCACTATGGAGAACAGTATGGAAGTTTCTTAAAACACTAAAAATAGAGCTACCACACGACCCAGCAATCCCACTCCTTGGCATACATCCAGACAGGACCATAATTTGAAAACATACATACAGCCTAATGTTCACTGCAGCACTATTTACAATAGCCAAGCATGGAAGCAGCCTAAGTGTCCGCCGACCATCCACAGAGGAATGCAGAAAGAAAGTGTGGTGCGTATGTACAATGCAATATTACTCAGCCGTAAAGGAGAAAGAAACAATGCCATCTGCAGCAACATGGATGGACCTACAAATTATCACACTGAGCGAAGGAAGTCAGACAGAGATATTGCTTACACGTGGAATAAAAAAAAATGGTACAAATGAACTTATTTACAAAACAGAAACAGTCACAGATATAGAAAACAATCTTACGGTTCTGAGAGGGAGGGGAGGGAGAGACAACTGAAAGACTGAGATAGACATATACACACTTTGTGCTGTGTGCTCATCACCCAGTCACGTCCAACTCTTTGTGACCCCATGGACTGCAACCCACCAGGTTCCTCCGTCCATGGGATTCTCTAGGCAAGAATACTGGAGTGCGTTGCCATGCCCTTCTCCAGAGGATCTTCCTGACCCAGGGACTGAACCCACATCTCCTGCAGTTTCTCTAACACTGAGCAACTGGGGAAGCCTCACACATATACATATATCTACTCTTTTATATATTCTTTTTCTATATAGGTCATTACAGAGTATTGAGAAGTGTTCCCTGTGCTATACAGTAGATCCTTATTAGTTATCTATTTTATATATAGTAGTGTGTATATGGGGCACAGTGGTAAAGAAACCATCTGCCAGTGCAGAAACTGCAGGAGATGTGGGTTTGATCCCTGGGTCAGGACGATTCCCTGGAGAAGGGCATGGAAACCCACTCCAGTGTTCTTGCCTGGAGAACCCCACGGACAGAGGAGCCTGGTGGGCTACAGTCTATAGGGTCACAAAGAGTCAGACAGGACTGAAGCGACTTAGCATGCACACATATGAACATGTGTAACTGATTCTCTTTGCCGTACACCTGAAACTAACACAACATTGTAAACAAACTATATTCCAATAAAAGCTAAAAAATTTTAAGTTACTCCAGGGATATCCAGGAGATTAATTATTACAATAATGAAAACTAAGGTTGAGTGTTTTCCCTGTGGCTTTTATCTTCTTGCTCTACAAGAACAGACATTATCACCATTTTCTAGGTGAGGACACTGTGGTTGTCCAAGAAGTGAGCAATTTGCCCTTGTGCCCCCACTGGAAGAGTCTTTTTAATTCAAGCTCATTTGACTCAAAAGTCTAAGCCTCGATCATTTAAGGAACTGCCTTTTATATACTATAAATACATGGATAAATAAAAAATTTTAAACTATGATCTCAGTAAAATGCCAAAAAACATTTGATAAAATTGAATACTCATTCATTAATACTATTTTTAATTAAACGCTTTAACTTGTATTGGAGTATAGCCAATTAACAATGTTATGAGAGTTTCAGGTGGACAGCAAAGCTACTCAGTCATACGTATACATGTATCTATTGTCCCTCAAACTGCCTCCCATTCAGGCTGCCACATAACACTCTGTGCTTTTCATCCATTGAAAATATAGCACTGTGTACTTGCCCATCCCCAACTCCCTAACTATCCCTCACTTCTTTAAGTTCTTAAAATTCAAATGCGAGGATTGCTTCTTACTCTAATAAAGAATATCCCTTCTATACCAGCAATCAACATCTTACCAAATGGTAAAATATTTTAGCCGTTATTTAAGAATGAAGATGTCTGCTATAACCATTTTTAAAAATTAATCCTGGAAATTCTACTTCCTGGAAGTTCCTCCAATCTATAAAAATAATATTGAATATTTATTGAGCAGGCTGTCTGTGGCTGACACTTTTACATATGTCTACTCATCTGATTCTCACAACTACCTAGGAGGTAGGTACTATTATTATTACTTCCATTTTATGGAGGACAGAGCTCAGACACAGAGAAGTTAAATAAGTTGGCCCAGATAATGAGAAGAGTTAATGAGGCTTTGTGCCCAGGCAGGCTGGTGCTGGAGCCTCAGCTAATAACTTATGCATGAAAGAAATGGAGCAAGGAAAAGTCAGGTTTATCCTTATTTGCAATAGAGGTGATTTTATACCTAGAAATCCCCAAAGAATCAATTGAAAAACTAGTGAAATTAATGAGACTGCTCAGGAAGTCCTAAGGGCATGACAAATATTCTAAAATTACCAGCCATTCTTTCTATTTTTCTAGTAATAGAAAATAGAATTGGGGGCAGGGGGGACAAGGAGCCTTATCAACCATCACAACAGATATAGCTAAGAATAACTTTAATCATAAGAAAGTTATTTTGTAGAAAATTCTAAAAATTTACCGAGAAACCTAAAAGACTTAAACTAATAGACATCTGATGTTTCAGATTGGGAAGTTAGAAGACTAAAAAATTGCTTCAAAATTGATTTATTGGTCCAATATAACTCCAATCAAAATAAGAGTGAGAATTTTTTAAATTTCAAAATTATTCAAAAATTTATTAGGAAAAAATGATAATAATCCAGAAAGGTTGGAACATATTTGAAAAGGAATTGTAACAAGGTGGGTTCCAGACAAACCACTTTTAAAAAGTAGTGTAGACCTGTAAAATTATGTTCAGGAAAAATTAATCTAGGGAAAGAGTCTTCAGTGAAAAATTACTAGACAGTTATATTTAGCTCATACTTTATTGTATATATGTAGTATACAATATACAATATGATTACAACTCTGTAAAAAAGTGAATATAAAAAGAATAAATATTTTTAAAGAAAGAAAACTCTAGGCCATTAAAAAAATTATGTCTATTAGTTTAGCAATAACCTCTACCCCTCAATTCATGTGATTTTGTTCATCAAATCCAGAATAATTCATTGACAATAATTTTGCATATTAAATATAAAATTTCTCACAAATATACATTTATGGAAATTAAATTGGGGAGTCTATTTAAATGTGCTTTCTTCAAGATGGGGAAATGGAAGAAAATATACCTAAATATTAAAAGTTAAGTACTGAAATGTTGTGGATGATTTTTTCCAATCAGGAAAAAAAAAGTATTTTAAGAGTATTAAAACAAATCCAGAAATTCTGAGTAGCTTAAATTAGCATGAGACCAAATTTATCTACATAAATGTTTTATTTACATCTAAATTCTATCTCACCATGTTAATAGAACATTGAGATAGTAAGTTAAATGTCTGAATTTCAATGAATCAAACATTTATTGAGTGGTCTGTGTGTGGTCCTGGATGAAATACCCTTGGCCATGAAAAAGGGGAGAATGCTATCTGAACTTCCAAGAACTCAGGTTGTACTTGGAAAATCAAGACATTAAGGTGTAAAAAAAAAAAATCAAAAAGCACAAGAAATGCCACAATGAAGCATGATGGATTGTCAGAAGATGTGCGTAATGTGTAATGTTTTAGAAGAATAAGAGATCCTCATGCAATAGCATCTTCACAGAAGAGCCACCGAGATGGATGGATGGGTGGAAAATGGAGAGCACAGTACTCCAGCTAAAGCTATCTGCCAGCTCTGGCTGTAGAGGACAGCTTTAATGGAATTGCTTGTCTGCAACAAAGTTCACTGTAGCTCAACCATATGGCAATAAGAGGGAAAGGGGGAAACTGGGAATGCTGCCCAGCAACCATACAAGTAAGGGCAGAAAAACGGTGAGAAACAGGGACTCAGTGGTCAGGTGAACTGGGCTGGGGATCCTAGCTCTGGCCTTCCTAGCTATGACTTGCTTTCTGTCTTCTGGTCCCAGAATTTTATGGGGAAAGTGAAGATGTCATTTGTTTCATTTTAATTCAAGTTGTGTGCTTCCCATATGCCAGCATCATGTAAAACATTTTGAATAAATTATCTTGTTTCACCCTCAAAATAAGAACCTTATGAAGTAGCTACTATGGCTGTCCCCATTTTGCATAGGACAGAATCAGGCTTTAATTCCCTGTGGAGCGGAAAGAATTCAAACCCAGGCTGTTTGAGGCCACAGCCTTCACCACACTACACATGGTGTTTAAGAAACTTAGCTGAGTGCTTGGCATATAGAGGTATACAACAGCGGGTTATCCTTAGACCAGAAAGAGGGTTAAATCCCTATAAGCTGGCTTACCTATATAAATGCACCCATTTCCACAGGGCCCTCACTCATGACTTTCAGGTGGGAGGTATAAGCAATCCAATGAACAAAGCTATATGGTCCTGGGAGATCCTTGGTCCTATGAGTGTCCGTCTGTCCAGCCACCAGGGAACAGAGAAGGTCAAAGCACCCAGCTGTGAAAAGGGAGGAAGCAGGTCTTGACAAACACCACAGAGAAGGCGACAACAGTTACTTACCTCTGTCCTGCGTATCAGAGAAACCGTCCCTAGATTTGCTTCCGCTCTGGTCACCATGGTAGGGACCTCACCATAGGCAGCTGGGACACATCTGGAATGTGAAATGAAAACCTGGGTCAACATTCTGGCTCAACTTTCCAGACTCAGCTACCTTGGACACCTTGCTTCCTCTGTCTGAGCCTCGGTTTCCCTGTCTAGAAACTGAAGGGGATGAGTTAAACAGATTTTGTTCTGACATTTTATTGTTTTAGAATTCCATTAGTCTAAAGTGACATAGAGGATAAGACTCAAATTCCCAAGAAATAGCAACTATGAGTCTCAACCAGCTAAGTCACATCTCCAGTCACACAGCTTTATAGGTGCAGGCACTTCCAATTTTTAGGAAGAAAACAAGTCATCCTAAATTTCTGATTAGTAATTTGATGGAAAGCCTTTTTACAAACAATTACTTGAGATGATTGCAATTTAGTGCCAAGACCAAATCAACAAGACAATTGCAAGCAACTTAAGCAGTATTCAGAAGTCATTTTGCTAGTTCTGCAAAGTTTCAGGTAAATTGGAGGGGCCAGCCAACAAAATTTTATAGAATTGACTAACTAGATTTTAGAGAAACTAAACACCTTCTACAGGTTATGCTCAGTTTGTGAGCACTTTAGTGGCTGGAACAAAGGTCTAGTCCATACTTAGCTCCGCGATTCCTGACACAATATTTAGACTCTAAATTTTAGAGGCAATGTATGGTGAAAAGCACTTTGATTTAATAACATTCTGTACGCACTGCAATTCAATCTGTTTCCATGTAATAAATACTGTTTAAGCTTGGTGGAGAGTGGGGCACTTAATGTCCCTGAGCCTAACTGCCCTCCTCCGTTAATCAGAAAGCCAAAGGCCTCTCTCACAGGATTTGTCAAGAGGAATAAGTGAGACCATGGAAGCTTCCAGCACTGTTCCTGCCTCACCGCTGGGTCTCAGGGGCATGGGCATACCTCCTATTCTGTTCAGTAGGACCTCATGCTCAGAAGGGCCCCATGATGGGCCTAGTGCTCTGCCGTTGCCATTTTTAAATTCTTAATAATTTTTAAAAGAGGGACCCCAGATGTTATATTTGCCCTGGGCTCTGCCAAATATGCAGCTGACCCTACTCAAGGCGTTGTACTGGGTAGGGTTGTCGAAGCCCACACAACAAGGCCCATGCAAGGACAAGAGCAGGATCCCAATTACCACATCTTCCTTGAGTGCCTAGCCTACACTCCAGAGCTCCCCGGGCTGCAGAGACGATGGAGAGAGCCCTGCCCTAAAAACACTCTTCTGTGCTGAAGTTCTCTAGAAGAGCTTTCTGTCGCCAACTTCAGTCAAATCACTCAACACCTTTGTGCCTCAGTTTTCTCAACCGTAAAGAGAAACTATGAATAGCACCTATATTTTCAGAGTTGTTGTGAAGATTGAATGAATTAATCTACATGATGCTCTTAAAGCAGTTCCAAGACATAGGAAGCTCTATGTAAGGGTCAACTATTATATTTTGCTGTCATTGTTGCTGGCTTTTCTTTGCCTGAATGTTTGCATGGCTTTTCCTGGTCTGGGTGTTTGCATGGCTTTTTTCTTTGACAGCATACATTTTCTCATTCTGATTCATAACATTATTAAACTGCCAGACTGGTTTGTTTCCCTCAAAACATCCCAGTTCTTTGCAGCTCGGAATGAGTCTTAAGGGAAAAACTCACATAGTGGGATATTCTCCGTGATCTGGTTCACAGATGACTTGAAAAGAGTAATTAATTTATAGCTACTATTGCTGGAGCACTGGGCTGGGCACTAAATGTCCATTGTCTGTGATCCTCATAGCAATACTGTATCATGGCTGGTTTTATACCCATTTTGTAGATGAGGAAATTGAGGCTTATAAACATTCTGCAAAGTTCTTTGGATCTGGTTCTGTCTGCCTCCAAAGTCACCTTCCAGCTGGAGCCCTGAAGGCTGCTGCTGCTATTGCCAACAGATCTCAGGTCTCAAGAGGAAGAGAGTAATTAATGTCCAGGGACCTTCCTGGCGATCCAGCGGTTAAGACTCCATGCTCCCAATGCACAGGTTCAATCCCTGGCTGGGGAACTAAGATCCCACACGCCTCTGGGTGCGGTCAAAAAGAGAGGGACACTGCTATCTGTGACGTGCACAGTGCCAAATCTTAAGCTCACTCCAAGAGGATGGCAATTGAATTCCACACCCTGGCATCCCCCCACGTAAACAAAGAATCCGCTATGGAATTTGAGTACATTTATATTCACAAACAGACACACACCCCTTAAACTAATTTTAAATCCTACTGCCCAGACAATACTTACCCCCAGGACTATGAGAAAGGTCTGATCCCAGTCTGTGTTTCAGTGGTGTCCTGATGGAAACATCTCCCTCACCACCCCCCAGCCCCACCCGGAAGCTTGTCAGTCACTGGAGGTCAGTCGCCAATGTTTCATCATTTCCAACGGGGCGGGGGCATGCTACTCAAAGATAATGATCTAGCTCGGTTGAGAAAAGCGGGGTGAAGCAACAGATAACACCTCCTCTCTCTCTTGGCAGGGCTCTGCCCTTCTGCTCTACGCAGTTTATGTCTGTGGAGAGTAGTAGTCTCTTTCCCTCCGTGTGAACACAAATTTAAATACCACGAATACACGCGTGGCCTGGTGGAGTGGGAAGGGCTCTGCAGAAGGAGTCAGGAGGCCTGGGTTCAAGGCCCAGCTCTGGCACTCATTTGCTTGTATGAACTCGGATGAATCACTTTCCCACCAGCAAGCTCATGTTCCTCCTTTATGAAATGAAGGAGTGGGTCTCTACAAATTGGCAAAGGTCCCTTCCCACTTGCTTCACCTCCGAAACTGTGTATGCCGTGGCCATAGGTTTTTTAAGAGTGTGTGTATGGGACGTAGGCAACTGATAAGGATGATTTTAAGCACTTTGCCATTAAACACTGAACGGGGCCCACCTGAGACGGCTGGGGCAGTTTGTAAGACAGACAGTGCCAGGAAGGGAAGCAAGGCTGACTGCAGGCTTTGGGTGTGGGGTCTCAGGCTAAACCTCTGAGAACTAAACTGAGGACTGAAGAACAGGAGGAGGATAAAATGTGAAACAAAGAAAGAACTTTGTAGGCTTCTGTGATGACACCTCCCTGCTCTGGACAAGATAAGCAGTGTGGAATAAGGGCTCCTGAATCAGATATATTCAGATTTGAAAACTGGCTCAGTTACCTGATAGCTGAGTGACTTGGGAAAAGTTACTTAACCTCTCTGAGTCTCAGTTTTTTCACAGGTTAATAATAAATGTTTAATTTTTTAAATTTCATAAGGTTTTTTGAAGTTAATACAAGTACAAATACATAGGCAAAGTACTTAACAGATGCTCTTTTCTCTGGTAAACAGCTCATCATGCTCAGTTGTATCCGATTCTTTACGACCCCATGGACTGTCGCCCACCAGGCTCCTCTGTCCATTGGATTCTCCAGGCAAGAATACCGGAGTGGGCTGCCATTTCCTCCTCCAGAGGATCTTCCCAACCCAGGGATCAACCCCACACCTCCTGTATCTCCTGCATTGCAGAAGGATTCTTTACCTACTTTGCAATTGGGGAAGCCCCCTGGTAAACAACATATAGTAGCTATTAATATTTACGTTTTTATTCTTTAAAGTTGAAAATCCACCTCTCGGGCTAAGCCCTGCCCAGTGTTTTCTGATGTATTATGTACATCGGAAATGTATTACCAGTTCACTGTGGAAATATGTCTGCAGCTAGTTTTCTTTTCTTCCATAGCTACGTTAAGAATTATTTTTGTTTAATCACTAAGTTGTGTCTCATTCTTTCGTGACTCCATGGACTGTAGCCACCAGGCTCCTCTGTCCATGAGATTTCCCAGGCAAGAACACTGGAGTGGGTTGCCATTTCCTTCTCCAGGGGATCTTCCCCACCCAGGCACCCAGCCACCAGGGAAGCCATAGGAAGCAACATTCTTACTCAAAGTTGAGGAATGCATGGGCATGCTGGAAGCTTTGCAGAGTAACTTCCTAACTGGCTTTTCCACACCCTTCAGGTTCATCCTTACACTGTCAACAAACAGCTCTCTGCTCCTGACTGCCAGGGTCTCCTGGTACTTAACTCTAGCTACAGTTAACCTACAGGAATCAAGCCAAGATTTTTGACTCACTAAGCTGTTTTCTCTTTTATCTGAACCCAGGGTAGATGTGTCAGCATCCAGGGCTATGCAGGATTCACTCTGCTCTGCTTTTCTGTGTGGATCGTTCTTGGACCAGAACCTTCCATGATGCGACTCCAAGGCTCACAGTTCCATGTAGCCGGGCGTCCCTGGGTGTGAATCCACGTGCCAGTGCAGAGGACGTGGCTTCCATCCTTGGTCCGGGAAGATTCCACTTGCTGTGGAGCAACGAAGCGCATGTGTCACAACCACGGGGCCCGCGTGCGGCAACTACGGAAGCCCACGCAGCGGGAGCCTGTGCCTGGGAGAAGAGAGGCCACCATGCTGAGAAGCACACTCCGCTCCCCAGGGCTGGAGAAGGCCTGCAGGCCGCAGTGAAGACCCAGCACAACCGTAAGTACAGAAATAAAACATATTTTTTAAAATGCAGTTGTTAAGGGTCTCTGAACATGACATATCGTGATCTTCTGTGTGTGTGCTCTCACTGGGATAGTCTTGTAACAGCAGAAAATCTACTTGACTTGGACATCAGTGACTTGGAGATCAGAGGCCTTTGACCCCTCTAGACTACATTTTCTTCATGTACATTTGCAAGGAGTTTTGATGAGACTTTGCTGTAAATCCAGGGTCTATGTATGACTCAGAGGCAGGAGACAGATGGACCCCAGGCTGAACAGTTTCTCCCCTGTGGAAAGAAATTTCATAAAGGCAGAAACTCCATAAAAGCAGGACGATGAAGGAGGCTGGACCCTGCCTAGATAAGAGATATAGGTCATGTATTACTCATTCTCGAAGTTAACGAGAACTCCCTGACTACACATGCGCAGAAAGGCTACTTGGAGGTCAAAAAGGGAGGGAGCATAATAAGTGGTGTTGTAAGTAAGTGATGTCAGGCCTCTTTGCTAGAATCCATCTTGGCTATGAGATGTGTGTGCACGTGTGGGAAGACCTTGAGATAAACCAGACATGGACTCAGAACCAGCAAAGCAAGGTGACTGGTCAAAAGAAACCTGGAAGAAATGTCCCATGAAAGTGATTCAATTGCCATGATGACTCTCCCTCTGAGCCAGCTCTCGAGTCTATCCACAAGTACTATACCATTGTTCCTTCAAATAAACAATTTCTTTGTTTCACTACTTTCTTTCTCTACATGGAAATTCGTTTCTACACAGCTGATGGACCAGGGCCTTGCCGCTGGCCTCTGACTCCAGTGGACTAGTGGCTGAGATTCAGCACTCTTCCTGCTGTTGTCTGGCCTCAATCTCTGGCCAGAAATCAAAGCCCTGCTTTAAGCAGCTGCAGGTCGAGGCTACCTAGGATCAACTCTACCATATCCCTGGTCAACAGAACTCTGCCTGCTTCTAGGAGGTGTTCAAGCAGTGTTTGTGGCTACGTAAGTGAGTGAATGCATTTAAGCACTCTGTTCCTTATACATATCCAGAGTTTGCCCACACCTCACTGCCTAACTACATACAAATACTTGCTGAAGATGAGATGATGATTTTCTCACAACAGCCCTCAGCCTGTTCCTTTGCAGAGGTCATGGTCAGTGGATTTCTGCTGGAGCTCCTTGGGAGGTCCATATCCAAGCCCCTATCTGCTGAGCTCCAAGTGATACAGTCCTCCTCACTGTTTTGAGCTGACATCTTTAAAGGCAGGACTCAAGAGGAGATCAGACAGTGATAATGAAGCTATAACATCTGTAACATCAACAGGAAGCTATTTCTGATAGCTTATCACCTGGTGGAGAAGGAGCGGCTGATGGAGGTCGATAACTCACTTTCACCTCCCACCCCTTACACATTTTGTAAGCCCACATCCCTCCCAGGTCCTATTGCCCTTGCACGAAGCCTCCAGTATTTGTGGGCCGCAACGTCTCACAGAGAACATAGCTACTTTCTGCAGGAAGGTCAATTATTTCTCCCCATTTTTAAGGGAGAAAAAATGGTGGGTCAAGGTTAAGGAATTTTTCTAAAATCTTTTTTTATTCTCATTTTATTTTTATTTTTTGATTAAGGAGTTCTTTGAAAGAGGAAAAATGCTTGTTTCAATCATCCTTATACCATTTTGTATGATGCTTTTCTGGCATACTTGTGGGTTTTTTGAAACAGTTTCCCAAATTGTTTTCCACATTATGACAAATGAGCTTTTAAAACCCACAGTTCTGGTTATGTCCCTCTCTGCTAACACCTCCTCAGTGGCTTCCCACTGAACTTAGACCCTGAATAAGCTCGACCCTCTTAGCTGTGCCTCAGGTATTTGTCTTTGTCTCTTCACACTCTTCCAGGCTCCCTCCCACCTCAGGGTGTCTGGACATGTGGATTCTTCTGTGCCCAAAAGGTTTTCATGGTATTTTTTTTTCATGGTATTTTTAACGGTTGCCTAAAATCCCGCCTTGCTGTGAGTGCACGCTAAGTTGCTTCAGTCACGCCCAACTCTTTGCAGCCCTATGAACTGTAGCCCCCCAGGCTCCTCTGTCCATGGGATTCTTCACGCAAGAATACTGGAAAGGTTGCCATGCCCTCCTCCAAGAGATCTTCCTGACCGAGAGACTGAACCCACTTCTTTCATGTCTCCTGCATTGGCAGGTGGGTTCTTTACCACTAGCGCCCCCTGGGAAGCCCCCTCCCTGCTCACCCCCTCCACCTCCCCAACCCCCTGCCTTGCTCATATAACCCTAAATTCCCAAGCATTCTCTGGACTATCAATCAGTTGTTTCCAGTGTTTTTACTACTGAAGCAACACAGTGATGGGTAACTTAGTACACAGTGATTTTACTGTTATTGTTGGTAATTTTAGATTACTTCTTTTGAATAAAGCTGCAGGAATAGATGTCCAAGTCAAAGGAAAGTGACTTTCTGGCCTTTGCGTCACATGGACCTTTTGCTTTCAGCATGTGTGTGCCATTAGCAGTGTTTGAGCGTGTCTCTTTCACTACAATCTGGATAGCAATGAATTCTTATTTTTCAGTAATTATATAGTGTTACTTCTGTGCATGTTTTAGTTTATTTTTTTTTAAATCTGTTTATCAGTAATAAAATGTTCTACTATTCATTGAGCACCAATATATGAAGTTGCTTCACATACACTAGCTCCTTTAATCCTCACAACCACCATATAAGGAAGATACTATGGATACTGTTTTAAAATAAAGAAGCTGAATATTGGGAAGGTTTGTTGCTGTTCAGTCACTAAGTCATGTCCAACTCTTTGTGACCCCCTGGACTGCAGCATGCTGGATTTTCCTATCCTTCACTATCTCTTGGAGTTTGCTCAAACTCATGTCCATTGAGTCAGTGATGCCATCCAACCATCTCATCCTCTGTAATCCCCTTCTCCTCCTGCCCTCAATCTTTCCCAGCATCAGAGTCTTTTTCAATGAGTCGGCTTTTCTCCTTAGGTGACCAAAGTATTATAACTGGGAAGGTTAACTTGCTCAAAGTCAGAGAGTTGTAATGAGTAGCAGAATCAGGATTCAAACTCAGATCTTGTAATATTATCTCAAAATCTATTTGCTTTATGTATTATTTCTCTACCATCTGCATCTTCCAACTAATAAACATTCTTAACAGTGAATTTTGTAGACACTAAACTTCCCAGAGCTTCAGGTGCAGTACAGCACCCCAAGTTCATGTGGTAACATGTATGGAGTTCCCAAATTCAGTCGCTCAGTTATGTCCGACTCTTTGCGACCCCATGGACTGCAGCACGCCAGGCTTCCCTGTCCAAGACCAACTCCTGGAGCTTGCTCAAACTCATGTCCATAGAGTCAGTGATCCCAGCCAGTACCTATCCGGAATCAACAGTCTGCAAGCAGAAGACTCCAGCCTCCTGGGCACCTCCACCTCCACCACTTCTCCCCTTCCTTTTGGATGAAATTTTTTATTGATTAGAAGTCTTCCTCCATAAATTGAAGTTAAAACTCATTGACAGATGCAGTCTAATGCCCATCTCACAGAATTGTTCAAGATTCAGTGAGCCCACATGGGCTCTATTAATCCATATGAAACACTCTGTAAACACTAGGCTTTATTATCTTTTTAAAACAACATAGGAAGGAGTGAAGAGTGACTGATAATGAGAAAGGGTTTCTTCTGGGGTGACAGAAATGTTCTAAAATTGTGGTGATGATTGCATACCTCTGCAAATATACTAAAAACCATAGAACTATGAATTGCACAGCATGTGAATTCTATCTCAATAAAGCTGATATTTTATCCAATAGCAAGGGGTTTGCTACTGTGGTCAGTGTGTTGTTCGCTCTGAATTGTCCTGCCACTCATTCATGCTACAGATATTTCTTGGTAGTTGAAGATGCACCTGGCTCTGCATTTAGGATCCAGAAGGAAAGAAGACAGACACGATCCCTACCCTCACGCAGTTGGGATCATAGACTTCAGATGAGAAATTACACTCAGATATGGTGAATCCTATCTCCTGGAGAGTTAAAGGGAGCCAGGGAACAGCAGAAGGGCCCATCACAGTCTTCAGTCAGAGAAGGTCTCACTCTGACCTAGGGAGTGGGGGAAGGGTTACAGGCAGAAGGAAGAGCGTGAGTAAAGTCTCAGTGGGGGGAGAGAGAACCGGAGTATTTGGAAAACGCAGAGCCAGCCAAAATAAAGCGGGGGGCAGTGAGGAGTGATGGGGCCAAGGTGGTGGGTACGGGTGGGGTCACAGAGGGCCTTGTAGACTCAACTAAGAAGTTAGGATTTATCCAGTGGACAACAGGAACCTGCTGAAGTTAAGTTGATAAGTTGAAGAAAGGAGAACTGATAAATGCCACTGGGAGTTTGTTTTCTGATGACCCTCTAGTTGCAACATTAGATAAGAGCAAGAGGCAATTAAACAGATTTGAAAAATAAGTAGGATGTAGAAGAGATAGGATTTGGTGGTTGAATTACTTGGAATGGAGGTGGGAGAAAGAGAATTGCAAGGTGACTCAGATTTTTCAGTTTGGGCCCGTGGGGGCTGGTGGGGAGGGAGAGAGCGATGGGGGAGCAGCAGAATCCTTTCTGTGTCAGACTTGTTGAGGGTGCACACACAGGGGCCAGGGCACACAGTGGGTAAGGACAGGGGCCCTGAAGCGAGGCTGACTCTGCCTTCCTAGGGTCATCACCTAGCTTCTCTGTGACCCGCTTCTTGAAGATGGGAATAATAGCAGCTTTCTCAAGTGCTGCTATGAGGCTTATATGAGTTATTATTATATGTGAGGTACTTAAAATGCCTCTGTTAAGACTGCATTAGTGTTTACACACAGTTAAGACTACGAAAGCATTTATCATTTTTATTGCTGTCGTACATCCAAAAGGTGAAGTCCAGTAAGCAGTTAGATGAGTGTCTACCGACGTCTACAGCTGGAGATGTAGATTTCAGTGGCATTGGTAAGCAGACAGCATTAGCACCTTTGGGAGCAGAGATCTCTCCTGGCAAAGGGTCAGGAGAGGTCCCTGAGATGTTCTATCAGAGGGACAGGTGGAGCCTGCTAAGGACACTCCGAGGGCCTGGCAAAGACACAAGAGGAACGGGGTGGGAGTGCCCGATGCCAAGCCTTAAGGACATCCTTCTAACTCTGTGGGGCCTCTGACTGTCCCCCCACTTTCCTTACACAGTCAAGATTTCTCCAGCTAGGTATTTCCAGGGAATATTGATGAATTCAGTAAATCTAGTTTTTAACATCTATGCCTAGAAACAGTGGCTTCCCCGATGGCTCAGTGGGTAAAGAATCCTCCTGCAAAACAGGAGACACAGGAGACATGGATTCGATCGCCAGGTCGGGAAGATCCCCTAGAGGAGGAAATGGCAACCCACTCCAGTATTCTTGCCTGGAGAATCCCATGAACGGAGGAGCCTGGAGTGCTACAGTCCAAAGGGCTGCAAAGAGTCCAACATGACTGTGCATGAGCATGAGCTTGACTCCTCTTAGATCATTGGCTCTTAAGGAAGTGAAAAATTAGGGACCACGTGATTTATTTATTTGTTGAGTTCCTGTTTATGAGGAGATGTTGCTGAGTAGTACTTGAGGCCAGTTCTCAAAAAACAAACAAACAAACAAAAACACATTAAGTCATAGTGGCCATGCTCTTTTAATGGTGGTAAAATCATCCTGTTGGTCTAGCCCATTGAACAGATCCATGAGAAATAACTCCTTGTAACATAATCAATTGTCATATAATTGGTAGATAATCATCCTTCACCTTTTCTACAGCATCTTACGATTTACAGAATGTTTTCATAAGCAACATCAGACAGCACCTATCTTCACAGGAGTCACAGATTATGGAAATAATCTGTGAAATTATTTTCACCATTTTATTGATGAGAAAATCAAGGCTTAAAGAAATTAGTTAACTTGTCAAATGTTGTACAAGCTAAGTGAAGAATTGAGACTGATAGCTACCAAGAGAGTGGCGAACGTAGTGGGTAGGGGGCAGGTGGCCGTCAGAGCTGTCCCTCCTAGAAGCAGGCACGAAAGGAGTGCCCTGTCTGCAGAGGATTTAGAAGATGATAAAACCAACTAAAGGCGTCTGCTTTTGTTATCACCATGTACCACTAATTTCAAATCCTGTCAGTAACAAAACATTCCTCCCTGCTGGGCACTGAGAGTGAAGCTAGCTTTTCTATCCTCTGATAGAAACGTTAACAGGGAAAGTGAACCTCATTTCCAGTCACAGAGAGAGGTTGTTCTCAGTACTTTGCAAAGCGTCTCATACTCCAAATCCCTGTCCATGTTGAAACAGACACATTTTCTTTGAGTGTGTTCAGAGTCTTGCAGAATTGTGTTTCCTCAAGACAAAGAGCAACCACCACATGACCAAACGTCTAGGAAGAAGTGTCTCAACCTATTTTACAGAATTTCTCAAGAATCTTCTAAAAGAGCAGTACCCGTTCGCTCTCTCAGGGAACCACATTGAGCAGCTCCTCTGAGAGCAGTGTGAGGCAGGAGCTGTGGGTGTAAGTGGGTTCACCCGCCAGGCCAGCGGGCTGTGGACAACTTGCTTTGCAGATGAGCTGGAGGGATTTGTCTCAGTGCCCACGCCCTGGGCCTCCTTGAAGTGTGCATCTCACTTGCCTTCTGGGCTTAGCTGTAACGGTCCAGAATTCTCCCAACCTATCTGAGAAGTGCAGCTGCTTGCTTATCATATGTGAAACAGATCGCCAGTCCAGGTTCAATGCATGAGACACGGTGCTCAGGGCTGGTGCACTGGATGACCCTGGGGGGGCGGGGGGAGGCTGGGGAGGGATGTGGGAGGGGGGGGTTCAGGATAGGGAACACTTGTACACCCATGGCTGATTCATGTCAATGTATGGCAAAAACCACTACAATATTGTAAAGTAATTAGCCTCCAATTAAAATAAATAAATTTTAAAAATAAAATAAAATCACAAAGGCTAATTCAGCAGCAGAGAGTTCTACCTGCTAGCAGGCCAGACCTGAGGGGTTCCCCAAACTCTCTGATGCTAAAATTCAATATTCTCGGTGCTAAAACTGAAGAAGTCCAAGGCAAATCAAGATGGTTGCTCAGTCATCCTTCTAGTTGCTGAGACTTTTAAATCATTTTTGGGAGGGGGGGGACTTGTTTTAATTTGTTGAAATCACCATGGGCCCCAAGCTTGGGACATGGAGAGGATGGTCAACATCTTCATCTTAGCTATGTATTGGAACCACACAACAGGCTCCAGAAAAACCTAGAGCAGGATTTCTCAACAGCAGCATGATTGACATTTTAGGCAGGAAAATTCTGTTTTGTAGGGGGCTTTCCAGTGCATTTTAACAACATCCCTAGCCTCTACCCATATATGCCAGTAGCACACACACACACACACACACACACACACACACACACACACACACACACACCACTCCTCTGTGACAATAGAAAATGTCTCCAGATATTTTCAGATGTCTGGAAGGGGGAGCAAAATTGTTCTAGCTGAGAGCTACTGCTCAGAGAGATGTCTCTGGCTGCCTCACTAAAAATGGGGGCGTGAGTGCTCAGTCACTTCAGTCATGTCCAACTCTTTGTGAACCCATGGACTGCAGTTCCCCAGGCTCCTCAGCCCATGAGCTTCTCCAGGCAAGAATACTGGAGTGGGCTGCCATTCCCTTCTCCAGGGGATCTTCCCGACTCAGGGATTGAACTTGCGTCTCTTATGTCTCCTGCATTGGCAGGCAGGTTCTTTACCACTAGCGCCACCTGGGAAGTCAAAAATGCGGGCTGTTGGGTACAAATCAAGGCTGGAAAGGGGGAGTGTCCTGGCTTCACAGCCATCCTATTGGCCACATAAAAGGCTAATAATGACCACTGTTCACTCTTCTTGGGTAGAATCAGAAGCAGAGTTAGGCTGAGATCCCCCTTTTGAGGCAGGAGGTAGATGCCCCCCTCCCCAAGGGTAAAGCAATTGGAGATTCATCCCCTGCAAACTGAAACTAAAATATCAATAGCAGGACAATTAAAAGAGGAAGCTGGGCCCTGCCCAGATAGAAGATAAGAGACCGTGTATTTCTCATTCTTGAAGTCAGGACACCTCCGCGACGACACCTGCGCAGAAAGGCTCCTTGGAGGTCAAAAGGAGAGTGATGCTAAGTGATGCTCTGCCCATAGGCTCTTTGATGGAATCCCTCCCGGTTAAGAGGGGCATTTGCACACATGGAGGACACTGAGATATACAAACACAGGCTCTGAACCAGGCACGTCAGAATGGCCGGCCAAAGGAAACCCAGAAGAAATATTCCATGCAAATGATTTAAACCACCAGGACAGTGTGACCCTCTCTTAGCCCTTTCGTGTGTCTGTCCATAAGTACTGTACTTTTTCTTCCTAATAAATACTTTGTAACATTACTTTCCATCTTTGTGGAAATTCTTCTGCCTCAAAGCTGAAGGGGCAAGTCCTTGTCACTGACCACTGGTCCAGTGGCCGGGATTCGGTGCTCTCACCGCCGTGACCTGACCCCAATCTCTGGCCAGGAATAGAGGCTTCACTTCAAGCCGTTCCAGGACCACACCACCCGAGATTACTGTGATAGTGCCACCTGGGCAGGTGTCCCCTTAAAGAAGCGCTTCCCATAGGATGTTACAAAGATTACTTCCTGTCCTGTGGGATGCTCCCTAGGAAAACAAAAGAGGGCTTTATTCATGAAGGACTTTATTCATGAAGTACATTACATAGTGAAGGCCCTGAGAAATCTCTCCATAAAGGAAGCTATTTAAATTTTACAACCCAGATTCATGCCGAGGTCAAACTACCATTAAATGCCATTGTTAACCTCCCAACCATAGGTTCTTCGGAAACTCTGGTGCCCTCTCTGAGATTTCTGAGAATTTTGAGAGAGTTTGCATTCTTGTGTTCGCTTCCGGCTCTGAGCTCAGCCTCCCTCTGAATGGCCCAACTCATTCATATCGCTCCTCTTACCACTTCCCTTTATTTCTGTTCTTTGCTGACTGAGACGTGGACTTCGGTTCCCTTTCCGTGATGCCCCCTTCCCTTAAATACCCGCACCGGGAATTGGTGTGTTCAGGGGGCTTTACTGAGGCTTATGGCGGTGGAAATCTTTTATGTGACTTTAGCTCCCTTTGGCCTCAAGACTGCCCTCATCACCTCCCCAAGGCACTATTTGTGCAGTCTCTTCCACTCCCACCCCGATTCCATTCTCACTTTATTGTACGAAACAACTTTGCCTTCCCTTCCTTATTGGTCTTGGACTTGCTTTTGCACTTTCAAAATCTTGTGAACAGGTGACCACATAACCTATCATTGAAACTATGACACTTTTGAGAATGAAAGGGAACCTAATAATAATTTTGCTGGGACCACAGTTGTACACCAGGAAAGTCCCCAACAAACCAGGGTATGTGGTCATCATACATCTGTGCTAAAGACAAAGGGTTGTCTGCTCTTGAACTTTCCCATTATCAATAGAAAAGAAGGCAGAGGCTTGGAAATCCTTGTGTTTCCTTCCTAATTTCTCCTCTCCTCTCTAGTCCCTATAGGTGGAATGGAGCCATAGAATAGGCGTTTTCCTAATGATGTGAACCATGCAATCCTCGAAGATGAAAGTGGCTTCCATAAACTTTGTTTTTAAATGAAATTTTCTTTTCTCCATTGCATTTGCATGCTAAATTGCTTCAGTCATGTCCAACTCTTTGAGATCCCATGGACTGTAGCCCACCAGGCTCCTCTGTCCATGGGATTTTCCAGGCAAGATTACTGGAGTGGGTTGCCATTTCCTCCTCCAGGGAATCATCCTGACCCAGGGATCAAACCCACATCTCTTATGTCTCCTGTACTGACAGGCAGGTTCTTTACCACTAATGGATTTTTAACTTATTCATCAGTCCCCAAACTTATTTGGTCATAGAGCTTATCTACTGTCTTCATCTCAACACCCTTTAAAACCTCCCATAACCGAAAGAATGAACTTTGGGAAACTATCAACTCAGAGTAGTATGGACCATCCACACTGCCAACAAAATAACCTTGAGGGGTGACAGGATTAGGGTGGAGTAGAGACTAGGAGTACTCTGTGAATGAGGGGAATATCTGGAGATTAACAGATGTGAGCAACAGGAGTGTAAAGAGTGGTATAGCCAGAGGCAAGCTCGCCAAAGGACCATTGTCTCTATACTCACATTGCATGGAGCATGCTGTGGGAAACACTGCCTTGGAACACTGATTCCCAAACTCAGGTGCTGATTCATTGCACAGGCCTCAGGCCCCCAAACTGCCCCTTCCTCACTCCAGACACTTTAACATCCTTGATACTCTTGGACCATGTAAAGTATGCTTCCACCTCAGGGCCTTTGCATTTGCTATTCCTTCTCCCGAACATGCTTTCCCCATTTATCCTCAGGTCTCACTTTCTCACTTCCTTCAGGTCAAATGTCAGCAAGGCTGCACCTGACCACCTAATAGAAAATAGCCACCCACTCCCACCTGGGGTTCCCTACCTTCCAAGACTTGCTTTATTTTGATCCACAGCACATGCTACCATGTGACAGTCTGTATACTTGCTTGTTTATCTGTTCATTGCCTTTCCCCCCTCTTAGAAGGTAAACGCCATGAGAATAAGGTTTTGTCTGTTGTATTGTTGAATATCGCTGTATTCCCAGGGATCAGGATATGGTGATGTTTAATGCATGTTTTTCAATGGAGGAAAGAGGGAAGGAATCAGCTGTAAAGTTTCAGACATCTTCCAAAGCCTCGGGAGCAGAGCCTGGTCAGCAGTAACATGTACGCACCTCCACTGGCTGCTGCTTCCCCAGCTCCTGTCCCGAGCGGCGCTGCATCCTCTGTGGAAGCTGGCAAGTCTCGCTCCTCTAGGAAGAAGCACTTCCCACGGACCTGCAGCCCCCCGACGCCTCCTCCCTCCACACTTGCTGCATGGCCCAGCAAAGCTGCTGTGAAGACATGCACGGCAATCAGCCATAGACCTGAGTGTGACGCATGCATTAACCTCTACAGGGTGTCAGCTCCTTACAGGGCAGAACAGCAGAGACAAAATCCAGGAGCTGGTCCCCGAGCAGAGTCAGCCCTGCTCCTCAGCCCTTGCCAGGGGCAGGGGAGAGAAAGGACTCCTCTCTTGGCCAGTCTCTCTCAGGAACCTGCCTCTGGCTCAGAGTGGCTGAAACAACTGTGTCCCTTGTCGCTCAGATGTCACCCCTTTCCATTAGAACTGCACCTTGCTTCCAACAAATTAGAAGAAATACCCAGTCATTTACCTCCATCAGAATACATATTATGCATTTTAAGCATGGGCGTGCATGCACACACACACATGCACGCATGCACACACATACACACATATCTAGAGCAGAAGCCGCATCAGGATACAGATAGGCACAGGTCTGACTCTCCACTCTGAAGCATCTCACTAGCTTCTCATCAGTGAAATACAATGGAGGCGTATTCCACGTGGTCTGGTGATGTCCTCCTGGGGCGGTTGAAAGGCGGCACATTGGCATAGACAGCAAAGTCGTCCTCTTTCCTGGGAGCCAGGTTGATCACGTTGGAATATATGGCATCAGCATGGCAGGAAAGCTCCTTTAGAGACAGGATGCAGGTTAGAGACACCAGCGATTCCAAAGACAAAACGGCTACTGGGGTCCCTACAGGACAGCAAGTAGAACCTTGGGTTCTTG
This sequence comes from Cervus canadensis, assembly GCF_019320065.1. Classification (NCBI taxonomy): domain Eukaryota; kingdom Metazoa; phylum Chordata; class Mammalia; order Artiodactyla; family Cervidae; genus Cervus; species Cervus canadensis. The sequence goes on from NC_057398.1 coordinate 73,005,857, forward strand.
CTGAGCAAGCTTTGATTCTCAAAGACATTTCTTTTAGGGCTGTTCTCTGCCTCATCACCACTGTGCCTGTGTGGCACCTGCCTAGGAAGAGCATGAAATCCTGGCAGAGATAACGGGGAGCCCCTCTAGGTATGACTCAGCCATTTCCTTACCAAAGATTTGTGGAGAAAGTTGGTCTGATGCTTCATTTGTTTCTTAAATAGCCCTAGGAGAGTTAATAAATTCAGAGTCAGTCTGAGTTGGGGTAGTAGCCATCTTTCTTTGATTGCTGGACTTAGGGTTGAACTTCAGAATGCAAAGCCACCACGTTCAACCCACTGGGCCTCTGAGACTGGGCTAAGTGCCCAGGAAGAGACAGGGAGAGTGAGCACTGTTTTGTACTTTATAATTTTGGTTATTATTTAGATATTACTTGGCATCAAAATTTCTTTTAGTTGATGCATTTGAACCATGTCTGTGCAGATTGCTCATGTGTGACTTTTAGCATAAAGAATTTGTACCACAAACAAAGCTTGTTGCTCTGTGCTGAGTCCCTGGCAACTCCAGAGAATAGACCTACAGCCTCCCTCTTCTCCCCTCCCCCAAGGCTGCCCCAGAGGAAAGATGCCCCATTCCTGCCCTCAGTTTCCCCCCTTTCCTCCCACTCAGCTCCAGGGCCAGCTGGTCAACTCACTCTCATGCCTCCATTTTTTCAGAGTCATGGACAAGAGTCCCACCAGGAGCAAGATGAGGGCCACGACACCGATGGAGCCAGAAACAGCTGTGGCCGCTGTGTGTAGGCTGAGGGAAGTGAACGAGAGAACGAGGATGCTTCAGTGCCCCGGCCAGTTGTGGGGACCATCCACAAGGAGGCCCTGGGGCCTCGCCACTGCTGTGCTTCCACCTCCCCAGCAACCATCTCCTGCCTCCAGGTCGACCCTCTTCCCTCTGCCCCGATCTCCATGCCACGGTCCCTCCCACACGGGGCCAAGCAGACCCCCTTCCAAGATCCCCGATACTCCTCCAGGGCCAACCCTTCTTTCACCCACCTGCTGGGTAGTGCGGGGCCTGACGTTGAGGTGGTGATGTTCTCTGCAGAAAGGGAAAGGGCATTCAAGAGTAATTCTTTAACGCTTGCTATAGACTGAATGCTTGTATGCTGCCATGACTCATGTGTTAAAGTCCTAACCCCCAAGGTGATGGTGTTTGGAGGTAGGGTCTTTGGGAGATGAGTAGGTCAAGAGGGTGGAGCCCTCATGAATGGGATTTGTTCTTTTATAAAAGAGACTCCAGAGGGTCTCCTTGCCTCCTTCCAACCTGTGAGGACACAGCAGAAGACAGCCATCTAAGAACCAGAAGCGGGCTCTCACCAGACATTGAGTGTGCTAGTGCCTTTCCTTAGACCTTCTGGCCCCCAGAACTATGAGAAAAGTCTGTTGTTTATAAAACACCCAAGCAGTCATTTGTTATAGCAGCTGGAACTGACCAAGACAACACACACACAAATGAACTCTATGGGACCCTAAACGGTAATATTAGCTACCTTACACTGGGGACTTGATTTATGCCCGGCACATTCATTATCTTATTCATTCTTCATAGACAGATAATAAGCTGGAAACAATCATTATACCCACCTTACAGTAGGGAAACCAGCCCACAGAGACCAGACTTGCTCAAGATCATAGAGCTAGACAGTGGCAGAGATCAGACTTGAACCCGTATCTCTCTGACATGTGTTATTACTAAAGCTTGCTATCGGGCTATCGTGCTCTTGAGTTCTGCCATTCTTACAAAGGGTTAAAGGTTACCAGCTATGGCAGCATGTCAGGAGGATGCCGGTGACCATCCCCAGGGAGGGGCATGTGACAGATGGGGAATGGTCGGGACACCATATGCCAGTTGGAATGAAACCAGGCGGAGGTGACAGCTGTTACAGCCTGCCCATGTTTGGTGAGGAGGTGAAGGTGTTATCATCCACACTTCAAAAATTTCTCCCGCATCAAGGGATGGAGACACTAAACTTATCCCCTCTCCAGCCAGTCTGACCCTGGATCCTCAGAGTTAGAGGGAATCTTAAAACATATGTAACCCAACCCTCCTACTGTACAGATCCTCAGGGTCAGTTACTTGCTGCCACTAAGTGCTGGAGTCAGGACTGGAGTCCATGTTTTCAACTCTAAACTCAAAGCTTTCTTGCCTATACTTGGGCCTCTTCCTATTCCTTCCCCCTTAAAGTGGAGCTGCGTGGTTCAGCCCCTCTAGCAGCTGACACCTCTCCAGACACATCTTGGGAGCTGGCTACTTGGATACCCAAATGCAGAGACTGCTGCTGGAGTGGGGAAGAGGGAACCTACTGGATCACTAGGGCAAGCTAATACCCACTGACGATACATAATATCCGAAGGCGGAAGTACTGCACCAAGAATTACAGCTCCTGGAGCACTAAGGCTGGGTGGATTTGGGTCAGGCACCTCCATGATTCACTTCCTCTTGGCCTTCTTTCCTGTCCTCCTTCTACATATGACCACTGACTCACCAAGTTTCTCTTTAACAGACCCTGCCCACTGTCTGGGCAAAGGGTAGGGAGGGGACTTGGAAACGAGATCTTTCAGGGCCCACAGCACCAGCAGGGAAGCACTCAAGAGACACTGAGACACAGGACTTGAGTGTGTAGGCAGTGGTGAAGGTCACACAAAGCCCTGAGCGATGAGACAGGAGCCTGGGGCACCGGCTGCAGGCTGCTGGCCAGGCAGGGCACACCTATTCTCAGCCAGGAAGACAGACAACGTGAGAGTGTCCATCTAGGGCCAGGAGAGGGCAAAGGCCTGCCCTGGGAAGGCCGAGGAAGGTCGGTGGGCATGAGAACAGGATGAAGGATGACATCATGAAAGAGTCTGAGCTTTAGGGTCCAGTGACCTGGTCTCCGGTTTCTAACTGTGTAATCTCAGGACAGTCATGTCACCTCTCTGAGTCTCATTTTCCTCATCTGTGAGATGGTCATAGTGTTGTTCAAGAACTAAATGGTCAGACTAGTATTTAATAGTAATTAGTAGCTACTTGCCCAGGGCTGGCTTTCTGCTCATCTTACCCAAACCGAGCAACTGAGTGGTGCTGTCTAGGACTTACCGCTGGAGTCCTGGAACGTATGGTTGGTCGAATTCATCTTGCCCAGGGGTCCACCCAGAGGTTTTGTTCCATGTACTGATGTTCCCAGAACAGAGGGTTCCTATTAGCTCAAAGCGGAGTTTCTCAGAGTACTTAGCAGCTGCTGGCAGACACAGGCCCCCGGGAACCAGCAATTCTCTTCTCCACCCTATGTTTCATTCATCCACAGGAACCTGTCTGAAGCAGAGAATGTTAGACTCTCATCTCTGGAAGGGAGGGCCTCAGGGCCCTGAGATAACTTCTCTGTCTTAAAGAGGCCATCTTCAGACAGGCCTTCCCCAAGCACATGGTCCAAAGTCAACATCCCAGCCTCTCTGGCCCATCGCCCTCTAATCTCTTAACTAGAGTATGAATTTACCACAACCACCAATTCATTTGCTTGCTTACTGTCAGTCTTTTATCACAAGAACATAAGCTCCACAGGAACAGAAACCTTCCCTGTTGTGGTCATCACCATATCCCTGGGGCCTAGAACAGTGCCTCTCCAATTAATAGGTTCAACACACATTTGTTGAGTGAATGAATGAATAAATGCCCAGGATTCCTTCCGAGGACCCCAACCAGGGTCCCTCAGCCTCTATCAGAACCTTGGCAAGTCTCCACCAGAGACTTTCAATCCCTTAATTGATGGTAAATCTTTATCCTTTGAAGGAGAAGTTGATTTAAGACAGCCCTAAGTCATCTGAACCAACCAAACTGGATAATAAAGTAGGTGATGATTGATCTGGGAAGTGTCGATTGCGGAAGTTGAGGCACTTTGTCTGCAGAACCGAGAGCAGTGTCCTGCCAGAGCCTGGAGGAGGCAGCCCCGCCTGGATGCGTGGAGAGCTGAAGGGGCCAGGGTACAGAGGACGCTGCCCGAGAGCTGCCATCACGGCCCATGCTGTGGGTGGGAAGTGAGGAGAGATGGTGTTTAGCACCAAATGAAAGAGGATCTGTCCCCCTCCACCCCCCACCCACGGCCACACTCCACAAAGAGACCTGCAGGAGCCGTCAGGAAATCCCAACAAGGCAAGATTCGGAGCCCAGAGCCCAAACGACATAGATGAGTCACTAAGCCCGTCTGGACTCAGTTTCCCCCTTTGGGGAATAGGGCGAGGGTGAAAAGAATAAGGTAGGACTACAAAATGCATCATTGACTCGATGGACATGAGTTCGAGTCAACTCTGGGAGTTGGCGATGGACAGGGAGGCCTGGCGTGCTGCGGTCCATGGGGTCGCAAAGAGTCGGACACGACTGAGCGACTGAACTGAACTGAACAAAGTGACTAGTTCCTCCCCTTCTAGTGTCTTCTTTGGATGTGCCCCCCCCCCCGCCCCGTACATTGTATTTTTTTCTAATAATCATCCTACTTGCTCAAGGAATACTAAGAACTCCTCTTGGAGAAGAGCCTTCCTATGTGTTAAGAATTGTTTTTATTTTTAGTTTTGAAAGAAGGAGGGGACATCATAATTTTTTGTTTGGGGCTTCTGAAAGTTTTTATTTTATTAGGAACATTCATATGGCTATAAGCTTAAAAGGTACAGAAAGATAGTCCTTGAAAAGATGCTTTTCTACTCTTCACCCCAAGCAGCTAGTTCCTCTCTCTGGAGGCAACCAGCGTACATAAAGTGTACCTTTTTGCTCATGAACACCTTATGTATATACGAGCAAACACACACACATACATAGACATATAGACTCACACATGCAATACAGTTTTTTTCCTGTGGATGACAGCATACTATATATATTAATCTGCCTCTTGCCTTTTCATGTGATACACTTTGGAGTTAATTCGTTATCAACATGTAAAGCTCTTTCTCATTCTTTTTTTCATCTGCCAGGTATTCTACTGCATGGATGTCCATGGTTTATTTAACTGGTCTCCTTGTTGTGGACATTAAGGTTTTGTTTCCAATTTTTACTCTTCAGAGGATGGTGCAATTATTAAACATATTCAAACATCATCTGCACACTGTGAATATATATGTAGCATTAGGAGAATGCTTGTTAAGGCAGCTTTGAAATCCAAATATTAAGAAGTCAGTGTTACTTTTTAAAAATCCAAAAATGTAGTGTTACCCAATTGACTACCCAAGTAATTCACCAGATTTCACTTTATATTGCCTTTGGCTATTTCCCCAAATCAAAATGTTCCTCAAAGAACAAAGATCTGAAAGCACTAAGGGTATTCATCAGAGCTGCCTCACTTCTGGAGGCATCTCTATAAGAACCCAAATGCCACCACCAGAATAAGTGGAGTGTTTCCCAGGGGGACTATGAGGGTGGAGTAACTCTCAATGACACAGATATTTCCAAGTACTTCAAACAAGACTTACTGAGACCCAATCCATACTCTGGAGTGCTGCAGTCCACGGGGTCCCAAAGAGGCAGACTTGACTCAGCGACTGAACAACAACCCATAGTCTGCTTAACACAAGGAAACCAGTGGTCCAACGCAGCAGCCAGTTCTCAAAGTGTGGTCTGCTAACATCCTGGGGGCTATCCTGGGGGTTCCAGAAATCCTTGCAGAGGTTTGGGGGCATAAAAACTCTGTCATCATCTTGCTAAGAGGCTAGGTGCTATTTTCACTCTCTGTGTTTCTCAGGGTCCAGTGGAGTTTTCCAAAGGCTATGTGACGTGTGATATGGTAATAGACTCATTGCGGAAGCAGATCTGAGGATCTAGCTCTCTTTTACCAGGATAGATATTAACCATGAGATTGGCAAAAACGTCAAGCAACACCTTTCTTCTCACTAAATTTTTCATCATTTGGAAAATATGGTTAATTTTTCACAGAAGTGTGTTAATTGTATTAATATGTAATGATTATAGCACTTCTTTAAAAATTAGTTAAAAGCTTATTTTTATTTTTTTTTCCATTTATTTTTATTAGGTGGAGGCTAATTACTTTACAATATTGTAGTGGTTTTTGTCATAAACTGACATGAGTCAGCCATGGATTTACACGTGTTCCCCATCCCGATTCCGCCTCCCACCTCCCTCTCCACCCAATCCTCTGGGTCTTCCCAGTGCACCAGGCCCGAGCACTTGTCTCATGCATCCAACCTGGGCTGATGATCTGTTTCACGCTAGATAATATACATGTTTCGATGCTGTTCTCTCGAAACATCCCACCCTCGCCTTCTCCCAGAGTCCAAAAGTCTGTTCTGTACATCTGTGTCTCTTTTTCTGTTTTGCATATAGGGTTATCGTTACCATCTTTCTAAATTCCATATATGTGTGTTAGTATGCTGTAATGTTCTTTATCTTTCTGGCTTACTTCACTCTGTATAATGGGCTCCAGTTTCATCCATCTCATTAGAACTGATTCAAATGAATTCTTTTTAACGGCTGAGTAATATTCCATGGTGTAAAAGCTTATTTTTAAATTGTCAGTTTTAATTCCTAATGTGGTAAATGCAGATAGACACAGCCTGCATAAGTTCCTTGGGTTCTTTAATAATTTTAAGCATATAAAGGGGCACTGAGACCAAAACATCTGAGAACAGCTGGTCTGAGTTCCTTCACCAGAGGGTGGGTGAGGGCACTTCACCAAGGGTGTGATCAAGGAGCACAAACCAAAAGGTGCAGGAGAAACAGAAATGGGCTTCTTCAGAGAGCAGTATGTGTCAAGGAGAACAGATAATCTCTTGGAAAAGAGAACTCTCTGGGGCCTTCTGGCTGGCACCATGGCAGCTGTGTAGACAGGCTCTGCCAGAGAGGATGGAGCCCTGTGTGGGGGACCGGGGAGAGGAAGCAGGGCTCTTGTGCCAGACTAAGCTGCTGACTGCATCCCCCTTGGATTCCGGGGGTCACCTGTCCTGCCCCAAACAAATCCACACTAGGGCCTGAAGTTCTAACAAAATGTTTCATTCTTTTGTCCAAAAGGCAAATTCAATCCCAAACAACATTAAGTGTTCAAGCCTACCCAAATATGGTTATTTAGATGGATTAGAAGGTTGCATTTTATTAAAACAAAAATGTGTATCCATGCCTGGGTTAGGGTAGTTGCCTAACCAATGCCTGTGAGGTAGGGGAGGGGGAGCACAGGGTGGAGGGTAGGGAATACTTCTGGAGGCCAAAAGTTATTAAATAAATGGACCATAAGAGCTATGCCTGGACCCATGCAGGCAGAGTGCCACTAACAGAAGAGTTTGATCAAGCTAATTCTGGGAAACTAAAATCAAAGAAAAGAGTCCAATCTAGCCAAAATTTTTAAAAATTTTATGGTATGTAACCCAGCAGAACAAAGCAGGCTACAGGGGTAGAGAGGAATTAGACATGGGCCCTGGGCTTAGAGAGTGGTATCCCCTGTCCTCCCAGCCCAATCTGGCAGGAAAGGTCTCCACTGACCCCCCAACAGCTGTAAGAAAAGGCAGGTGTGTGGTCAGTGCTCAAGTGATGTACCAACAAAGGGCTATTGGATCAGAGAGGAAGGACAAACCATTCCTAACTTGGGCAATGAGGGAAGGCTGCATGGAGGAGGTGCCGTTTGTGCTGATTCTGAACAACAGGAAGGGTTTCTACAGGCAGTGCTGAGACTCTGGATGTACCACGGTGCCAGGAGCAGCCGTTGGAATATGAAGTCATTTCTCCCTTGGTGAACATCTGAAGTTATTGATAAGAGGAGGAACCCTGGACACCTGAGGCTGAAGGGAAGCTATCACCTAGGATGGTGGAAGGAAAGATGGACCGAATCTGGGGAAACATGGTGTGGGAAAGACAGTTCACAGACGAGAACTCAAGAGCCCTGTGTGGACCAAGGTCAGGTCTGATCTGACTCAACCAGCCCGTGGCCAGTGCCTGGAACGTAGCAGGCCCACAGTAAGTGCTTACTAAGTGAGGGAAAGATGGGACACACTCCTTTTCTCCAGGCTGGCCAGACATACTGCTGTAATCAAGTGGGGTCATCAGAGAGGGGAGGATGTTCAACCAAACTTCCTCCTGGCTTCCTCTGATGTCACTATTCTCACCATTTCTGGGACTTTAACCGCTTTTCTGGTTGTTTTTGCAAATTTTCATTTCTCAAAATAGAAACCCTGTGTCCTCTTGAGGTTTATTACAGAGCCATTTATTGGATGGGGGTTGCTGTAAAGATCATCTTTAGGTTTTCAGTTTGCACCGTGGCTTATTTGCAAGCTTCAAACAGTTAGCGTAACATTTGGCTTCCTAAGAAAAATGAGAATGTTAACCCCCTTCGGCTCCTACAGAAGTTCACCACTGGACATGTAAAAGCAGCAACTGTCCACAGGTGACTTAACAGGATATGATTTCAAACTCATTGGAATGACTGGCTTTTACTGGCTCTGCACATGTACTTCATTCGATTTTAAAATAACACAATTTTTAAGGAAAGCATATTTTATCAAGTACAAAATGGAAACACATCTCTCATATACATCTCATGATTTCATTTACTATTCAGAACTGGGACCATCTCCCTGGCCTCCATGTAGCTGTTTGAAGGATTAGGCATACCACTTATCCCCATTTGTAGATGAATTGACGAGGATTCCCAGGGAGTGAGGAGTGAATTGCCCAATGTCTCTGCGAACCTCAGGAGGAGCATCCAAACATATGTCTCAGGATCACTTAGCCTTTCCTCCATTTCCTACACAGGTTGTTTCTCTGTACGTGGGAGCACTTTATTAGCTGTAACAGCCATAAAAATGTTTAGAGTAGCCAAGGATGGTTGCTCATGTTGTTTATTGCTCAAGGTCACGACATCTAAGGGGACCACTCCAGTCATAGGTATCTTTGACTACTGATTCCAAAGGTAGGTGATTTATATCCTTACTACAATAATTTTCTGAAAAATGACAATAAATTATCTAACAAAATTCCATTTATTATGATAATTTTCTGACAGATGGAAATAAAAAGACTTTTTCTAACTTGCTTCATACGTAAATGAGGTTGATGAAGACCTTGTTAATGGAAAACATCTACAATGACTAGTGCTTCCAAACAGGGAGCTGCTTTTCCAACTGTTGTTTTGATTTTTATCTAAAATTTTTTAAATCCTATATAAGTATTTGTGTATTGGCTAAATTTAAATTTTTGCCTTATAATTCATATTGTCCACCAGAACAGCAGTTCAGAGTTGCTCCTTTTAACCTACCAGATTTTAAATGTGATATGACTCACATTTGTAGTAATGAATGTTCGTGTCCATGACATAAATACAAAGTAATTGTGCCAGTGCTCACTCACTCACTATAATAGCCTGGCAGGCTTCTCTGGCCACGGGATTTCCAAGCAAGAATACTGGAGTGGGTTGCCATTTCCTCCTCCAGAAGATCTTCCCAACCCGGAGATCGAATCTTTATCTCTGGCTTTGGTAGGCAGATTCTTTATCACTGAACTACCTGGGGAGCCCTAAAAAGTAATTATGTAATATTCATAAATTAGAGATTGCTATATAATGAGCTGCTAATTAAAGGATAGGTACTGTTTATGGGTTGTTAAAGGAATTTTTTTTCTTCCAGTTTTTTTGAGATTTAACTGACAAACAGTACTGCATTTAACTGACAAACAGTAAACTGTAAGTTTAAGGTATATGGCATAATGATTTGATTTATGTATGTGATTATCATGAAATGATTACCACAGTAAATTTAGTGAATATCTATATTTCATATAGACACAAAATTAAAGAAATATAAAAGAAATTTGCCCTGTGAAAAAATCCTGAGTAAATCTTAGTATTTACTTACTCTTAACAACTTTCATATGTAACATACAGCAGTGTTAATTAAATTTATCATGTTGTACATTACACTGTAGTACTTACTATTTTATAACTGGAAGTTTGTACCTTTTGACTGCCTTCATCCAATTCCCCCTCCTCCACCTACTATCTCTGGTAACTATAAATCTGATCTCTTTTTCTGTTTGTTTCTGAAGTGTAATTGATCTATAGCATTATGTTAGTTCCTGTTACACAGCATAGTGATTTAATATTTCTATACATTTCAAAATAATCACAATAAGTCTAGTCACCCTCTGTCACCATACAAAGATACTACATAATTATTGACTATATTCCTTATACCATACATTTCATACCCATGACTCATTTACTTTGCGAAGTAAAGGTACTTTGTACCCCTTAATCTCTCTCACCTATTTTCCTCCTCCCCTCATCCTCTCCCCTCTGATAGCCTCTGTGTTTGTCCTCTATATCTATGACTCTATTTCTGTTTATCTTTGTTAATTTGTTTTGTTTTTTAGGTTCCATATATAAGTGAAACCATACTGTATTTATCTTTCTCTGTCTTACATACCTCACTTAGCATAATACCCTCTGGCTCCATTCATGTTATTGCAAATGGCAGGAGTTTATTCTTTTTATAGCTGAGATAATAGAATAATAATATTCTATTAATTTCCTTCCTCCCTATGTAGAAAAAGTTTCTTTAGGACAAAAATTAACTGCAGTTAAATTTCATAGCTTGCTACATAATATTTTTTAAATTTATACATTCTAAAATAAGAAACTAAGCTCATATATTATTTTTCCCATGATATTGGAAAGAAAAAAGACATCAAACCAAAAAACAGAAATTGAAAACCTGCCTACAGAAGGAAAGAAATAAAATGATTTGTGGACTTCCCTGGTGGACTTCCCAGGTGGGTGGGAATCCACCTGACAACGTAGGCTCGATCACTGGTCAGGGAAGATTCTGCGTGCCATGGGGTAACTAAGCCCACGGACCATAACTACTGAGCCCGCAAGCCCGCGTGCTGCGACTTCTGAAGCCCTCGTGCCTAGAGTCTGCGCTCTGCAGCAAGATAAGCTGCTACGACTGGAGTCCCCTCCTTGCTGCACCTAGAGAAAGCCCACGCAAAGCAACAGAGACTCAGTGCAGCCAAAAAAAGAAAAAAATGGTGTGTATTGTTGAATAAAGTTAGGGAGGAGAAAGATGAAATATCAAAAGGATACAAATAAGAGTTCAGAGCCATAGATTTCAGTGAACGTGTCACAGAAACGTGAGCAGGATGTGTATTTACGTTTTCATTCCATTGTCAACCACAACTGATAGATTTCAAGGAAAACTAGAAAAAAATGCAGAGAACCCAAATAAATGGCCTTGTAGTTTGAATGTGAAACAAAGGCTCACTCTTGGTGAAAACTATCCATCTCAAGTAGGAAATGTTTGCTTTACATAAAATAATCCAGATTGGAAGTTTAGGGAAATACAATGGACAAAACTTTTTCTAAATGGTGAGGAAAAAACACCCTAGATTCTGTTTGCATACATGTGTGCTCAGTTGCTTCAGACTCTTTGTGATCTCATGGACTGTAGCCCTCTAGTCATGGAATTTTCCAGCAAGAATACTGGAGTGGATTGCCATTTCCTTCTCCAGGGGATCGTCCTAAAGCCCACGTTTCCTGCATCTCCTGCATTGGCAGGTGGGTTCTTTGTCACTGAACCACTTGGGAAGCCCAGATTCTGGTTACTTTATTACATTTCAAAGGATTTTGCATTTTGCCAACACTTTGAGAATGAAATAAATCAACTGGAAATTAAGAAAGAACACAAAGATTGAGAGCATTTACCATTATTTTGTGTGTGTGAAGAATCTGAAATGAACATTAATAGTAGTATTGTATATTCAAACTTCAAATCTGATTGGAAAAACTATGTAATTATTAATGCTGCAAAACAGATTCTATATGATAAAGAAAATATTGGCATTCTTTTGTTGAACACATAATAAACACAATTATGTCTTTATCAAGACATTAGCATTCAGAGGATCATCCAAGAAAATATACGAGTGTTCAAATGAGATTCTTCATTTACGGAAATCATAAAAGAATAATAATAGCAATAGAGCAGAACATTTATCCAGGATACAAACACCAAATAGCATACACACTGATTAGTGAATGAAAAAACAAAAGTCAAATAATTAAAAAATAGTAGATTTGTTGACTAAAAGAGTTTTGAATATTCTTAAGAAATGTTAACAATGAATAATGCTAAGAAATTCTTAACAAATGAATATTGTTAAGAAATGCCTCCTGAGAAAACTATATGCAGTTCAAGAAGCAACAGTTAAAACAGGACATGGGACAACAGGTTCAAAATTGGTAAAGGAGTACAACAAGTTTGTATATTGTCACCCTGCTTGTTTCACTTATATGCAGAGTACATCATGCAAAATGCTGGGCTAGACGAAGCATAAGCTGGAATCAAGATTGCTGGGAGAAATATCAACAACCTCAGATAAGTAGATGATACCACTTTGATGGCAGAAAGTGAAGAGGAACTAAAGAGCCTCTTGTTGAAGGCGAAAGAGAAGAGTGAAAAAGCTGGCTTACAATCCAACATTCAAAAAACTAAGATCATGGCATCCAGTCCTCTCACTTCATGGCAAATAGATTGGGAAATGAAGTAGTGTCATATTTCATTTTCTTGGGCTCCAAAATCAATGCAGTGACTGCATCCATGAAATTAAAAGATGCTTGCACCTTGGAAGAAAAGCTATGTCAAACCTAGATGGTGTTTTAAAAAGCAGAGACATAACTTTACCGACAAAGGTCCATATAGTCAAAGCTATGGTTTTTCCAGTAGTCATGTATGGATGTGAGAGTTGGACCATAAAGAAGGCTGAGTGCTAAAGAATTGCCACTTTTTAACAGTGATGTTGGAGAAGACTCGAGAGTCCCTTGGACTGCAAGGAGATCCAACCAGTCCATCCTAAAGGAAATCAGTCCTGAATATTCACTGGAAGGACTGATGCTGAAGCTGAAGCTCCATTACTTTGGCCACCTGATGAGAAGAGCTGACCCATTGGAAAAGACACTGATGCTGGGAAAATTTGAGGACAAAAAGAGAACGGGGTGACAGAGGATGAGACGGTTGAATGGCATCACTAACTCAATGGACATGACTTTGAGCAAACTCAGGGAGATAGTGATGGACAGAGAATTGTGGCGTGCAGCAGTTCATGGGGTCTCAAAGAGTCAGACATGACTGAGCAACTGAACGGCAGCAGCAAGAAATGTTAAATGTTACACAGTTAAACAACTAAGACATATCTCCTGATGTAAGCCATGTGAAACACTTATTTTTAGATTTGTAAATTTTCAGAATGCCAATATATCTATATGACATCAAAGAAAATCTTTTTTTCCACAGTAAATTATATAGCTAGAGGAAGATTTTTAGTAGACCATCAATACCATAACAAGAAAACACTGAATCTAGACATCATAATAATTAAGGGGCAGAGTTATAACAATGACAAAAAAAGTTATGACAAACTTAATGGGTTTCAACATAAAATCCCCCAAAAGTTGTAAGGTTGCCCATTATTTAAACCTAGTACTAAGTAATTTAGCAAAAGTTCTTTCAACATTGTCAAATGCTGTTATATTATCCAAGAACTGTAGACTGCGGAGAAACATCAGAGAGTATTGAAAACAGCGTAATCAAACACAAATTTGAGGCAACCATCAAATAAGTGATGGAAAAGTCAGTTGAAAACATTATGACTTGAAAAACTCAGAGGCATTTGGAAAAGTCTGTTAGAAATCATTGATATTAATAAAAATACAGATTTTAAAACACAAGCCAAAGCTATGTTCTTGAAAATATATTTTTAAAAAATATATTTGTTCAATACTAATTTGGCATAAAATTTATGACAATGTAAATATGAAAAAAGCAAAACTTAATGTACACAATATATTTGAAAACATCACAGGGATTTAAAAATGCTTTTAAAAAACACAGCTTAACCCAATTCATAAAACAGTTAATGAAATATATATTATTGATGCTAAATAAATTGTAGTCTTTTGACATTGATGCCAACCTCTCCAAAACAGAAAATATTAAATAAGAGAAAGAGAAGACTCATTTTATCTGTGAACCTAGGACAAGCCCTTTTACAATCCAGAAGTCAACATCAAAATAAAAAATCCTCTTCTATTAAAATACTGGAAATAGCAATAGCTCTTTAAAAGATACAGTTGAGGTGGGAGGGGGGATCGGGATCGGGAATACGTGTAAATCTATGGCTGATTCATATCAATGTATGACAAAAAAAAATAAAAAAAAAAAAAGATACAGTATTCTAGACAATGTGTATAATTTGATAAAAATTATGAAAAGTTTTGTGAGCTTCTACAACCATTAAAAATACATGATTAAGGGAATTCTCTGGCAGGCCAGCAGGTAGGACGCTGCGCTTCCACTGCTGGTGGCCTGGATTCTATCCCTGGTCAAGGAATAAGATCCAACAAGCCACACAACACAGCCAAAGGAAAAAAAAAAAAACCAAAACAGATCAAAATGGAGGACCATGGTAGCAAATGTGATAATGATGAGACATTGATGTTAGAAAAATCTAGTTGATGAAATGCCTCAATGTATTTGCATCAGTAATATATTGGGCATACTTTACTAACACCGTTGTAGCTCTCAGGATATAATAACCTTGGCAATATCAGTCACCAGTGGAAAACAAAGGTTCTCACAATTAAAATTAGTAGAAAACTACTTAACATCTTTCACTGCTTTCACTTAACACCCACAGTGTCACAAGGAACACTGTCAAATCTAGTGACCAAGATACTGGAACGAGCAATGATTGACATTATCACAGAAAGTCTTATTATCAGGCATAAGTCTGCTTGCTAATGGTCAGTGCCTCCCAGCGACTGCCAGAATATCGTCCGAAGGCCTTACACAGGCATGTGACGCCTATCACCATCTGGCTGCCCACATTTCCAGCCTTGTCGCTTAGCAACTGCTTTTATACTCGATCCTACCACCAAACTGATCTTCGTTTCCCAGACCCTGGACCATCCTTCCCTGTGCGTAGGCCCCCGGACATCTTCCCTGTCTCTTATTCTTCCACCAGGACTAAAGTGAGCTGTCCCCTCCTCCGGGAAGCCTTCTTTCTCACCAGTCTCTACCCCTCAAGGTTACTAGGCCAAGAGACTCTCCTACACAGCATCTCAGACCACAGCACTCGTCACATCCAGCTGAAATCTTCTGTAACCTTGTCCGGCCTCCCCACCAGACTGAGACCCCTCCCCAAAGGAGCCAGGACTCACCAATCCTTGCACACTGCTGGAAACTCAGACTCCGGCACCTACCTGATGCTCAAGAAGTGTTTAGACAAACATGCACATAAATGGCCAGTTGCATATATCTTCGAATAAGTACTATCTCACTAACAAATAAAGTAAGTTAAAACCATATTTTTTAAAAATGAGAATTCTCAGTCTTGGCCAAGTGCTCTGGACACTCTCTGGCAGATGGACAAATTGTTACAATCTTTGTGAAGAACAATTTGGTGATGTGTATCAAAAAGTCCTGGAAATGACTATACTTCTTTGACCCAGCAACTCCACTTAGAGGAATTTATCCTAAGGAAATTGCCAGGGATGTGTGCAGAGATTCAGCCCTTAAGACAGGTGACTGCCAAACCATTTACAAGGGCAGCAGTGAAGAAACATCCTTGATACTCAGGGAGGGTGGATTTTTGTGTCAATTGTGGGACATCCATAAAGTGGAATAAGATTTAACCATTGAAGTGTTCTGTGAAAAGATGCTTACATCATATTGTTGAGTCAACCAAAGGCAGATAAACACAGCAGAATGTCAAATATGCTCCATCAGAATGAATGCATTGCATGTGTTGGGGTCTGCATGTGTGCACTGCATATTCTTCATTTCCCCACCTAGCCGTTTATCATGGCCATCTTTCCTGGTCCACGTCATGGAGAGACAAACACCCAAAGTGCTAATGATGATTTTCTCTGGGTGATGAGCTTCCTCGTGACTTTATAGTCTCCTCTCTTACTCCTCTATGCTTTCTAATTTTTCTGCAGTAAACGTACATTGTGTTGAAAGAGAAGAGCAGAAAAAATACAGAAGTGGAGAGAGCTTCCCCTGCTTCCCAAGGCATCAGGCCCTCATAGGGGTGATGATAAAAGGGAAGAGAGTTGGAATTAGGAGAGCTGGGTTGGGGGCAGATGAGTGGAAAACTCTAAGGCCTACAGAACCATGATAACAGAAATTTTGCGAAGTGAAGGTAGTTCTTTAAAAGAAGTGTTCAGAAGCAAATGGAATGGCCAAAGGCAGCCTGGGCATAATTGAAGTTGCCCATGAACCCAGCAGCTGGAGAAAAAAAAATCCTCCTGAGAGTAGAACTTCTTTTCACAACCCCTAGTTTTCCCCTTCTATTTATGGAACATCTCTCCTTGCATCTAACAAAGCTCTAATTTATCTCGTGGCTCTGACCTCTTTCTAGTAACGTCTGCTACTTCTAATGTAGGTCAGTGAAGCAGTTTGCAATGAACCAGTTTTTCTGCCAGGAATATATATTTTGATATGTGATGAGCAAGGGTTAGACCGTCTTCATTTTCCTGGGATCTATTTTAAAACACATTTTGGTAAATGTCACATTAATCTAGTGCACCCAGCGCCTGAGCATCACTGCAGTCACTTTATTTATCTCATTTTGAAATTCAAAGCCATATGCAGAGGAGATGCTAGGTAAATACCTGCTGTAAAGCAGAGGGACCTCTGTGGTACAGGAAGCCCGGGAGGGAGCCAGGCGGAGCTCCATCGGTGGCTTGGGACGATTCTGCTGCTGGAGCAAGAACTCAGGTTCTAGCTCCCGATCCTCCAGGCCTCCACCTCTATCGTCCACCAGACACTCCTGCCAGCTTTCCTGGCTCTTTTATTTATGTGTGCATCCCAGAGGAAGGACTTGCCACATCATTGATGCGTTGTTGGGGAGAGGGCGTCGGGATCCTACCAGGACCCCCTGAAGACACCTCCAGCATCACCCTCCTGGGTGCTGCCTCTCTCCGCCACCCTTCTCACCACCTCCCTTATCTTTATCCCCCACCCAGCACACCCAAGGGCACACTGCCAGGATTTCAAGGTACATTCAACCAGAGACATGGCTGAGTCCTTAGAAAGGGGCGTCGATTTTCTCCCCGCCGCTCTGTGGACCCCTGAATGGGCACGTGTCTGCCTCACTCCTTTCTTCCCTGTCTTTGAGGACGGAGAGCTCTTCCACCAGCTTTAGGAGCAGGTGAGAGGCCTGAAAACGGCAAGTCAGCAAAGAGGTGCCACCATGTCAGGTCTTGTTTATTCAGCACTAAATGAGCACCTACTGTGTGCTCCCTGCCTTGAAAGACTCTCAACCCAGTTAAGAGCACACAGAAATTTCCCTCCACAATTTCTGAAACTGCCAAACTGCTCTCTGGAGATAATGACATGCCCTTGTAGCCTTGCTAAGATTAAGCATTGTCACTTTTGCCTTTGTTTTTTCATCCATTTTTCCCGTTTCTGAAGGTCATAGTCTTTTATAAGGGCACCCTGGGGGCTCAGACGGTAAAGCGTCTGCCTAC
Source organism: Cervus canadensis (assembly GCF_019320065.1). Classification (NCBI taxonomy): domain Eukaryota; kingdom Metazoa; phylum Chordata; class Mammalia; order Artiodactyla; family Cervidae; genus Cervus; species Cervus canadensis. Next base: position 73,023,378 of record NC_057398.1, read on the forward strand.
AATGCAGGAGACCAGGGTTCAATCCCTGGGTTGGGAAGATCTCCTGGAGAAGGAAATGGCAACCCACTCCAGTATTCTTGCCTGGAAAATCCCATGGACGGAGGAGCCTGGTAGGCTACGTCCATGGGGTCACAAAGAGTCAGACATGACTGAGCGACTTCAAAAAATAATAGTAATAATTAGCTTCAGCAAAAGTGAAAAGCATCTTTATCTTGTTCTTCCCATCAAAGCTGCTGCCTCACAAGTTTCGGTTACCCACCCGTGGTCTTTTCTTATGGATTCTCACAGAAAAGCTTAACTTGAAGGTAACTGACCAACTCCATTATCAACATGCTGAAAGATGCTTTTAAAAGCTCGTTTGTGGTTTGTTTTCCAGAAGTAACTCATTAAACTTTTGCTCAAATAAAATGTTTCCCTCCTTTTATTTACAGCCATACAATGTTAGTAAAGGGTCCCGAACTACGGGTCCCTGAAATATGTTGAGCAATAGACAAATCACTTGCTGCTAATAATTGCACTTAAGAAAGAAATGGGTTTTATTATTTCAAAAAGACACATAGCACCTGAGTGTTCATAGTGACATAGTGACATTATTTACAATTGCCAAGATAGGGAAGCAAACTAAGTGTCCATCAACAGATGAATGGGTGAAGAAGATATATATAATATATAATAAATATATATATAGTGGAGTATGACTCATTATATATGAAGGGTATGACTATTGTATGACTCGGTCATATGAAAGAACAACATTTTGCCATTTGCAGCAGCATGGATGGACTTGAAAGCATTATGCTGAGTGAAATAAGTCAGACAGAGAAAGGCCAATGCTGCACAGTGTCACTTATATGTGGAATCAAGAGAGAATGTAACACAAAGAAGCAGACGCACAGATACAGAGAACAAACTAAAGGCTACCAGTGGGAAGAGGAGGGGGATAATATGAAGGTAGGAGAGTGGGAGGCACAGGTTGTTGGGTATAAGATACCCAACAAAGGCTCACTGTACACTGTGTTGTACAACACGGGGAATATAGCCAATATCTTGCAATAACTGTAAATGAAAAGTAACCCTTAAAAATTGAATAAGAATTTTTAAATTAAATTTTTTAAAAAAGACAGAAGTAGGCTTTGAAATCTTTCCTAACAGTTCTTTCTGTCCCTTTTCCCCACCCCACCTTGGAACTCCAGAGCCAAGTTTCAAAGGGGTTTAAATAAAGGATTTATTCCCTGGCTCATTTTTTTTCAAATGTCAAGGGCTGAAAGACTGTCAGTGAATTAATTCAAGCCTCTGCCAAGTTGGAAAGATATTCACCCTGAAATCCATTTAGAAGAACTACCTACTACAGGACAAAGCAATTTACCCTTCAGAGACTGGGAACAAGAAATGGCAACTCGTTTGGAAAATTAGCCTTCCTAGGCCTTCTTAGCAGCAATCAGAGGGCAATGAATAAAGAGGTTTGAGTAAGTCCTGAGTTGGGGGTTGGGGGCTTAGGAAGCTGGACTGCCCGTGGGAGCATCAGAGCGGCAGCTGGCCGAGCCCCGGGCTGGACCAGACTCGCTCCTTACCTTCAGCTCCGACAGGAGAGATGCTGCTGCCAAGAGGCCTAAAGGGAGTCCTCCTCGGGGCGCCTGGCTTTGATGCCGCTCTCATAAAACGGCTTTTCAGGGAGAACTAATAAACAGGTTTTGGAGAGACTGGCATTCCTCTCTGATCTGCTAGACAGATGAGGATTTCTAGTCATTAGAGCAATGATATCAGATGAAAATTCCCCCGTGACACGCACTAGCATGAAACCGCTAGGAAAATGCCAGCCGTGTGGGAGGGCATCAAAAGCCCCCTGATACTTGAAAATAATTTGAAGTTTCCTGCCCACCCACACAACGTGGATTTCCCTTCCAGGTTTTAATTTTCAGCATATTCAACAGAAATTTGCACATGAGGGAGAAAAAAGAAATTTGCACATGAGGAATTAAGAGTCTCTCAGACTGTTGGAAAAAAATTTTATTTAGAAAAAAAGTCCTCTAATTTCAGGTGTAAACCATCAGTGATTAAGTGACAAAGGCAGCCTAATTCTATTTCCCTAGCTAGCAGACCTAGGATCACAGGTGTAAAGATCCTCTTGGTTTTACAGAGGCAAAAGCTACCTGTCCTAAGCCACTTGGGAAATCAGGAGCCGATGCACCCAGGTGTTCAGAGGCCCAGTCCTGGGCTGGTTCCTAGCACCACCTAGAAATCTATGATAATGCATCATCCAGGGTCTTGTTAGTGAGTCCCTTTCAAGTTCAGGCAGGACCTACAGGTAGTGGGGAAATCCCTGTAGTTTCATTTCAAATGAGGCAAAAATGAAGCTTGTGCTGCTGGTCAGGGTAGAGCCAGACACACCAGGTTTCGGCTTCTGACTCTTCACCTCCTGCCAGGTGGGTAATCTCGGGCAACCTACCAGAGCTCTCTAAGCCTCAGTCCCTTTATCTGAAAGAGTAAATATCCCCACCCCACAGAGCTGGCTGGAAAATAGGTTTAAAGGCGATAACATTATGAAGCTGATAGCCCTGATGCTTAATAAAAGTTCATCCGCCTGCTACTTGCTGCCACCGGAATCCCTTTATCCTAGAACCAAGGGTCTGTTACAGACCACATGCAGGAGCGAAGCATCGCTAAGTGTAATCAGTGACCTAACAACCGAAAACAGAGGATCCAAACAGATTCTGAAGACTTTAGATTCCCAGGACAAAGGGCATCTCTAGTCTGATTAGAGAGTTGAGGGGAAAAGGAGAAGGTGGGAGAAGGGAGACCAGGGCCATACAGACCAGAGATGGCCAGCCACACATGTAATGCCAAACGTTCTCGTAGCCACATTAAAGAAAGTAAAAGGAAATAGTTGGCATTCATCTTAATAATATATTTGCCTGCAGCTCAATCCTTGTCCTAAGAGACTTAGACATGCTCTAACCCCATGGATGGTGTTCCTTCCCATTGTCCACAGAAACAACTGTCCGATTACGCATCTGATTTGGAAGTTTGGGGCGCACAGTACTCTAGGGAGCAGCGTCAGGGAAGCAGGAGGTGCCTTGCTCTCTAATCCCCATAGGCTATACCATGCCCATTTTATTCTCGTGGAGCCCAGATGCCAGACCAGTGGGAAACGGAAAGCAGTCCCAACCCTCCGAGAGCAGGTTACCTGTGTCGTGGGCCAGCAGCAGCAGTGCGAGGGGCCATCCATGTCACACGCAGGGCAGCTGCACTCACCACCCGCTCTCCCCGCTCCGCCCTGGCCTCTTGGCCTTGCCCCTCCCTGGAGCACCTCTTCATTTCCTCCACCGCCTGGCTGGGCTCAGAGGGAGACACGCCAACGGCTGCCTGCAGAGCTATCTTCATGCTGTGCCGGGGTGGGCCTCAGCAAAACCACAAAGAGATTTGCTTTAGATTCCCTAGCATTCTTTTTTTTTTTTTTTAAGCTCTCCCTCTCTGTAACCCCATCCTTGCTCCCATCCTGAGGTCCTTCCTCAGCTATTCCTGCTGAGAAACTAATTCATACCAAGGAGTTAATGGCTCAGTGAGCCATCTTTCCCAGCTATATTTGCTGAAGGACCACAGATTAATCAAAAGAATAGCTGAAATTGATCGAGTGCTTGCTAGCACCAGAGGGCTTAAAAGGATCTCTGGCTGGCTCAGCATCACTAATCATCATGAAAATGCAAATCAAAACCTAAATCTCACACCTGTCGGAATAATACATAAATATGAAATCTAGAAAAATGGTACTGATGAATGTATTTGCAGGGCGGAAGAGAGACATAGATGTAGAGAATGGACGTGTGGACCCAGCAGGGAGAGGAGAGGGTGGAGCCAATTGAGACTGTAACGCTGAAATACGTATATCACCATGTGTGAAACAGGTAGCGAGTGCGAAGTCACGTATAACACAGGAGCTCAGCCTGCTGCCCTGTGACAACTCGGAGGGGTGAGGAAGGCTCAGGAGGGAGGGAATATATGTTCACTTGTGGCTGGTCCACGTTGTTGGACAGCAGACACCAACACGAGACTGTAAGGCAATTATCTTCCAATTAAATAGTTTTTTAAAAAAAGCCAACAAATAACAAGTATTGATGAGGATGTGGAGAAAAGGGAACTCTTGTGCACTGTTGGTGGGAACGTAAGTTGGGGGAGTCACTGTGGAAAACAGAACGGAGGTTCCTCAACAAATAGAACTACCGTACGATCCAGTGCCAGTCCTGGATACGTGTCCAGAGAAAGTGAAAACACTAATTAGGAAAGGTACGTGCACGCCTATGTTCACTGCAGCATTGTTTACAATCGGCGAGATGTGGAAGCAACCTCAGTGCCCGTCTTTAGATGAATGGATAACATAGATGTGGTGTATGTACCTACAATGGCACACGTGTGCCTGCGTGCTAAGTCACGTCAGCCGTGTCCAGCTCTCTGTGACCCTACAGACAGTAGCCCGCCAGGCTCCTCCGTCCATGGGGTTCTCCAGGAAAGAATACTGGAGTGGGTTGCCATGCCCTCCTCCAGGGGATCTTCCTGACCCAGGAATCGAACCCTCGTCTCTTGTGTCTCCTGCACTGACAGGCGGGTTCTTTACCACTGGCACCACCCGGCAGCCCACAGCGGAGTATACTCAGCCGTAAAAAAGAATGAAATCTTGCCACATGCAACAGCAGGAATGGACTTAGTGAAATAATAAGTCAGACAAAGAAAGATAAATACTATATGATTTTACTCATATGTGGAATGTAAAAAACAAGTGAACAACCATGAAAAAAAAACAGGGTCATGGATACGGAGGACAAACAGGTGGTTGCCAGAGAACAGACAAATAAACGAGGGACGCTGAGGCACAAATTTCCACTTACAAAGTAAATGAATCACAGGTTTGAAATACAATGTGGGGAATGTGATTGTGTATAGGATCTTTGTATGGTAACAGAGGGTAACTATATTTATTGTGGTGATCATTTTGAAATGTATAGAAATATGAAATCACTATGCTATGTAATGGGCTTCCCTGGAAGCTCTGCTGTTAAAGAATCTGCCTGCGGTGCTGGAGACCCCCAGTTCAATTCCTGGGCCGAGAGGACCCCTGGAGAAGGATAGGCTACCCACTCCAGTATTCTTGGGCTTTCCTAGTGGCTCAGCTAGTAAAGAATCTGCCTGCAATGTGGGAGACCTGGATTCAATCCCTGGCTTGGGATCTCCCCCAGAGGAGGGTGGCAACCCACTCCAACATTCTTGCCTGGAGGAGCCTGGTGGGCTACAGTTCATGGAGTTGCCAAGAGTCGGACATGACTGAGCGACTAAGTACACAGCGTGTGCTATGTGACAGGAGCTGACACAGTGCTGTAGGTCAGTTACGTTTCAAACACAAACTCAGAAAAAGATCAGATTTGTAATCACCAGAAGCAGTGGGGGGTGAGGGTGGGAATTGGATGAGGGCAGTCAAAAAATGCACTTTCAGTTATAAGAGAAATAAATACTAGGAAAGTGACGTACAACATGATAAATAAACACTGCTGTATGTTATAACTGGAGAAGGAAATGGCAACCTGCTGCAGTATTCTTGTCTGGAAAATTCCATGGACAGAGGAGCCTAGTAGGCTAAGTCCATGAGATTGCAAAGAGCCGGGCACGGCTGAACTCATACACATACACGCATGTTATAATACATATGAAGGCTGTTGCAAGAGTAAGTAAACCCTAAGTTTTCATCACAAGTTTGTTTTTATTTCTTTCATTTTGCATCTCTATGAGATGATGGCTAGTCACTAAACTTATTACTGTAATCATTTCATGATGGCAGATCACTATGCTGTCACCTGAAATCTATACAGTGATGCATGTCAACTCTATCTTGATAAAATTGGAAGGAGTAAAAAGGACCTCTGGCTGTGGTCAGAGGGAGATTTGACTATAGAAAGACGTCAGAGACATGCAACTTTGCTGGCTCTGACGAGGACGGAAGGGGCCCTGAGCCCCAGAATGTGGGCAGCCTCTAGAAGCTGGAAAAGCAGGCAAACAGATTCTCCTCTAGAGCCTCTAGACAGGAACACAGCCCTTCTGACACCTGGCTTTTAACCCAGAGAAACCCAGATCAAACCTCAGTTATATAGAACTATAACAAATTTGGCTTGTTTTAAGCCACTGCACCTGTGGTCATTTGTTACAGCAGCAATTGAAAACTAATAAAGTAACATAGTCACATGATTCAAAATTCAAAAAATACCTAAAGATGTACAATGAGAAGCCTCCTTCTCACCCTGCCCCTACTCATCCAGTGCCCCTTCCAAAAAGTACCCCGTGCTACGGGTCTCAGGAGACACTGGCCTGCAGGGCTTGAAGCAGGATTTCAAGTTTCCTCCCAGAAGCTGAAGTCGCGATTCGGCCGTGAGAGCACTGAATCCTAACCACTAGAGCACCAGGGACCAGTGGCCACTGACAAGAAGTAAATTTTCACAAAGAGAAGGAAAGTAGTGAATCGTTTATCAGGAGGAAGAGGGGTGTGTGTGGATAGACACGGGTAGGCTCAGAGAGAGAGTCGCGCCCTTGTGGTAGATAGAATCACTCGTGCGGAGCATTTCTTCCAAGTTTCCTCTGGCCAATCATCTTGCTTTGCCTGGTTCTGAGTCCATATTTGGTTTATCTCAGGATTCTCTCGTGTGTGTGCACGCACCTCCTAGCCAAGATGGCTTCTAGCAAAGAGACCTATGGGTAGTTGACGTCACTCGCTTTTTGACCTCCAAGGAGCCTTTCTGCGCAAGCATAGTCGGGAAGGTCTCCTTGACCCCGACAGTGAGAAATACACGGTCTCTGTCTCTCATCTGTGCTGGGCTCAGCTCCTCTCTCACTCCTGCTGTTTGGGTGGATCTGTCCACAGGGGACAAACTCTGGCTGCTCAGCCTGGGGCCCACCCATCTCCTGTTTCACCACCAACTTTCTGGTATATCCTTCCAGAGATATTTTATGCATATATAAATAAATGGGACTATATATATCTTCCATCTTTTATATACCAATGGTAGTATACTGTGAGTACTGCTAAGACATTTTTTTAACCCAAAAATATATACTAGAGATTTTTGGCGCTTCTTCATTGTTTTATTCTGGTTCCACAACATTCCATTGCATAGATACACCATAATTATTCAGACATTCTCTTTTTGATGCCTGCTCCCAAGCTTTCCGATCACAAACAATGCTCAATGGAAAAAAACAAAACAAAAACCCTTGAGCTAGCAGCACTGTGCACAGAACTAAGTACCTCTGTTCTGCAAATTCCAGGAGTCATCCTAGATGCTCCCTTTCTGCATCCCCGTCGAGTTCAGTGTCATATCCTCCTTTCCTAGCGCTCCGTCTCCCTCTGTCCCGAGTCACTGTCGTCTGGGCCAGCATGGTGAGAGTGAGGCATGGAAGACCCTCCACTCCTCAGCTTGCATCTTGCCCTCTGGGGGAGAGCTCTCTGAGGGCCCTGACTTCTTGTCTCTGAAAGCGGGTCAGTAAGTCTGGGCATCCTGATTTTTGTGTGGATAAATGAATGGTGTTTGCCAAGACTTTTGTGATGGGGCTCCACTTGAAGGCTGTCAGATAAAGGAAGCTTGTTACACCTGAAAGGAAGATTAGACAAGCATCTTTTTTTACATATAAATGTATTTGTTTTTGGCTGGGTTGGATCTTGGTGCTGGGCGCAGACTTTTCTCTAGTGGCATTGAATGGGGGCTACTCTCTATTGCAATGCCCGGGCTTCTCACGGAAGTGGCTTCTGTTTATTTTTATTTTTTCTTAGTATATCTATTTTATTGAAGAACAGTTGACTTACCGTGTTTCAGGTGCACTGCAAGGTGATTCAGTTATACGTATACACATATATTACTTTTCAAATTATTTTCCATTATAGGTTATTATGGGACTTCCCTATAGCTCAGATGGTAAAGAATCTGCCTGCAGTGCAGGAGACCCAGGTTCGATCCCTGGGTCGGGAAGATCCCCTGGAGAAGGAAATGGCAACCCACTCCAGTATTATTGTCTGGAGAATCCCACGGACAGAAGAACCTGGCAGGCTACAGTCTATGGGGTCGCAAAGAGTTGGGCACAACTAAGTGACTAACACACATAAGTTATTACTAGATAATGACTGTAGTTCCCTGTGCTATACAATAAACCTTTGTTGCTTGTTGCATATCTATTTTTAAACTAGAAATCTAGCATTCTATTTAAAATAAGTAAAAAAAGTGGAATCAAAATGTCATAAATATTTTAGCTAGGCAAAAACTCTTAATTTTTCTAAAATATATACATTAAACACACTATTTACATATGTATACAAAAACTTTTCTGCTGTGCTTGATAAAAACTTGAAAAAGGACATTTAAAAAAGGGAAAGAAATTGGAAAACACAAACTAAATGAAATGGGATACTAAATGTGAAATAAAATAAGTGGAACAAACTATATAAAAGTAAAAGATCATCATATAATCTAGTTGTTTTTAGGCATGGCTGCTCATTAGAAACACATTTGGAGATGTGGAGGAAAAAAGCAATACCTGTGTATTTGTATTTTTCAAAAAAGTCCAAGATAATTTTGATATGCATCTGAATTTTAAAAAGTGATTACAGGTTTTTAAATTAAATGTCAGTTTTAGTGATATAGAATTCTATCATTTTCTGTTGACCAATCATGATACAATGGTGTTAACTGAATAATAGTTACATAATCACAATAGTAAAAGATGTTTCTCAGTTGATGGGGGACATGTGTACACTCATGGCTGATTTATGAAGTAATAAGCCTCCAATTAAAATAAATAAATTGATTTTTAAAAAAGAAAGAAAGATAATTGTAGCCCATTATGGAAAGATGATTTATCTAACAATATAAAATAATCACATAAAACTTTGGGGGTTAAGTATAGTGGTGTGGTAAGTGGCAGTGCATACACGCACATGTTTTCATCTACCAGCCACTCTGTGTCTTTTGGTTGGTGCATTTAATCCACTTACATTTAGGTAATTATTGATATGTATGAGTCTATTACCATTTTCTTAATTGTTCTGAATTTATTTTGTGTGGGTCTTTTCCTTCTTTTGTATTTCCTGTCTAGAGAAATTCCTTTAGCATTTGTTGTAAAGTTGGTCTGGTGGTGCTGAATTATCTCAACTTTTGTTTGTCTGGAAAGCTTTTGATTTCTCCATCAAATCGGAAATAGAGTCTTGCTTGGTAGAATATTCTTGGTTTTGGGTTCTTCCCTTTCATCACTTTAAATGTATGATGCCTTTCCTTTCTCACTTGAAGAGTCTCTGTTGAAACATCAGCTGGTAGCCTGATGGGAGTTCCCTTGTATGTTATTTGTCATTTTCCCCTTGTTGCTTTTAATATTTTATCTTCGCCTTTCATTTTCATCAGTTTGATTACTATATGGCTCAGTGTGTTCCTCCTTGGATTTATCCTGCCTGGGACTCTCTGCTTCCCAGACCTACTTGACTATTTCCTTTCCCATGTTTGGGAAGTTTTCAGCTATTATCCCTTCAAATATTTTTTCAGCTCCTTTCTCTCTCTCTCTTCTGCTTCTGAGACCCCTATAATGCAAATGTTGCTGCATTTGATGTTGTCCCAGAGGTCTCTTAGGCTGACTTCATTTCTTTTCATTCTTTTTTTCTATATTCTGTTCTACGGCAGTGATTTCCACCATTCCATCCTTCAGGTCACTTATCCTTTCTTCTACTTCAGTTATTCTGTTATTGATTCCTTCTAGTGTATTATTCATCTCTGGCTGTTGGTCCTTTAGTTCTTGTAATTCTAATTGTAATTCTTTAGTTCTTGTAGTTCTTGTAAAATGTTCTTGGCAAACATTTCTTGCATCTTCTCCATTGTTTTCCCAAGATCCTGGATCATTTTACTATAAATATTCTGAATTCTTTTTCTAGACAATTGCCTGTCTCCACTTCATTTAGTTTTTTCTGGGGGTTCATCTTGTCCCTTCATCTGGGACATAACTCTCTGCTTTTTCATGTTCATTGTATTACTGTAACGTGGTTTTTGTTCCAGCCACTGTGGGATTGTGGTTCGTCTTGCTTCTTCTGTCTGCCCTCTGTTGGATGAAGCTAAGAGGCTTGTGTAAGCTTCCTAATGAGAGAGACTGGTTGGGGAACACTGGGTCTTGCTCTAGTGGGCAGGACCTTGCTCAGTAAAGCTTTGATCTAATCATCTGCTGGTGGGTGGGGTTGGGCTCCCTCCCTGTTAGTTGTTTGGCCTGAGGTGACCCAGCCCTGGGGTCTTCAGGGCGCTATAGTAGGGTTAATGACAACCTTTGAAAGGACTCAGGCCAAGAGGCGCCTTCCAGGACTGCTGCTGCCCGTGCCCCTGTCCCTGCGTGCGCCACTGCCAACCCTCACCTCCACAGCAGACCCTCTAACACTAGCAGGTAGGTCTGATTCAGTCTCCTGTGGGGTCACTGTTTCTTTTCCCTGGATCTTGGTATGCACAAGGTTTTGTATGTGCCCTCCAAGACTGGAGTCTCTGTTTCCCCCAGCCCTGTGGAAGTCCTGTAATCAAATCCTACTGGCCTCCAAGGTCAGATCCCCAAGCTTGGAAGCATGTTGTGAAGCTCAGAACCTTCACAACAATGGGAGAACTTCTTCAGTAATTTGTTCTCCAGTTTGTGGGTTGCCCACCCAGAGGGGATGGGATTTGATTTTATTATTATTGCAACCCTTCTACCATCTCATTGTGACTTCTACTCTGTCTTTGGACAAGAAAGTGAAAGCAAAAATTGCTCGGTTGTATCCAACTCTTTGCAACCTCGTGGACTCTACAGTCCATGAAATTCTCCAGGCCAGAATACTGGTGTGAGTAGCCCTTCCCTTCTCCAGGGGATCTTCCCAAACCAGGGATCGAACCCAGGTTTCCTGCATTGCAGGCAGATTCTTTACCAGCTGAGCCACAAAGGAAGTTCAACAATACTGGAGTGGGTAGCCTATCCCTTCTCATCAGATCTTCCTGATCCAGGAATAAAACTGGGGTCTCTTGCATTGCAGGTGGATTCTTTACCAACTGAACTATCAGGGAAGCCCATAAAGTGAAAGTGAAAGTCACTCAGTCATGTCCAATTCTTTGTAATTCCAGGGACTGTAGTCCATGGAATTCTCCAGGCCAGAATACTGGAGTGGGAAGCCTTTCCCTTCTCCAGGGGATCTTCCCAACTCAAGATTGAACCCAGGTCTCCCACATTGCAGGCAGATTCTTTACCAGCTGAGCCACGATCATGTATGTCTTTGGACATGGGATATCCTTTTTTGCTGGATTCCAGTGTCCTCCTGTCAATGGTTGTTCAATAGCTAGTTGAGATTTTGGTGCTCTCGCAGGAGAACAGTTCATGTCCTTCTACTCCATCTTCTTGAACCAGAAGCCAAATTCTGCCTTTATTCTATTTAGCTACAACCTAAGCCCTAGGCTGTTGAGAAAGGATAGTTGAGAAAATTCTGGTTCAGAAGCTGTAGCAGTCCTGATAGAAAAAATGAAAGCATTCAAGAAAGGAGTAGTGCTGAGGTGAGGCCCCTGTGACTAGGAAGATGAAAATGAAAACCCAGGAAGATAACAAAGGAAGGCACAGATCTAACTGTTTACGGTGTGTTTCCATAAATGCTTTTATTTAATCTTCCTAACAACCCCATTTTCCCATTTTACAGATAAGGAAACTAAGGGTCAGGGAGCATTTTCATTTTCTAAACTTTAAATGGGCTTCCCAGTTGGCACTAGAGGTAAAGACCTGCCTGCCAGTGCAGGAGACATGAAAGACACACTTTTGATCCTTGCGTCAGGAAGATGCCCTGGAGGAGGAAATGGCAACCCCCTCCAGTACTCTTGCTTGGAGAAGCCCATGAACAGAGGAGCCTGGAGGTCTACAGTCCATGGGGTCACAAAGAGCTGGACACAACTGAAGCAACTTAGCACCGCACAGACTTCAAATGGTTGATCCCCTGATCACAGAGTAAAAATTAGAACACGCGGAAACCTTGATAACACCCTTGAATAATTAAAATTGTGTGTGATCTCCACAGTGAATTTTAGTCCATTCATATGTACAGCATTATGGTACATATATGCTCCAGACAGCAGCCTACTGTTGTGGAAAATCACAGGCTCTATAGTGAGACTTCCCAGGCTCAAGCCTGGTTCCATCATTAGCGGCTCTTTGGCCCTGGACAAATGCCTTTACCTCTTTGAGACTGGGGCTTCCCTGGCGGCTTAGAGGGTAAAGCATCTGCCTGCAATGCAGGAGACCCAGATTCGACTCAAGACCCGGGTTCAATCCCTGGGTCGGGAAGATCCCCTGGAGAAGGAAACGGCAACCCACTTCAGTATGCTTGCCTGAAAAATCCCATGGACCAAGGAGCCTGACAGGCTACAGTCCATGGGGTCACAAACAGCTGGACACGACTAAGCGACTTCACTTTTACTTTTTTTGAGACTATTTACTTCATGGGGTTGTTGAAGGATTACATGAGTAAAGTCATTGAGAGAATAGCATTGAAACATGTTTATTACCGTATGTGAAGTGGATCTCCAGTCCAGGTTCCATGCATGAGACAAGGTGCTCAGGGCTGGTGCACTGGGATGACCCTGAGGGATGGGGTGGGGAGGGAGGTGGGAGGGGGGTTCAGGATGGGGAACACATGTACACCCATGGCTGAGTCATGTCAGTGTATGGCAAAAACCGCCACAATATTGTAAAGTAATCAGCCTCCAATTAAAACAAAAAAAAAATTTTAAATTAAAATAAAAACACTTAGAGCAGTATGTGGCATTAAATGGGCACACAGTCAGTGCTGGGTGCCTGTCCTGATTCATACGGTTTAGCCAGAGTATCAGTACTGAAGGCTTACTCAGGGTCATGCACTGGACCGAGTGACACATAGAAAGTCCTCATCTTGAGGGTGGTCTCTCGGTCTCTCGGAACCCTCATATCATCCAAGGAGTTCTTCCTTTTCTGTAGCAGAGGAATCCGAAACTCCAAAACAATTCCACAGTCATGCAATGTCCCACAAACAGCAGCACTGGAGGCCAAACCCTGTTTCACCTGCTTTGGAAATCTGGGCTCGGCGACAAGCACAGAAGCTGGTGGTGCTGTGTGTGTCCTGTTCTCTGGCACATCTGACACATGATCTGCTCTTCCCGCTTCAGGCACAGGGACCTGTGTACATGTATCCGCACCCGCCCGCACACGCAGTATCCCAGTGAGAAGCTTCCCCAGCACCTGCGCCCTCGGCTGACTCTCCACCCAACAATTTCTGGTCAGCTGCACTTTCCCAGAGTAGAGTTGAGAGTAGTTTCTGAAATGACTCCAACTAATCGAATTCTTGACATGGTGAGATGTTAGTGACTTTGGATCCTTCTTATTTCCAGTTGCGCAAAAGCAGGAGGCTTTGCCAAATCAAAGCAGATCAAGCCATGGGGGAGAGTACCCATTCAGTACCAGATGTTCTTCACAGCAGTAAACCAGTGGTTTGAATGCCTTAAACTTTTGGTTTTCATAATTCAGCATCTGGATTGGGGCGGGGGGCAGGTAACAAGCAGAGGAGTGCATGGGGGGATTTTTTGCACTGTCAGAAATACAATAATGATCCTGCCTGAGAGGCCCCTTGATGCAAAACAGAAAATATTTGCAAAAAGTAAACAGTGACAAGATTTCTCATCATACCGCTCCTTACCACCATACTCCACCCTGCACACACACTTCGCTCTTCTTCCAATTAGAAGGCCTCAAAATTTCCACCATGTAGGAAATTAGTCTCTCTCCCTCTCCTCCCATCCTCTCTCTGTTTTTCTCTTCCAGGAAGAAATTCTTGAATGTGAAATCCTAGGGATTATCTAACACAGACTGTCAGCTTTAAAATCAGGAAAATCTGGATTTGAAACTTGGGTTTAAATGACACATTATGCAAGTGACTTAAACTCTCTCTGCCTCAGTTATCTCATCTGTAAAATGGGCTTTAAAATAATACCTGATAGGACTAGTGTGAGTATTGAATGAGCTAATGCTTGTAAAGTCCTTAGGGCAAAGCCTGGCACATAACCTATGTACCAAAATGTTCCTTGCTATTATCACCCAATCCATCAACTTCATTTTATAAACAAGGAAACTGGATTTAGAGGAAAGTGATCTACCCAAAGTCACATGTCGAATGAGTTGCAGAGTCGTCTTGATCCAGGCCCCCCATCTGGGTCCTCTTCCTGCTACAGCACACACAGTATGGTAGATTCCCCTTCAGTCATCAACTTCAAGAACATGAGGTGGGGATGTTTTCCAGTTGGTCATGTCCGTGCTGAGCTGATGAACTAGGGCCAAGAGCATCCTGGGTAGCTGCTCGCGTGGTGGTCAGGAGCCCACAGAGTGGGAAGGGAAGGGCAGCTTATATCTCACAATGGCACACAGTCTCTGGGGTTATCAAGCCCCGATAAAGCCAATTTCCACAGAGCCCTGAGCAACTGTCCTCCTATTATGAATTTACCTTCTGGAAGCTGAAGCTCCATAAAGAAGTTGATTGGATAGTGTCACCACTCTCAGCTTTCAAATGTTTTAGTAACAGACAAAACCTCTGCCTCCAATCCCCATCCCCAAGGCCTGAGGGTTTCTGTCTCTCCCCTAGGACCCTCTCCCAGTGCTGAGATCACTGAGGTTGGATCGCTGCCTATACTATAGCCTGGTTTTGCCCACATGGTACCCCAGTGCTCTGCCTTTTTGTAAAGAGCACACACACGTGCATACACCCGTGCACATACATCACCCACATCCCCAAGGGCTGTTGTTCCCTAGGGAAAGTGTTCAGACCTTCCACAACAGTATTTGGTTCCAGCCTAGGAGGATCGGAAACCTACAAGAGCGGCTCCCGGAGTTTCCAGAGATAACAGACTCCCAGATTCTGACAAACGGTCCCCCACTCCTACCTCTAATCTGTGCCAAACCTTCCAAATCCACCAGAGCCTGGAGCTCCTCGCACACCACCCAGGATGAATTTTATCTGATCAGTGGCCAAATGGTCCACGGCTGCACAGACCAACAAATTTCTTCTCACATCTGAGCCTACCAAACCTGCCACTCGCAACAAACAGAGTTAAGGGGATGTGGGAACTAATTGGCCTGGAAGATGGGAGGGGAGGGAGGGATCATGGTGATCATGATGACAATTCTGCAGCAGAAAGATCAGGCCTGGCTCCTAATCCTGGCCACCGAGTGAAATGCATGCCCTTGGGTCAGTCACTGGGCCTCTGTGTGTCTCGGTGTTCTCACCTGCTACAGAAGTGGGCTTGCCTGGGGCGTCTGGAGGGAGTCTCAGGGTTAGGTTTCTATAGCGACCATCTTTAGTCCTGATGGCACGTATGGGCGATTAGGGGCAAATCACGGCAGATTCAGTGCTAAGACAAATTTTCCACATCCAACCACTTCCAGCTCACGCTTTCTCCCTAATGAAAGGTCAAAGGGAAGGACTCCTGGGAAGTGGGTAAAGGCCAAAGAGGCTTTGGTCCCTTGAAGACAGGGGTCAAGGGTCCAGGCTGGTCCCCAAATCCCTTTCGTGTCCTTTTTTAACATTTTTGGAGCCCAAGGCAGGGCCCAACTTGTCTCCAAGCTCCAAGTCCATCCGCCTCTTGGGCTTCAGAGATGGAAAGCAGGGCTCATAGCAGCCCTGAAGAGACTTTCCGGGTTTCTGGCTGGTCGGGGCAGAGCTGAGCTCGCCCCAGGCCCCTGCTCCTACTCCAGAGCGAGGGAGGGTTGGCATGTGCGCCCGTGATGGCCTCGGTGACAGACGGTGTGCCTCGTGCTGCAGGCCGCTCAGCGCTGAGACTCAGAGGCAGTGAGAGAACTGGATATGTTCCAGCTCTCCTTCAACCCAGACGACTGAACTCACTCTTCTGGTCCCACTTGACATCTGTCTTTCCTTGCTGGCTGCCCAAACTGTAGACCTGAGGCTGTAGCAACAGGGCAGAAGCAACATCCTAGAGTCCTCTGTTACTCAACACCTACAGCTGCATAGAGTCAAAAATCTGGACTGTAATCCTTTATGCATACAGCTCCTAATGACTCTGTTCCCTTCTAAAACCTTGGCTGATACAGATAATCAAGGTATGACAAAAATATGTCAACATTTGTGGATGCACCTAATGCAGTCCTTCAAGAAACAACTATAGCCTGAAATGTGTGTATTAGCAAAGCTGAAAATCAATGGTCTCAGCATCTATTTCAAGCAACAAATAAATAAGAAAACAAGAGAACAGATAAAGAAGAGCAAATCAAACCCAAAGAAAGTAGAAGGTGGGAAATAATAACAGGAAGAGTGGAGCATTCATAAAACAGAAAAGTCACACATAGAGAAAAATCAGCAAAGCCAAGAATGAACTCTTCACAAAGATTAATCAAACTGGTAGTCAAAATCAAAGTATTAGTCGCTCTTTGTGACCCCAGGGACTGTAGCCCACCAAGCTCTTCTGTCCATGGGATTTCCCAGGCAAGAATACTGGTGTGGGTTGCCATTTCCTTCTACAGGGGGATCTTCCCAACCCAGGGATCAGCAAAACTGTTCAAGGGAAAAAGAAAGAAAATACACTAAACAATATTAGACATAAAAAGTAATACATTACCAAAGACCCTACAAACATTAAAATGATAATAAGAGGATATCAAGAATAATTTTATTTCTACAAATTTGACAGTTTTTAAATATCGGCAAATGCCTTGAAAAATAGAGCCTATCAAAACTGACACAAGAAAAAAATTAGAAAATATGAATACTGCAATAGTTATTTAAGCTTTGAATGATTACTGCAATATCTACCTAAACATTGACTCTACTATTTAAAATATTTCCACAAGGAAAACTCCAGGTCCAGGTAGCCTCACTGGTAAATTCCTTCAAACATTTAAGGAAGAAATAGCACCAGTTTTACACAAACTCTTCCAGGTAATTGATAAATAAGGGACATTTCA
The DNA here is from genome assembly GCF_019320065.1 of Cervus canadensis. NCBI lineage: Eukaryota > Metazoa > Chordata > Mammalia > Artiodactyla > Cervidae > Cervus > Cervus canadensis. Next base: position 73,040,376 of record NC_057398.1, read on the forward strand.
AAGCTCATTTTATGAGGCCAGCAAAGGACATCATAAGAAATGACAATTACAGATCAGTCTCTTTCTCACAAATATAGACAAAAAGTTTTAAACAAAATATTAGCAAACAGAAACTGTATTTGTTTGTCAAAAATCGCTGAACTGTACACTTAAAAGGGTGAATTTTAATGTGTATACATCATATCTCAATAAATCTGACTTCTAAGAAAGAAAAAAAAATGCGCCTTACATAAAGGCCATAACCTATTATCAAACTTCCAATAGATTGTAGATATGTATAAATGTGAAAAGTAAAGCAATAAAGGTTTTAGAAAAAAACAGGACAATGTTTTGATGACCCCAAGGTAGGTGAAAATTTCTATAACAAGTTTTAAAAACTACTAATTGTTAATATAAGGGGAAAAAATTGATAAATTTGACTACAATGAAATTCATATATTCTGTTCATTTAAAAAACAAACAAACAAAACAAACAAAACCATTAAGACAGTAAAAACACCAGCCACAGTCGGGGAGAAGATGTTTATATTCCATACATCCAACAAATGACTTGATTCAGAATAAAGAACCCCTAGTAATCAGTAAGATTCTTGGAGATAACCCACTTCACAAGAGAGAATATCCAAATGTCCAATTTATTAGTAATCTGGGAACACAAACTACAACCTCAATGCTGCCCACTGCAGTTCCACTAAAAGACTGAAGGGGGAAAGACGAGAGATACCCAGTATTGGTGAGGATATGGATCCAATGGATTGGTGAGGATTGGTGAGGATTTGAACCTTTCAAAACATTGTATATTGGAAACATCAATTGATACAATCACTATGGAAAACTCTGTCGTATTCACTCAAGCAAAACACTTGCAACGCCACCCTCTAGCAGTTTTACTCCTAGCCATGTATCTAACAGGAGTATGTACACAGGCTCATGTGCTCAATTGCTCAGTCATGTCCCACTCTTTGTGATTCTGTAGCCTGCCAGACTCCTCTGTCCATGGGATTTTCCCAGCAAGAATACTGGAGTGGGTTGTCATTTCCTCCTCTAGGGGAATCTTCTAGACCTAAGGATCAAACTGACATCTTCTGCATTGGCAGGCAGATTCTTTACCTCTAAGTCACCTGGGAAGTATGTTCACCAAAAGACAAGCAGTGCTGTTAGCAAGAGTCAAATGCAGGAAACACCTCAAATATCCATTGATGGTAGAATGGATAAATAATGACGATATATTCATACCATGGAAACTAAAGACGATGAAAGTTCAACAGCATGCAATAACATCATGTTGAGTAACAAAAGCTAGATACAAAAAAATTCATACCATATGATTCCTTCATATAAAATTCAAAAATAGGCAAAGACAGTATAAGCTGTTGGAAGCCAGGAGATTACTGGCTTCTAACAGCCAGTAATAACTGGTTACTCTTAAGGAAAATTTCCACAATTGAAGGGGTGCGTAATGGGCCTTCTGGGGAGGGAGTTGTAATGTCTTGTTTCTCAATTTAGGAGCTTGATTACATGTGTGTATAGTTTATGAAAACTCACTGTAGTGTATACTCGTGATTTCTGTATTATACTTCAATAAAAAAAGTTTACATAGAAAAGTGAATGGAAACATGGAAAAAACATTTAATCAAGGGAAGTTGAGTAGGGGAAGAATTCGCTTTAGCCACAGAGGAGGACTGCGCTGTTTACAAAGATCTCCTGTGTGATTTTCCTTCAGGCTTCACCATCAGGTAGGACCGGCTGTGGTCGACCAGCAATTAGAGAGTGTCACAGTAACCACGTATGCAGAGTCTGATGGGATTCCGGGCCTGGGATACCCCTGCTTGGCTGCGGAAGGGGTGACCCTGGTGTTCAACGTGACAGCTAAGAAGCTGGTGAATCTATCCGTGTTTACTGTGTACATGAACAGGGAAGGCCTGTGAGGTTCACAGATGAAGGTTACAACCGCAGGGAAACAACATGTCCAGACTCAGCAGTCACAACTCCTGGGCTAGAGCTCTGGCTTGGACTAGAACCAGCTGTGTGATTTGGGGTGAAACATAGTCTCTCTGAGTATTGACAAAATGGGGTTTGCCTCATAAAGTTGTTGAGAAAAGGATTTTGTAACCAGTACCACACTAGACTAATTGAAGAATTCCCCGGGACTAGACATTTATTTATGCAGTGAATATATATTTATCAAGCCCCAATTGTGTGCTGACCATGTTGCTAGGCACTGGGAACACAGTGAAACAAAGAAGACAGTCCCTGACCTCAAGAAGCTTAATTCCAATGGGAGAAGGTGGGGAAAAAACTCAAAAGCTAGCTGACAATAAAATAATTGCACATTAATGGATGGAACAACAAAGAGTAATATACATACAATGGAATATTGGGCTTCCCTGGTGGCTCAGTGGTAAGGAATCTGCCTGCAGGAGACATGGGAGTCGAGGGTTTGATTCCTGGGTCAGGAAGATCCCCTGGGAAAGGAAATGGCAACCCACTCCAGTATTCTTGCCTAGAGACTCCCATGGCCAGAGGAGCCTGGAGGACTACAGTCCATGGGGTTGCAAAGAGTCAAACATGACTAATGCAACATAGCACACATAATAAAATATTTTTCAACCTGAAAGAGGAAGAGAATTCTAACAGTACACGGATTAAGAACCTTATGCTAAGTGAAACAAACTTGTCACCAAAAAACAAAAAAACAAGGACTGTAGCGTTTCACTTATCGCACCCCAAGTAGTGAAAGTAGAGACAGAAAGTAGAACGGTGGCCCCCGGAGAGCAGGGAAGGGACAAGTGGGAAGTAATTGAGTGGGTGTAGAGTTTCAGTTTTACAGGATGAAAAGCTCCTGCGGATTAGTTTCACAACCGTGTAAGTGTACTTAACACTACTGAACTGTACCCTTAAAAATGGCTTGATTTTATATGTGCTTTGCCAATTTATACATTTTTTTAACTGCATATTGTAGCCGGAAAAGGCCATGAGACTCACCTGTCTCTGGGCACTCCTACCTGGGGTTCCAGGAAGGTCAGAGAGGAGATTTCTTACCTCTAACTGCTTCCCAGGGAGACTGAGCTTATCCTATTTCAGGAGAAACCCAGTTCCCCCTCACCTCTCCCATTTGGAAAGCCTTAAAACTCCTTATTCATTCCAATATTCTTTGGAAGGACTGATGTTGAAGCTGAAACTCCAATACTTTGGCCACCTAATGCAAAGAGCTGACTCATTGGAAAAGACCCTGATACTGGGGAAGACTGAAGGCGGGAGGAGACGGGGATGACAGAGGATGAGATGGTTGGATGGCATCACTGACTCAATGGACATGGGTTTGGGTGGACTCAAGGAGTTGGTGATGGACAGGGAGGCCTGGCGTGCTGCAGTCCATGGGGTCGCAAAGAGTCGGATACGACTGAGCGACTGAACTGAACTGAATTGCAAACTCCTTAAAACAGTTTCCTCTCCAGCCAGGCTGCAGTGGGGACCATTCCTGAGCAGAACTGGGAGTAAGAGGGCAGGTTGTCTAGATACCTCCACTTTCTCCTTTCAGAGCTTCCTGCTCCGTTTCAGCCTGGAACGAAATAAACTATGATGGAAAGTAGCAAAGACTTTGCAATCAGACTGACCTGGACTTGAAGCCCCAGCTTACATTACTTCATCTCTCTGAGCCTCATTTCCCTCAAATGGACACTAGGTTGACATGAGAATTAATAAGATTAGGCAGGGGAAATTCCTAGCACGGTGCCTTGCATAAAGACCACCAACAAACGTCAGTTCGTCCACTCTCGCACCTCTGAAACCACTATCCTTAGTTTTCCACAAACGCCCATTTCCCCTGCCCCTTTACTGCTCTGTTTTGTATTTCACTGATCCTTTTCTTCCTGAAAACAGATCAGTTTTAGGTCCTATTGCCCCAGGATCCTGCTAGGTGGTAGAATATATTCTGAAAAATAAATACAATATTAATAAATATTCAAGCTCTAGTAAATCATGTTTATTTCAAAGAGCATTTTCACCTAACACAAAGGAGTGAATAATGTGGAAATTCCAGGCACCACTACAAGAGTGGGGAAGATATTTGGAGCAAAGGGGTATTGGGGTCATGCCACATGTCGCACGGCGAATGCACATCCCAGGATGGTGCTGGCCTTGATCCTACATGAGTTTGGCATGACCAGACCTATAGGTTCCATTTTTCACCTCCCTACCCATCTATCGGAGAAGCAGGAGGATATTCACAAATCACTGAGCAGAGTTGTTTCTTTCTTTTTTTTTTTTTTTTTTGCCCTAAAATGTCCAGACTAATCAGCTTACAGCTGTCAGTTGTGGCTTGTCAGCTCACAGCTATCAGAAGCCCTCGTCTCACGGGGCAGGCTGACATTTCTGCCTGTGTTGGTACTTGCTGTGAGTGACCAAACCAAGAAGCAGAGGCCTGGCTGAGGCTCAGCTCTCAGGTTTTCCAGCAGCCCTTCCTCGACAATCCGCATTTCTTTCCATGTGCTGACACGGAGGTGGTGCAGCAAGTGAGCTGATTTTCAGAGGCTGTGACCACTCCTGTCTCTCTGGGAACCTAAACTGGGTTCTAGTCACCAAGCAAGGGCTTCCCAGGTGGTTCAGTGGTAAAGAATGCACCTGCCAATGCAGGAGACTCGGGTTCGCTCCCTGGGTCGGGAAGATCCCCTGGAGAAGGAAATGGCAACCCACTCAAGTATTCTTGCCTGGGAAATCCCATGGACAGAGTGGCCTGGTGGGCTATAAGTACCTGGGGTTGCAATGAGTCGGACACGACTTAGCAACTGAACAACAACACGACCAAGTGAGGGTGCTGGCAGGTTGCAGTGGACACGTAAGTATCCTCCAAGGAGTGGTCACAGGATGAGGAAGAGCACAGAGCAGGCAGAACTCAAATTTGGTGAACTGAGTTGACTTGAATGAAACTACTGGTCACTGGGGAGGATTCCAGAAGCTGGCTGTGTGAGGCTAGAGATAAGGAGACATGAGCAGAGGTGCAGGACAGGATAGCCGGTACATGGTACCAACTCTCAGCTTCTTTCCTATACGTGTGGTGCATCTTTAACTCAACAGACAGTAAAGACTAACACTCAGCCAACATCTCATTCAACAGAAATGAACACGTAAGGCAGGGGCTAAGTGACATGGGGGTGCAGAAATAAGCTGGACTCGGATTTTGCCTTCGTAAAGCACTGCAGAAGATGAAACATATGCACAAACTACTACTATGTAGAGTGGAAGGTGGTCAGTTGCCCCATAAGATGGGCCACCAAAGGGACCCCAAAGAAAGGGCAAGTCTACTTCTCTCTGAAGAACTCCTAAAGGGCTTCATGGAGGGGGTGGCATTGACTGAACCTTCACACACACAACACACTCAGAGGCTTGGAACAATTGAGAGAAGTGGAGATAGATTCCTGCCACACACCCTGTTGGTCCTTTATTGACTAGAACCTGGTGGTCCGAAGTAGACGATGAGAGAGTGAAAGAAGGAAAGAGGCTAATATTCCCTGGGTTACGCAGCCAGCTTTCATGCTCCAGGAAATCAGCCAGGAATAGAGAGATAGAGAGAGAGAAAGAAAGAGAGAAAGACAGACAGACACGGGGACCCAAGCTCTGATGGAGCAAAGGTGTTTTAATCAACATGGTGTGGGCATATATACTGTCTTCCAAGGATCTCAGCAAAAGGCATCTCAGCAAAGATAGAGATTAAAATTCCAGACTTACAAAACATAAGGTGATCCCTATTTAAGAGAGAGAGTTGTAAACAATCACTTTTTACCATATGGTTCCTAAGAAGGAAGAGGGTACTTATCACCATATTGAAAAACTAACGAAGGAAAAGCCTGGATTCCTCAGCCCTGGGAAAGGCATGTGTCTCCTCTTAATTCCTGAATATTCAGGAACTAATAAGGACCAGATGATTCCTGACAGATCCAAAACAGCACACAGGAAGCCTCCTGCTAAATGCTTCCTGACAATATTCGGCACTGTTCCCGACAATGCAGGAATTCAAAGAAACATAATTCAAGGTTCAATTCAGCTGGGGATTAGTTCCTGCAAGGGAACAGGCATGTGCTTGGCACAGAGATACAAACCCAAAAGGCTCCAATGTTTACTGTCTACTCAGGGCTTTTCAAACTGGAAGGATTTATCTACTGTGGGTCATGACACCATTTTAGGGGGCCATGACCTACATTTTTTAATGAAATGGGTACCTTCATTGAAATGAAAATATCCTAAGTATGTTTCATGAAATTTTTATTGTGTGTGCATGTGTGTGTGTGTACTGGGTTGAGAAGTAAATGTATTTCCAGAATGCTATAGATCTCAGCCAAAAAAAAAAAAAAAAAATTGAGAAACCCTCATGTAGTGAAAGAGACCAAAATAGAAATTATTCTGTGCTTCAGTGGATTAGAGAACAGGCAGGGAGTGAGAATTGCTGAGGGCCAGGGAAGCTTAGGAGGAGACAGGAGAAGGGAGGGGAGGGAGTGGCTGATGATGCTTCCTTCATCCTCAGAATTAGAACAGAGACGCATCTGAACGGGCCCTCGGTGCTGTGTTGTCCTACACTGAAGAAGTATGTCAACATCCGTGCCTTACCAGAAGTCACCTTTACCATCCACGGAGTCCCCTACAGCCTCCAACCAACTGTCTGTACCCTGCTGGTGAGATCTGCTTCCTTATTCTGCAAGTCACAGGCCATCCTCACCCACCTGCCACTTCCCCTTTTCAAACAGCCGCCTGCCCTCAGGCTGCCCCCTCCCGTCAGGCCCAGTCTGCAGGCATCCCCTCTGCCAGGGGCCCAGCTGCCAGGGTGGGAAGGACGGGCGTTGCCTCTAATTTGCCGTTCTGCTGTGAAGCGGCAGCCAGCCTTGCACAAGCCATTTAATGAGGTTTCCTGACATTGCGAGGGGGGACTTTTCAACTGACAAAGTTTAATCCCTCAGCCACCAAGTCAGACCAGGATCCTTTCATCCCATTTTATAGATGAGGGAACGGAGACTCAGAGAGTTAAGTGATTCAGGATATGAGCTGCTGGGGTGGGGGTGGGGATACAGAATAAGATTATATCTCTTCTAACATTCAAGCTAACATTCTCCTCAAACAAGAAAATGCCTGTTCCAGGAGACTGGTAGATTTGGAGAGTGAGGTAAAAGGAACTGCCAGGCATTTTGGAAATCTGTGATCCTGAGTTTTCAACACTGCATTTCTTTGGCGACACACTCTAATACGCTGGCTTTGCCCAAGAGTTACACGTGGCATCAGGGTCATTGCACCAGGTTGGAAGCAGTACAGTGTGAATGAGGGGTTTTGCCTACCCCGACACCTTGACCTCCACTAACCCCTTCTCAAAGCCACCAAGTATAAATGGGCAAAGCAAATGAAAATGAACATTTTGCTTTAAAACACCGCTCCGTGTCAAGCCTGCTAAGCTCTTCCAACAAAGGAATTCTGGAGCTGTCAACTGTGAACACCATGCTGAGGACAAACTAGACATTTCAACTACGCTCAGTTCCCCAGCCTCCCCTCCCCTCCAGGGCCCCACACTCTCTCGTGGCCACCCTGTATGAGTCCCCACTCACCCACACACCTTCCCTGGACCATTATGGTGCCATTGTCCTTTTATGACAGCAGTTTCCAATCACAGCCACCTCAATCCTTCCAGGATACTGTCCTAAATCTGCATCTTTATCTCCTTCCTCTCAGGAAGACTCTTGAAGCCCTCAGTGAATTTTCCCAAACCCTCAGTGGCAACTTCAAATTTCAAATGGCTGTTGAAACGACGACTCCTACTTGTTAGACCCCAAGTTTTCAGCAAATCAAAAAGCAGGTTTGGGGAGGTCACACTCTTCTCATGGAAAAATGGATGCCTACCTGCCATAAAGCCAGAAGAAACCACTCAAGTGATTCTTCCCAGAAAATCAACAAGAGAATAGCAGTGGTGAGTCACTTACAGAGAAATACCTCTACTTTAACAAATTAAGTTGAGCTTTGCTGGAAACTAAAGAAACCAGAATTTAAGCCAAGATCTTCTAACGCAAAACCTTTTGCTGTTCCAGCCACAAGGTTTGAGTTTTCCCAGCTGTAAAATGGGGGTGTATAACAGATGAACGATTATCAAAACTGTAGAAGTTAGAAGCCAAGACCTACATATACGAAACTGTGCAAACACTTCATTGAGTGAACATGGATAGGTGTATGAAAAGGGGAGAAGAACTGATGTCGGGTTGCCGCAGCCTACCGCAGCTTGAAGCAGGGCTTCGGTTCCCAGCCAGAGACTGTAGTCAGGCCAAGGCTGTGAGAACAGAGTCCTGGCCACTAGGCCACCGGGACCAGTCGCCAGTGGCAAGGCCCTGGCCCACCAGCTGCGTAGGAGCGAATTTCCACATAGAGATGGGAAGCAGTGAAGTGAGTAAAATGTTTACTAGGAGCGAAAAAGTATGTGTGGGTAGACACATGGACGGACTCAGAGAGAGTCAAACTCTCGTGGCAGTTCAAGCCACTTTTCTGGGACGTTTCTTCTGGGTTTCCTTTGGCCAGTCATCTTGCTCTGCCTGTTTCTGAGTCCGTATTTGGTGTGTTTCAGGGTCCTCCCATGCGTGCACACTTATCTCTTAGCAAGATGGATTCTAGGGAAGAGGCCCATGGGTAGCTGATATCACTTACTATGGGGTGGCACCTCCTCCCTTTCTGACCTCCAGATAGCTTTTCTGCTTGTATGTAGTCTGGGAGGTCTCCTTAACTTCAGGAATAAGCAATCTGCAGTCTTTTATCTCTTGTCTGGGCAAGGCCCAGCCTTATTTCCCCCTCTATTTTGCAGCATCTGAGCACCGGGGAGAACCTGTTCAGCTTGGGGCTTATCCATCACCTGCCTCAGAACCAACCAGCCGCAGCGGTGAAGCAGCTCCTGGCGCCTTTCAGAGCAGCTACCGCTACCACACGTGTGGCCTCTAGTCAGCCCTGCTTCCTTCTTTCCCTGTATTTACATTCTTCTTTGCAACTCCAGAAATTCATGGGTGGAATGAAGTTTTGAGTCAGTGCCTTTCAAGATTCTGACGTCCACCCTCCAGCTGGGTCCTTCTGGACACTAGGCAATGTCTCCATTAGATGCTTTCGCTCTGTCTTTGACCGAGGGAATACCCGTGTGGGGCTGGCCCCAGCAGTCCCCTAAGCAGGGGCCTTGTGTCTGGGCCCACCCCCTTGGAAATTCAGCTGGGTATTCTCCACAGCTGTCAAAAAACCACTACAATATTGTAAAGCAATTAGCCTCCAATTAAAATAAATAAATTATTTTTTTTAAGTTATTCTCAATAGAATGCAGTTGTTCCAGAGCTACAACCAAATTAGAGTGAAGCAGCGTGAGAACATACACACGAACACACACTCACACACACTTCATACATACCCACATTCACACCAACTCCATCTCCATGATGGAAGAACTAAGCTGAATGCCCATACTTCTTACTGCTTTTTGCTGATGGTGGAGACCTGGCCTGGGAAGACTTCTTACTGGAGCTGCTGCACTCTCTCCCTGTCCACGGGATAGTAGACTAACTCTGAGGTCCTAGGGGATCTGGGAACCACAGTCACAACCACAATCCTAAGGGATGTGGGAAACTTTTATTGCTTTATTGCTTTTTGTCTTATGATGGGAATCTCCAAACATGTGCTCAAGCAGAGATTACAATACAATAAATCCCTGTGCACCCCAACTCAATTTTTACAACACAGCCACACATGGCCAGGCCTGTTTTATCTTGCACCACCAGGCACTCCTCTCCCCAGCCCCACATACCTGGGTTATTTTGAAGCAAATGCTTAGCATCATATTATAAATCATCACATCAAAAGTTTATCCATAAACCCTTCTAATATAGGTATCCCCTGCTTTTCAAAAGTTCACTTTATACCACTTAGATTTTATGAAAGACCTACATTAGTATCTGGGCTTCCCAGGTGGTGCTTGTGGTAAAGAACCTGCTTGCCGATGCAAGAGATGTAAGAGATGAGGGTTCAATCCTTGTGTCAGGAAGATCCCCTGAAGGAGGGCATGACAACCCACTCTGGTACTCTTGCCTGGAGAATTCCATCGGCAGAGGAGCCTGGCAGACAACAGTCCGTAGGGTCGCACTGAGTTGGACATGACTGAAGTAACTTAGCATGCAGTTACGCACACACCAAAAAAGTTCATGGCTGCTCATATATGCACACACTTTTTTTGGTTTTGTTTTTAGTCTTTTTTGCATATATATATATATATAATGAAATTATTGCTTTCAGAGTGAATTGAGAATAATCTGATCCAAATAAACCAAAAGCAGCTTAAGAAATTTCTTGCCTGGGAAATCTCGTGGACGGAGGAGCCTGGCAGGCTACAGTCCACAGGGTCACAAAGAGTTGGACACGACTGAATGACTTCACTATAGGCTTCCCTGATAGCTCAGTTGGTAAAGAATGCACCTGCAATGCAGGAGACCCTGGTTCGATTCCTGGGTTGGGAAGATTTGCTGGAGAAGGGATAGGCTACCCACTCCTGTATTCTTGAACTTCCCTTATGGCTCAGCTGGTCAAGAATGCGCCCGCAATGCGGGAGACCTGGGTTCGATCCCTGGGTTGGGAAGATCCCCTGGAGAAGCGAAAGGGTACCCACTCCAGTATTCTGGCCTGGAGAATTCCATGGACTGTATGGGGTCGCAGAGTCAGACACGACTGAGCGCCTTCACTTCACTTCACTCAGCGTAACAACTTAGGGTTAACAACACAAGCTCTGTGGAGGCGGGAGCCAATGTTTAGAGAACACCCCCACAGTCTCTCTCCTCAAGGATGATTTCAACGTGGGCAGCTATGCTGGTGTGTCCGCCTGGTACCTGTGGTTCCAGGAGCCTGAGTGGCGGAGCTGAGTGTGAAAGCGATGCTTCAGTCACATCTCAGGAAGTGAAAGCGCCCTCACCCGGTTCTGTTCTGAGCACTCTGGCCCCGCAAGGCAGAAGCGATGCTTTTAGTCAGTGTGGACTCGACTCCTGCTGTCTGTGTAAACCTGCTTAGCCCGAATAGCTGCTTTGGTTTTTCCACAACTGACTTTGGCTCCTTGTGACCTTCACCTCTGAAATCCAGAACCCTGTTCCATGTCTGGTACTAGGTCATCACCTCTCAGGGACGGGCCGAGAGCTCTGGCCAAACTTCACCGTGCCCTGGGAAGGATGCTGCATTCATTTCCTAGTGCTGCCACAGCCGGGCACCACAATGTGAGTGGCCTAAGGCACAGGTATCCACTGCCTCACAGTTCTGGAGGCTAAAAACCAAGACGGATGTTGTCAGCAAGGCCACACTCCTCCTTGGAATCACGGGGAACAATCCTTGCTCACCTGAGCCAGCTTGTGGTGGCGGCTGGAATCCTCACCGTCCTAGGCTTGCAGCTGTGTTGCTCCAGGGTCTGCCTCCCTCATCACCTGATGCTGTCCCCGTGGTCTCTGTGTCCCTTCCTTCTTATAAGGGCACCAGCCATACCAGATGAAGGGCCCACCCTACACTACTATGACCTCACCTCAATCTTAATTGCACTTTCAATGACCCTGTTTCCAAACAGGGTCATTCTGAGGCATAGGGCTTCAGACTCCAACCTATCTTTCAGGGGAACAAAATTCAAGCCAGAGCAAATGCTCTGATAACTAACCGCTCTTAGAAGGACCCCTAACGTCCTTTTAGGAGTTTTTGGTGTTTTGTTCTTCTTTTCTTTTCTTTCTCTTCTTTCCCTCATGAAAAATCTGTAAATTAGGCAGAGCAGGTTTTCTTACCTCGCTTTGTTAATGGGGAAATTGGAGTATAAAACAATGACACGATTTGTCAAAAATAGAGATAAAAGGAGGATGCATGTCTTGCAGCTCCTCACCCACGGCTTCTGATTCATATTCCTCCCCCGCTTGGCAGTTCAGGATATATCAAAGATAAGGATGAAAGGTCAATTCCAGCCAGTCTCCCTAACAACGTTTTCTCGTTAAAACAAAAATATGTAAGCTGCTGAAAGATTAGTGGTTGCTGACTCCCCCAAAGAATCCAAACACCTTCCTCCTTCCTGCTCCTACATGGAGATAAGATCCTGCCAAGAGGATTCCAGGGAACCCGCTTCTGTTTGTGGGGGGAGAGGAGGCATCACTTCCTTTGAGGCATCGTCCTCCTCCTGTTCTAAGTCCTATAGCCTCTCCTGGGGGTCCGGGGTTCCCATCATCACCTCTGACATGATAGGAAGAACACGGGCCTCAAGTCACCCCTGTCAGAGCCTCTCACTTGGGAATGGGAATCTTGAGTGGGACCGCACAGGGCGGAGGGGTGCCTGGCACTGAGTCGCGCGTGGCAGGCACGCAGAGGCAGCTCCGGGTCCTCAGTGATGAGGTCGTCAGGGCTTCTCTGCTTCTGTCCTTCCTGCTGTGTCTACTGTTCTCAGCTAAAGAGCTCTGGCATGTGCATATCCCCGCCGAAGGGAGGCTGGGATGACTGTCCTGTGTGGGCTTCGTGGCCCCAGGAGCATGGCTCAGTGACTTTGGCTAGGGAGCTCTGAAAAGAACTTGTGCTTATGAGAGGAGGTGTGCGAGAGCTCAGCCGACATCCACACAGAGCTGGGGTGTGCGGAAGACATCAGGGTTTAGAGCCACACGGCCAGGCCGCAGGAGTGCTCCACTCCTCAGCTTCAGCATCTGCCCTCGTCTTCTCCACACTCGCTAGGTTATGACATAACGCGTTTCTTGCACAGAGAACCCCCCCAAATCAAAGTGTACTCCTCATTCATGGAGAGGCCAGTTGAACACACAACGTTTCAAAGCCCTGGACTCCATGTGCTTGGGGTTCCCGCACCCCCTTGACCTCAGTTATTCCACTATCCTGTGGACAGGGAGAGGGCGCGGCAGCTCTGCTCGGAAGTCTTCCCAGGCCAGATTTGGAAGAGGCCCCGGTACCAGCGGGACACTTCTCTACGTTTATTTGACCTGAACTCTACAGGAGCAGGCGCTCTGTCTTGTTCATCCTTCTGTCCGTCGGCTAAAATGTGGTCCACGGCCACACCTGTCCCCAGGGGCCGGGAATGGCAGCAAGCTGTGGCCTGGCTGTGTACGGTCGTCTCTGCCTCACCAGGCCTCTTGCGAGGATCCCTTCTTTTCTCCTGCTTCTTAAATATGAGTGTGTCTCGCGTCTGCCTCAGCCTCTTCTCTCTGTCCCCTTCCCACCACTCTGGGATGGGGCGTCTCTGCTGGGCGTCTGCCTGTGGAGACAACCCCCGAGTCGACAAACAATCTCTAAACCTCTGACTTTTTCAAATAGCTCCTGTATCTTTGTTTCTCATCCTGCACTAGTCTGGAAATACAATTCTTTCATTTGCCCGACAAATACTTATGGAGCCCTACCTTAGGCCTGTTTCCCTAAGGGGAAATTTTTTTGAAATGCCTGAATCAGAAGCTTATATTTAACTTTTTATTGGGAAGTTCAATTCCAAGGAAGCCAAAAAGGGGAAAAGGGAAGTGAGGAAGACAGAGAAGGGGAATAGATACAAGGAGGCGAGCTCAGAATGGACCATTGGCAGGATGGTGTGAGGGCCGTGAGTGAGGTAGGACTCCTATCTGCCGGCATCTCTCTTCTCCTGGATATGTTGCTCAGAGCCTTTCTTGGGGGATCTGGTCCCCACACATTCGACTTGTAATCCTGGCCTCTCCAGGGAAGTCCAGGGAGCCAGGGCTCCTGCAACCCCCCAGCCTGGGAAGAGGCCCAGCTCGCTGTCCTCAGCCAGCACCCTGCCCGCAGGCTCCTTGACCCCGGCAGTCGTGTTCACAGGTCTGAGACCAAGGAACCGGCAGGAGCGCTCCCCAGTGCTGCTCTGGCCAGAAGCAAGACGGGGAGCGATGGGGAGGCAGGCCTAGCCCAGAGCAAGTGCCAGGCACTGTCACTGCAGCCTAGCACAGAAGCAGACAGGTAGAGCCTGCCCTTGCGGAGCCTAACTGGGGTCAGAAGATGTCCGGCTGACAGGAGCCCCGTATCCCCCTGCCAAACGCATTGTCTCCCCCCAAGGTGAGCGGCATCACACCCTGACCCTCCGGGTCTACAGAGCTGCGGCTGCTCCCCCGCCCCTCACGCTCCCCTCCAACCCCCGAGCAGTCCTCAGGTTCAGTCAGCATTTGTGAGCGCCCTCCCAGTGCTGGAAGTGAGGGCAGGCAGCGTCTTGCTCCCCACGGAACACGAGGCATGCAGCCACACCCGGCCGCGGTAGGGTCTGCTGGGCGGGTGATGGCGCCAGGCCGCTGTTTAACCTCCACGACGGCCCCGTCGGTTCTGTCACAGATCGCTTCCGCCACTTGTGCCCCGTCACTGCCTTTCACCAGGACTCTTTCCAGAGCATCCCAACGATCTGACCTGGTCCTGCTCCTCCCAGACACATTTTGGAAGCCCGGCTCAAACCACATTTTGCTCCTGCTCCAGGCTTCCCAGCAGCTCCTCGCTGCTCACCTCAAACCCAGGCTCTGGGCTCCGGGGCTCTGGAGGGCCTGGCCTCCATCTCACCTCCTCCCTCCACTCCCGTGTCCTCTACCCTGGACCAAACAGGGCCGCCTCCATTACTGCAGCTTCATAGTTTTACTCCCAAGATTCTTTCTTCCCTGTTCACCAAAGGCGCACAGTCCCCAGAAGGACCCCTTTTCAACAGGTGTTGACACTGTAGCCGTGAGGTATTAGACCCAGTGCCACAGAAGTCCAGGTTGGCATCTCAGCCCTGTGGGGTGCGCCCTGTGAAATGGCCAGCCCTGACAGGCGCCTTTTTTGTGCCATCTCTCTTCTGCCAGGCAGTTCAGCCTCTCCTCTTGAAACCAAGGGGGACCCTGTGGGGCTCCCAGCACAGAGGCCCTTTCCCGCTCATTTCTTGTAGGGAAGACTCCAGCCTCCGTGACCTTCCCTGAGGTCCAAAGGGCAGATGTGAGCAGTTGCTAACCAAGGGAGGAGCCACCAAGACCCACCTGAGGCCAAGATTAAAGGGTCCAGAGGATTAGGAGACTCTGCACACACCCTCACCTCGTCAGCAAGCCCACTCCTAGGAAGTACAGTTACAAAGCTTTTCATCCAGTCCTCCTGGGGGGGACACTTACTTTTTCAAGGCGGGAGTCTACTGTGTCACCCTTTGCCTGGCAAAGTAATAAAGCTATCCTTTGCTACTTCACCCGAAAACTCTGACTCTAAGACTCCACTCAGCACCAGTGTGCAGAGAAGCTGGGCTTTCAGCGTCACTCTCCCTGCCTCCCAGGGCCCACGCCGTGCCCCCACCAAGACCACTTCTCATAGTGAAACTCACTCCCTGTCCACATGTCACGCGTCTGCACATGTTCCCAAGGCTATGCATCCTCCAGTGAAAATCCTTCCTCTCCACAAAGCTTTCCTATTTGAGATCCTTTAAATCTCCACAACCCGTCAGCTGTGTTCCTTATACCATGATGTGCACCATGTCTTGTTCCCACTGATAAAATGCAAGTATCCATTTTGTGTCCCCACAAAGGGTCTGACTGTTGAATGAATGCGTGCAAGAGAAAGAAAGGAAGGAAATTCAATGAACACATAGTCAGGGCCTCCCCCACAGAGCAGAGGCTGAACGCCATTTCCCAGTGGAGCACGTGTCAGAGGGAGAGAGGGGAAGCTGCTGACTTTTGATCCATGTGGCCAGAGGAAGCAGAGACTAGAGCCCAAAGGTGCTTGGTGACTTGGCTTCTCAAGGCATTAAGGGCAGTTCTGCAAACGCCTCCTAAAAGCTTAAGTTTCAGTCTCACGTTCAGAACCAGCTGAGGACAGTTCACTTCCCCTACTCACAAGCGCCCACAGCAGCCAGGGGGCTCGTGATCACTTCTACATGCTCTCTAAAGAGGCCCCAATGCACTTCTATAACTTCACAGATACCTGTCTTCCTCTCCCCCAACACATACATGTCATTTAAAACCAGGTCTCAGAGAAGGAGATGAATGGGGGGTGGGGGATTCCAAAGGGCACGCATTTAAAACCAAATTGGCTGTCAGAAACCAGTGGTTGTCCTGAGGGTGAACTGATACACCCTTTCAGTTCAAGTAGACCAAGAGGAATTTGCGCTGGAATTTTTCCAACTTTAATGTATGCCGTCCAATTATTACACTTCATGGAAATCACTGCACCCTCCCTCCAGGCGTGTTTGCCAGTGAAACAAAGAAATGAGTTTCAACTAGAGCTTTTGTTCCACCAAACACTCCTTTTCAGGCCCTGTTATCTGTCACTACATGTGGCCAAGTGTGGGTTCAAGGATATTAAGTCCACCCTTAAGAAACGTATAGTCTAGCTGACCAAACAGGCCTAGACAGTAAGCATGATGAAGTGGTGTTAGAGACTCAGACTGGACAAAAAAGAACTTTCTAACAATGAGGATTATTAAACAAAGGATGGACCTCATGAGGAGGGAAAAAGCCCAGATCAGGAGGAATGCGGGGATGGGGGAACGTGTACATCCCCAGTGTATAAATGTATTATAAGCCTTAGAGGGGTTCCTTGGGATCTAGTGACCCACCTCATTTGCAAGTGTCTAAACTCAATTTATTCCCCTTTAATCTGCCAACCGTAGTTACCAAGGCAAAGTTACAGGCAGCTCAGATGACCGCCACAATAATGATGCAAGCGGGACTCTAGGGCAACAGGGACAGAGCAAACAGACAGAGTGGGTGACTGAGTAGTTAATCCCACTAGGGAGTTGTCAGTGGAAACATACTGGAGACCCCTATAAGTTAATGCTTGCTCAAGAAAGCAGGCTTGCTTAACCACAAAACCAAGCAGGCTTGCTTAGCAACAAAACCACGCAACAGAAGCACGTGACACGCCCCCAAACAGTGAAACAACGGTGGCATGAGGCCCGTGCACCGCCCAGCGAGCTCAGTGCGTTAATGAGCCCTAGGACATGCTCTCTGCACACATCAAAAAACAGTAATTGTGGACCTAGCTTGACCACGTAGGGATGAGAAAACTCCCCTGCTCAACCTGGAGGAGGAACTGGTGATGGAAGCGTGATGTCTACTCAAGAAAGACAAAGACGTTCTCCTGCTCCCTACTTTCCTTTGATTATAAAGCTGTAGCCCAGTAAGTTCTCGGGTGCGGCATTTCTCACCTGCCACCTGTAAGCCTCACCAGCATCCTATTCTAATAAATCACGTCTCATCGATCACTTTGCTGTCACTGAACTCTTCTCTGCACTGGGACATAAAGGACTATCGCACAAGCTCTTCGGAGGCCCCAGAAATGACACCTAATGGCTTCAAGGGCACAAAACCTTTCTGCGTCCTTCATTTCCTTGATTGTAGGAAATAGCCTTCATTCAGCCTCTGTAACCTTCCCTGAGCCCCAGTGGGCAGTTTCAAGGAGTTGTTAGTTAGGGAAGGGAGGGGATGCAAGACAAGGGAGAAGCAATGCAGCCCAGCGTTGGGGCAAGGTCCTGTTTCCTTTCAACAGATACACACACTATCTTTGAGCCATTCTGCAGATACTGAAACCCCCTCCAGGTGAGAGAAGTTAAGGACTATCAATGGTATGCCGCCCGCCCGCAGGTTTGCAGACCCCAGACCAGTTGGACCTGAAGGATGACAGTACCGACTTCTACTTACCTCATCCAAGAATGTCCACGAGCTGATCATACCTTCTTTGAACAATTACTGTAAAACCTCTCACCACCTTCTTAGGTTGGGACACACAATTTTGAGGACATTAGCCCGCTGTGGCTCCCCTTTACCTGGCAAAATAATAAAGCTATCCTTTTCTGCTTCACCCCAAAGTCTGTCTCTGGGTTGTGATTTGGCACTGGTGTACAGGGAAGTTGAGCTTTAGGGAACACTAACATTTTAACTCACTGTAGGTTCCTAAGAACTTCAGGTTGGGTCACACGCTCTTACCCAAAAACCCCGGGGAGATGTCAGGACTTGCCTCCCATCTCACGAGTCTGGTTCTGTGTGTGTGTGTGTGTGTGTTGGGGGTGGGGGGTTGGTGGGGAGGGAGGTATCAATGTGGTGTGCATGCGCAGCGTTAATTAAGAGTGAGGGCAAGGTGTGGGGACCAGAACCTCTCCCTAGCAGGCTGACAGCAGGACACATGTGAGTCTGATAATTCAACCAACAAAAGGGCAGCTTTACTGGCTGGCTTCCAGCAGCAGATGCAGAAGTTCTTAAAAACAGCCAGAGGATTTTTATGGTAACAGACCCTCTGAGCCACAGACTCAGACCCTCACGCCTCTCCTGCCTCACCCCTGCCATCCACCCCGCCCGCCCTGCCCTGCCCCAGGGCCCAACGTCTCGGTAAACTCAGTTCTCAGGGGCCCCAGATCCAGTCTGTTGGGAGCCCAGCTTTCCATCCTCCCCACCCACTCCACCCACACGGCTGAGGTCACACCGGCCCAGCCTCTTTTGCAACTTTCCCAAGTTTGTGCATAAAGAGAGAGGAGGAAAACTCAGAAGGAAGTGACTTGGCCTCAACAAGTTTGCTCCCAAAGCCTTTTTCCTCTGATCTAGCTGAGACTGCTGTTCTAAGAGGAGCCCCCCAGACTCAGAGAAAACCCCCCACCTGCCATCGGAGGCTGAAAAGGCTCTGGAAGCTTTTCCTGGCTCTTGTCTGTTCCGGCAACACCAGAGGTATTTGGGTCCGGGGGTGTGGGGAGGAGTGGAGGATAGGGAGGCTTTGAATCTGGCAGCTGTGGAGCATAGATCCAGCCCAGAGATCCCCTCCACGCCTCAGCAGCTCCCAGGGGGTGGCAGCAAGCCAAGGCAGAAAGGACTCCTTGCCCAGCCCAGGGAGCCGGGGCCCGGCTCGGGGCTCTGCATGGCCGCAGGTGGGGGCAGGATGGTGCGGCTGGACACAGTCAGAGGAAGGAAGAAAGGGAGCCGGGCGGGGCTGGGTCCTGCATCACCCCGTCACACTGACAAGGCACCTTCCAGGATGGAACCGGGTCAACCCAAGGGTCTCGTGGTAGAACGGGAAACTCCTGGTGTAGGAAGGCGTCCCTTTTGTTCTAAATCATAAATATTCCTCAGCATAGCTCTGCAGGGCTCGGCGAGTCAATGAACAGAGTTGAACAGACTCAGAGCTTAACCTCGGCTCGCCACAAGCTAGTTGTTCCCAACTCTGGAGTCCGCTGGGCTGTGATGGCATTTTGTTAACTGCAAAGTGTCATATAATTGCTAGGCATTGTATATTAATAAAAGTAATTGCTTTGGACTGGCTGATCCATTCCCCACCACAAAGTGCTGCGGAGATAGTGACTGATCTATATCTTCAACCTCCAGAGTACCGATGTGTGATAGGCAGTACATATCCTGAAGGATGGATGGGTGGATGGATGGGGGTGGATAGATGACTGTTTACTGAAGACTCGATATTCCTGGCATGCGTCAGCCTCTTTAGGGGGATTGAAAGGTGTGAGGCATTGTCCTGCCCTCTAGGCACTGATAGTCTACTTGGGGAGATAGGACTAATACCCCCAAAGAACTTAAAAGAACAGGAGCGCTGAGCCTCCGCGGGTACACCTCCCCGAGGGAACGGGTCTAAACCTGCTAGGATTTGGGTGGGTGAGGCAGACTTGCAAGCCTTCCTGAGAGGCAATAAAGACATGTGCTCTCTTGATAGCCTCTTTTCAAAGACAAACTTGCTCCCAAAGACAAAGTTGCTCCCAAACTTGTAAACCCCATTTATGTGTTGGGGTGGGTACCTCTGTGATTTGCCAAGGCGTGGGAGCAGAGAGGGCAGGCAGTGCCATGGAGTAGGAGGAGGGGGCAGGCTTTGCCAGCTTCTGAATGCTCGTCTGCCCGGCTCACTGCCTCTCACCCTCCTCCCTGTCCGCAGCAGTGACCCCTCACCCAACACCAAGGAGGCAGAAGCTTGTGTCTGGGTCCTGGTTGGGGCCAAAAGGGCAGAGAGAGAAGGAAAGTGGGCAGGTGAAAGCAGAGCAGGTCCAAGTGTTCTTAGGAGACTGGCTTAAAAAAACATGTGTGGAGGGATGTGCGCTGGGGAGGTATCAGCTCCGTCTTTCTTACTCTCTGGGCAATGAGTTACACTGCAGCTTCAGCAGATGGGCAAGGCTAAGTCCTGCCAAGCAAGAGAACAGTCCCTGGCAGACTCTGCTCTGTGTGGGCCTGGGCTGGCTGAACAGGGGCCCTGCTTTCCAGACCTGCTTTTCTCTGTTATTTAACAGTGGAGGGTGATGACTCAGTCTGGCCTCTAGGAGGATGCACTGGTTTAAAGCATCTGAGTCAGCTGGGTTGGGAGGGAGGAAGCTTAAAAGGACAGTCACTGCCAAAGCCCAGCCAAAGGCAGAACCCGGAGGATATGGGAAGAGCCTTCGGCACATGCTTCCCTGGTGAGCTCAGCCAGTGTCTGCCCACAAGCCACCTTCTGTCACCATTGATGCCATCCTGGTCACCCTCCTACTGCTAGTTATCCTGGGGCCAGTGACCAAGCTGTTTTATTTTATTTTTCAAATAGAAGGACTCACACATTTACTACTGAACCACCCTACCAATGCATAAGCATAGAAACAAAGAGAAAAAACATTTTTTCCCCAGTAGAATGTGCCCAGCTGTCCAGACAGTGGTGATGTTTTCAGCTACATGTGATAAATAGCAGTAACCTTGATACAGTATCAACACGGGGCCCTCTCACATGGGATTCCTTACAGACCCAGCTGGGTTCTTCTCCGAGGTCTCTTCTTGGAGTTGTACCTGGTCTTGTTACCAACTGTCATGTGAACCCATTGGGAGAACGGGATGTTTCTTCTGCTTCTGTTTCTTGGCCAGGAATTGCTTGATCCTGAAAGTCTTGGGAGAAGGCACGGTGAGGAACGGGGTCAGCCACACACACGGGGTGGTGGAGCAGCGGGGGCAGTATGCTGTTGTAAATAGCCACTGCAGCAAATCCCTGCCGTTCCGGGGGCAGGGGTGGAATGCCTGGCAGCACACTTGGAGGGCACATTAGGGGAAGGACCAGGTCGGGCAGGTGAGGGAGCTCAGAGGAGAAGCTGAGGTAAGCTAGAATCTGGAGAAAAGACTCAAGTAAAACTCCAACCCTATGAATCTCTGGAGGGCTGCCATGGAGCAGAGGAGCTGGGCCTTTCTGTGGCTTCTGGGGGAAATCCACGCCTCGTGGAGGGAAGCTCTTTGGGGAAGGTCTGGCTCCATCTCTCCATGAATATGGTGGAGGTGTGGGAGGTTGGACCAGGGGAACTTCAGGGTCCTTCTCTGGTGTACTGGAGCAGATCCACAGCAGTCACTTGAAATCAGCCATGGTGGGAGTCTTTACACCACAGAAAGCAGCAGGCACTGTGAGTCAGGTCTCTGTCCCCCACCACGGTTAACCATTTAACTGGGTCTTTTCAGTTCGCTGTAAGAACATGACACAGTTGCTACCCTGCAGAAACAGCCTCAGCCATGAGGGATGTGCCCACAAGGGACCAGGCTCACCAAGTTAAGAGACTCTCCCAAGGTCACAAGCATATGGAGGTGGGATGAAAATCCTGGCTCTGAAATTCATGATCATGCCATGGTCCCCGGAGGCCTCTCTCCTGCCCCAGACACAAATGTGACTGTCCTCTCAGATGACTTTGGGCTGCCATCCATCCATCCACCTGCTCTTTTTAAAGGAATGTTATCTTTATTGGGTATTTTTAATTACAATAACTTAGACTTGTGTAACAAATTTTAACAAGATGTATATAAAATTAAACAATAGCTCCTAGCTTTAATCTACCTTTCCCAACCTATTAATCATTCAGCATGTATCTATTCATAGCTTTCTGTGTATTTCAAAGAAAGAGAGTGAAATAGCTCAGTTGTGTCTGACTCTTTGCGTCCCCATGGACTGTAGCCTACCAGGCTCCTCTGGCCATGGGATTTTCCAGGCAAGAATACTGGAGTAGGTTGCGATTTCCTTCTCCAAGGGATCTTCCCAACCCAGGGATCAAACCCAGATCTCCCACATTGTGGGCAGACACTTTACCGTCTGAGTCACCTGGGAAGCCCAAAATTGGACCCTGACGGAAGTCCCCATAATTGACTTAAGAGCATGGTTACTTTGACTAACACTGGAGCCATTATAATTCAGCATTTCTATGGAGAATTTCTCCAGGCAAGAATACTGGAGTGAGTTGCCATTTCCTTCTCCAGGGGATCTTCCCAACACAGGGATTGAACCTAGTTCTCCTGCATTGCAGGCAGATTCTTTACTGACTAAGCTATGAGGGAAGCCTCTCTGTATTGCAGGACAAGGAAGTTTGTGTTTGTTTTTTTTTTAAGGAGTGAATTAATAAAGTGTCTATGTATTGCAGGACAAGCATAAATACAATATTAAACATATGATCACATACTTAGGGCTGCTGTTTGTTTTTATACAACTGGGATCAAACTATGCAAAATGTTCAGTGATTTTATTTTACTTAAATCATCATCCTTTTCCACTTCATTAATTGACTCCTTTGAAAACTGCCTAGTATTCCAGAGTATGAATGGTCATAATTTATGCCACAGTCTCTTACTGATGGGCATTTAGGTTACAGTGTTCTTCAGCAATCATTTTTTAAAAAATGTGTATTTGAGCATATGTGTATTTCTGTTGGATACACTTCTAGAATTAGAATCTAGGGTATGTTCCTATTAAATGTTGTTACTGTCAAATTGCCCTTCAAAAAAGACGGTGCCAGTTCATAGTATATCAGCAGTAAACGAGAGTTTTTCCCACCCATTTGTCAACACCAATTTTTTTTTTACTGTCAGTTTTTTTTAATTTGTTTATTTTTTAATTGAAGGATAAGTGCTTTACGGAATTTTGTTGTTTTCTGTCAAACCTCAACATGAATCAGCCATAGGTATACAAATGTGCCCTTCCTCTTAAACCTCCCTCCCATCTCCCTCCCCATCCCACCCCTCTAGGTTGGTTCAGAGCCCCTGTTTGAGTTTCCTGGGCCAAACAGCAAATTCCTGTTGGCTCTCTATTTCACATATGGTAATGTAAGTTTCCATGTGACTCTTCCCATACATCTCACCCTCTCCTCCCCTCTCTCCATGTTATTATCAAGCTTTTTTTATTATTTACTTAGTCAGCTATTTGGCTATGCCAGGCGTTAGCTGTGGCATGCAGGATCTTTGCTGCATAATGCAGGAAACTTCACTGCAGCGTACGGACTCTCCAGTTTGGGTGAGCAGGTTCAGTAGTTGTGGCATACAGGCTTAGTTGTTCCATGGTGTGTGGGATCTTAGTTCCCTGACCAGGAGTCGAACCCACATCCCCTGCATGGCAAGGCAGATTCTTAACCACTGGACCACCAGGGAAGTTCCTATCATCAATCTTCTTAATTTTTGCTGTTCTGGTGGGTGAAAAAAGTAGTATTTTTTAACTTTGCATATCCTTAAAAAGTGGTAGATTTGAGTACTGCTCAAAACTTACTACTTATCATTTGTAAGATCTCTGCGGGTTACTTATTCTTTGCTCACTTTTATGTTCTGTGTTGTCTTTGATTGTCGTCTGTAGAGTGCTTTACACAGAGTGGATATTGATCTTTTGTTATACACATATGCTTTCTACCTCCCCAGCTCTGCTGCACCATGTCAATCCCAAACCGTCCAGCCCCCAAGACTCTGCCAGGGGCACCAAGAGGGTGTGTGGTCCTCAGTGCAGATTCACAGAAGGCAGGAGGTAGGACTTAGCAGTTAAGAGTGTGTTCTCTGGAGTTAGGCCTGGATTCAAATCCCAGCGACTATTAACGTAGGCTCTGCCACTCACAGACTGCTTCTAGAGGTGAACTACATACCTGGCTTCTCTAAACACCTGCTTCTTCAGTGGTAAAATAGAGACAATAGTAGCATCAATCCCCCAGGCTATTTTTGGGTACTAGTAATAGCCATCAGATAGCTAACATTTCTTGAGCCCTAATTTGTGCCATAAATGCATTATAATAATGTATTATGTGTGTTGTTAACCTCACAATGATATGCACATTATTTGCCTGTTCACACAGAGCTCCACACAGCACCAAAGTAAACCTTAGCCTAGGGTGAGTGCTGACGGCTCTGCCTGGTGACGCCTCACTCCTCTGCCTCAGGGCACTCAGTGACCCCTGGTCAGTCTGCACACGGGAGCCCCTCTCCAGCAGCCTGTTCCTTCAGCTTCTGCTGCGCCTGTTGTCGTTTTGGCTGCCTTTCTCTCGGTCCCCTACAGCCCGACTAGGATTTGGTTGGAGTTTACCAGACCTGAGTCGAATAGTCTAGATCCAGTGCACACAGATTCTACAGATTCGGACTCAGGAGGTCAGGGGGCAACACGCACAGAGCAGCCTCTCTGGCTTCCGGCTCACACACTAGCTCATCCGTACGCTGCGTGTGTGGCCTTAGATGCGTTACGAGTGACTTGGCTTTTCTGAGCCCCCTTGTGCTCATCTCAGAGCCCAGGACCCTCTAAGTCCTACGGAGCAGCCCTGTGGATGCTCAGCCAGTGCTGGCCTCCTTTCTGCCCCCCTGCCCCGCTGTTTTCTGGCTCCCCAGGGCTCTGTACTGGCTTTTGAGGCTAAGCTAGCAGGTTACACCAATGCCTTTAGGCAGGAGCCCACCCTCGCTCCCTTTCCTGAGTGGTGACTGATGCTCAGAGACATGTGCCCTCAGGAGCTTCTGAGTCACTTATCCCGCAGCTGGTTTCCTGGTGGGCAGTGACCCCATTACAACATACCAGCCCTGGCCAATACCTTGACTTCTCTTCCTCTGCCTGTCTGAAGTGTGGGAAACAAATGAGTAAATAAACATTTGACAAGATTCTTGGCCTGATAGTCATGACCCTTCTTAACCTTGCTTCCTTCCTAGGCTTTTCTCCCTCCACACTCTCACCTCACCCTTCCTGAGGAAAACCATCCACGTCCTCCACTCACCTATCCCCCGAGCCTGATTATTTCATTCTCTCCTCTGAAATATTCCCCCAACCTCACGTATCATTTCTGCAGGGCCCAGGCGGATTGCCGGCCACCACACACACACACACACACTCCTCACAGCACTTTCTCCAGGCTTCGGTCAGGACACTTTCCACTTTCTCTCTGCTGTAATCGGTCACCCCTGTCCTGTCTCTCCCAATGACTCCCTGCAGGCATCTCCCATTTGCTTTGTCTTTTGCTCCTCCCAGTGTCCAGGGCAAGTCTTCATGGTCCAGCGACTTACAACTCCAATAGATAAAGCATTTTTCACTAGAAGGGTCACTGGGACCCAGATGGCTCATTCTGTAGCCAGAAAGCCAAGACTCAGAGAGGAAGTAACCGGCCCCAGAAGCAAAGTGAGAACTAGAACGAAAACCTCAGGATGTCCAATGGAGAGCTTTTCCCCTGTACCAGGGAAGCTCAAGTTGGCCAACTTTTGATACCTCAACCAGGCAAATTTAGATCAAGTTTAACTCACATACATCTAGTGCATTGAGATTTGAAGACCCAGGAGTCGGGAATAGTATATATGTGTGTGTAGTATATATGTGTGGGTAGAATGAAAGAGCTAATTAAGCACAATTCCCTGAAACAGTTTTGCTTTATCTTCTTAAAAATAATAATTATATATGCATAAATATGTAATTATATGTATAAACATGAGGCTTCCCAGGTGGCGCTAGTGGTCAAGAACACATCTGTCAATGCAGCACACGTAAGAGATGCAGGTTTTTTTAAAATTTATTTATTTTAATTGGAGGCTAATTACTTTACAATATTGTGGTGGTTTTTGCCATACATTGACATGAATCAGCTATGGGTGTACATGTGTCCCCCATTCTGAACCCCCCTCCCACCTCCCTTCCATCCCATCCCTCAGGGTCATCCCAGTACATCAGCCCTGAGCACCCTGTCTCATGCACCAAACCTGGACTGGCGATCCGTTTCACATATGATAATACATATGTTTCAATGCTACCCTCTCAGATCATCCCACCCTCGCCTTCTCCCACAGAGTCCACAGGACTGTTCTATATATCTGTGTCTCTTTTGCTGTTTCGCATATAGGGTTATCATTACCATCTTTCTAAATTCCATATATATGCATTAGTATACTGTTATTGGTGTTTTTCTTTCTGACTCACCTCACTCTGTATAATAGGCTCCAGTTTCATCTACCTCATTAAGAGATGCAGGTTTAATCCCTGGATCTGAAAGATCCCCTCAAGGAGAACATGGCAACCTACTCCAGTATTCTTGCCTACAGAAGCCCATGAACAGAGGAGCCTGGCGGGCTACAGTCCATAGAGGCGCAGAGAGTTGGACCCAACTGAAGCGGTTTAGCATGCACGCATATATATAAACATACCTATAAGTATTTTCCTCTTACAGGAACAATACATCTTTGACATGTTTGCTGTAAAAAAAAAAAAAATGGAACATACTAAAAAGTAAAGAGAACAAAATTAAAATCATGTAGTTTTCTACTACCCAGAATTAATCACTTACATTTTTTATATATTTTTATATTTTTTATATTTCCATCTAGAACTTTTTCCATGAAGGTAGGAATTCATTTCAGGCTTCCCTGGTAGCTCAGCTGGTAAAGAATCTGCCTGCAAGGCAGGAGACCCTGGTTCAATTCCTGGGTCGGGAAGATCCCTTGGAGAAGGGATAGGCTACCCACTCTAGTATTCTTGGGCTTCCCTAGTGGCTCAGATGGTAAAGAATCTGCCTGCAATGTGGGAGACCTGGGTTCAATCCCTGGGTTAGGAAGATCCCCTGGAGGATAGCATGGCAATCCATTCCAGTATTCTGGCCTGGAGAATCCCATGGACAGAGGAGCCTGGTGGGCTACAGTCCATGGGGTCCCAAAGAATTGGACATGACTGAGCAATTAAGCACACCACAGGAATTCATTTCAATACTGGGGGTGGGGATGGGGGTGGGGGTGGGGATGGGGGTGGGGGTAGGGATGGGGGTGGGGGGCTGGTATGGTTTCTGCAGTTTAGGGTCTTTTGGTTTTCATTTAGATCCCATGGCATAAGCATTTTCCCACACTATTATAACACACTCACAAACTCCATTGTAATGACTGCTTAAGAGTTCACTCTGTGCCATAATTTTTTTAACCACTTCTTATTTGTTGGATGTTTATAAATGACACTGGGGAAGAAATTTCTTGAACAAGAGCCTTTGCCCGCATTTCAGATAATTTTTTTAGAACAAATTCCTAGAAGTGGAGGGCCGGGACATTTTTAAGGCTCTCCGTACTTGCTGCCAAGCAGCTTTCCAGAAACATGTACCAATCACACCCCCACCAGCTGCATGAGAGAAGAGCCTTTTGATTCTGCCAAGGCAGCAGCACCTCGGGCTGGGGGAGGGCACCGTTCCACCAGAGGCCTCTCTGCCGTCCGAACAATGGGCCCCTTGTCCCGCCCCCATCTCCTCTTCCCGCACTGCCCTCCATCCCCGGCTCCAGGCTTGACTGTCTGCAAGGCCTCTGTTCAGTCCAGTCCAGCCTTGGCGCTCCAGGCTGCTGCCTCCAAGAGCAGGGTGGGTAGAGCTAAAGGTGAGAGGACAGCCTGTCCCATGGGGCCACCATCCTTCCAGCCCCAGAGAGACCCCCAGGAGAAGTGAGGGCAGGGGTGTGTAAGGGTTGCTAAGTCATCTGCCTCTGCAGAACAAGCCCACCCAAGCCCCTGGTAGGGATCTGCACATGACAGGGGAAAGGAGAGGCCAGCCCCAGTGACAAAGGCCACGGGGGCCTCTGGCCAGCTGGGGAACGACTTCTATTTCCCTGCAGATTCTGAAGCCCCTCCATGAATCCTCGGAAGAAGGTGGACCTCAAGCTCATCATCATTGGAGCCCTGGGGTAAGCCAAGTTCAGCTCGGGGCCTGGGGGCTGGGAAGCAGCCTCTGCCAAGGACAGTGAGACATCCAGGATGTGCTGCCTGCTTCCAAGGGTCCCTTTCTGATTCAGGGTGGCACCAGGGGGGGTGTTCCACCCCAAGGAAGGGAGCCGAGGTAGGAGAAACAGGCCGGGAGTCAGACTACCTGGTCTCTGACCCCAGCTCTGCAGCAAGGCCACAGTAACCAGATGTGTGAACTAGGCAAACCATTTGGCATGTCTGCCTTCCTCCATCTCGCCACATACAGGAAAGGTCTGGCTGTTTTGCTGGGAGGCACTCAGCTCTCTACAAACTTCTCTGCTCACTTTGGTCCCTATTTCTAGAGTCCATTCCCTAGTCCCTTGCTATTCAAACTGCAAATGTTAGAAATTCAGAGTCTCAGAGAGAAATGCTGGTGAGAGGGGCAAGATGCTGAGAATGGTATGGGGATGTGTATTCACGTGTCCTGGTTTTTTCTCTCAGTGTTGGAAAGACCTCCCTCCTCCACCGATATGTGCATAAGACGTTTTACGAAGACTATCAGACCACACTGGGGGCCAGCATCCTCTCCAAGATTATCATACTGGATGACACAACCTTGAAGCTACAGGTGAGCAGCCCTCCCATCCCTTCTTCAACATACAGTCCTGAAAGTCACCCCACAGTCCCCAGACAGGCGCTCACCCAGCAATGTGCACCCAGAAGTAGAATGGAGCATAGGTCAGCAAACTTCAACTCGCGGACCAAATCTGGTCCTCCATCTGCTTTAAAGTTTTAATGGAACACAGTCCTGCCATCTGTCTCCTCGTGACCTTATGGTTGTTGTCACACTACATCAGCAGGGTTGAGCAGCAGCAACAGACAGTACTGTCTGCAAAGCCTGTTCTTCAGGAGTACTTTCACATCTGACCTGGGAGGAAATGAGGGCTCAGATGTGAAAGTACTCTTAAGAGTGTTAGTAGCTCAGTCGTGTCTGACTCTTTGCAACCCCATGGACTGTAACACGCCAGGCTTCTCTGTCCATTGGATTCTCCAGGCCAGAATCCTACTAGAGTGGGTAGCCATTCCCTTCTCCAGGGGATCTTCCGGACCCAGGGATCAAACCTGGGTCTCCTGCATTACAGGTAGATTCTTTACCGTCTGAGCCACAGGGAAGCTAAATATTAGTGCAGATTCTGTAGTGTACGTGAATGACAGAGAGTCATGTCTGTGTATGGAAGGACCGCATGCAACTTTACCAGGGCTGTCTGCCCCCTACCCAGAAAGGAAGCTTTGACATGAGGTGGCCTGGTTGAATGTCCTTTCAGCCACTCATCACAGCCCCATGGGGCCACTGCTCTTTCCCTTCCAGATCTGGGACACAGGCGGCCAGGAGCGATTCCGCTCCATGGTGTCTACATTCTACAAAGGCTCTGATGGCTGTGTCCTGGCTTTTGATGTCACTGACCTGGAGTCCTTTGAAGCCCTGGAAACCTGGAGGGGTGATGTTCTGGCCAAAACCATTCCAATGGAGCAGTCCTACCCCATGGTGGTGCTCGGGAACAAGATCGATCTGGCAGACCGGCAGGTAACATCGGCTCATTCATCCATTCACCAAACACGTGAGGACCAGTTACATGCCAGGTGCTGGGCTAAGTCCCACACATACAGAGCTGAAGCGGGCATGGTCCTTACCTTAAGAATTTCACAGTCTAGTAATGGATGCATTTTAAAGACAATTATGATGCAATATGGTAAATCATGAGCAGTCACAGAGAACACCTTGGGGACCACAGTGAAAGGGCATCTATCTGGTCAACCCAGGGTATAGCAAGGGCTTCCTCGAGGAAGTGGAGCAAAGGTAAGAAATAGCATCATGATATGAGCTGAGAACCGGAGGTAATTTTGTTAGAGACAGGAAATGGAAGAATGAAGGCCTAGGAAGTAGGCAGGTGGGATTTGAATTAACCTGTAGAATAGTATTTCTTTTTTTTTTTTTGGTAGAATATTAGTTCTACCCAAGATCAGATAGGGAGTCTGTAGTTATGAATCCTTGAATCTTCAAATATTCTGAGAAAGTAGTAATATGTATTTTATTAGCTTAAGCATATTCTACATCATCTGGCTAGCCACTTGACAAATGATCTGCTTGCTCCATGACTGCAGTGACCACACTTATGTAGGTATTTACTTATTGCAGTGGCATTGAGTCAAGCTCTGTTCATCATTGTCTCCTAATAAGAAAAGAGTAAAAGTAAACTTAAGTTATAAGACTCTCTTCAGCCAAACAAAACCCAAAAGACACCACAAAGAGTGTTTGAACAAGTTGTCTTAGTGTTTCAAATAGAGAAAATAAATGGGGAACTGAGTCATCATATTTGAACCACATTTTCAAAAGGGTTCAAATAAAAAGTGATAGAACTGAGGCATCATTTGGAAGGATGAAGGGTGGATGGTGAGTGAGGGTGCTTCCAGCTAAGCCACCTGTTTGGAGAGAAGAGCCTCCTGTTTGGAGAGAAAGATGGGTTTGGATTTGACATGCTAAGTTTGAGGAGCTTGTAGAACAACTGATTGGGGATGACCAGTAGACTTTAGAACACATAAGAATGAAACTTCAAAGGAGAAGTCTGTGCTGGAAATAGAAATCTGGAAGTCATTAATTCTCTGGTCACTTCAGGTTGCAAATTTAGTGTCAATTCTCTAATTACAAATCCTCAATCTCAAATAAGAGTCAAAGTCCCAAGTTCATTCCCAGCCAAGCAGTCTCGAATGTTCACACCAGGGCCAGCAGCAGGTGAGAACACAGGGGCCTAGGAAGCAGATCCCATTGCCAACTTTACGTGTCCACGTCCTCCCTTCTCAGGATAATTCTGGTTCCAGGCTCTGTTAGGAGTGAAGCAGAAAGAGGGAGAAGTGGTCAGAAGGGCAGGAAAATCTTTATTTGACTGGTACTGTCTTGAGATAGTTTGTGCGCTATAGCAGATATGTCAAGCTGTCTCTGGGTGAGTGACTCCTTTGGGTCCTAAGAAGCCTCCAGTGGAACATTTAAATGTACCTCCCATGACAAAGGTCTTGCATATTCTTCCTCTCTCTCCTCAGTTCCTAATTTAGGAGTTTAAGAGCCATCCTCCATCCTACAGTTCCGCTTCTCCTGTGGATGCGCTCCTGATGGGGTTTATAACAGCTCGAGGCTGGCGAGCTCTCCGGGGCTCCCACCTCTCCTTCTCAGGGCATAGCGGTGCGTGCTGGCTGCACTGGCGAGCCTGGGTAATTCGTTTTCAGGGCCCCGTCCTCTCTCTGCCCTGATGCCTTTCACCTTAAATCCCGGGGGTGCAGTTAGACAGCAGCCCACTGTAGCCACAGTCATGTGGCCTCCTTGAAGCAGTCATGTGGCCTCCTTAAAGCCCTCTTTTGGTCAGAGTTGAAGCTTTATACTTTCTTCCTCTTGTGGGGGTGTTCTCCCAACACAGTTCTCTGCAAAAAATATCCTTTCTAAACCCTCCTTTTAAATCTTTTTCCATCCATGCCAGAGGGCTTGGAGTCATTCAGCAGATTCTTGCTCATCAACCTTTGGAAATGTGCAGGGTCCTGTGGGTGGGCTGTCTCCCAACCACCTTGATATCCAGCATCTATCAGATGGTAGTGTCTCTGCCACAACTTCCATTTTAGTATCTTGCTTCTATAGGTCGTGGGGTGGGAGGTCAGGGGTGTTCAAGACTGAGAGTCTGACTTTCTCTTACTGAAATAAGAGGCCCCATCTTCTGTTGAGAGGGAGGAGGAAGGGAGGCAAGAAGGAGTCTTAGGAATCACGGTGAGGTTATGCCACATACTCTGGAGACAAACAGGTGAAGGAGTTGGCCAAGGACGAAGTCCAGAACTGACGGTGGACTGCAAGGGCTCCCTGAGGGAGGAGACCAGGAGACCCGCTGAGCGGAGTCGGGTTGTGGTTCTCTTCAACAGCAGTGCATGGGGTGAAGGCCGGGGCCATGATGGAAGGCTTTTCCAGATAAGAGCAGCTGAGGCCACAGAGACCCGTGGAGGGAAGACGAGAGACCAGGAGAAACTGAAGAACCAGGGGGCTGTCAGAGGTTGAAGAGCAGGGCAAACAGAGGAAGGGGAAAGGAGGCCACGTGTAAAGGTTCATGGAGGCCCTGGACTGGGCCTGGAGGGGCAGGCGGAATGGGGAGGAGGTGGAGATGGCAGGAGGGACAGGAAGTGTGAGGCTTGGGGCTGTGTGGAAAGGAAGCTTCACCAGATCACAAGTGTCCAAGGAATGTGGGTACCCGGATGGAAGCGTAAGTGATGACTCAGAGGGGTAGAGGCATCCTATCCCAGCTGCGGGGGCATGAGCTCTGTTCTGCAGAGAGAGGAAGAATAAAGGTTTGAAAGAAGCAGTGAAGCCCCAGGCAAGCCCAACTCCATCTCTGGGATCTGTGCTGAACAGGGTGTGGAAGGAGCTCCCCCACCCCCCGACTGGAGAAGGCAACAGGATTTGGAGGGGGGCCAAGCTGGAGGAAGAGGGTGAGGAAGTGCTCACAGGCATGAAACGAGCACAGCCAAGTGCAGAGAAGGAACTGGGAGTGGGGCGCGCAGAGGGACTTTGATCCAGAGACCCAGGATGGGGAGCCAGAGGTGAGGCTGGGAGGCGGCCGCCCTCCAAGGGCACAGACCAGGCAGAGGATGCCGCCAACCCTGAGAGGCGAAGCCCGGGCTTGGGGAGCGGGCTGCAGATAGTCCTCACTTGCACAGGGTTGAGTGGATAAGGACCCTGAAGGAGCACCTTCTCTGAGCTCAAATTCATGTGTGTCTTTGGCCAGTTCCAGCTTCTTTGTGAAACGGACACCAGACTCAGATTTCATGAGGTTATTTGAGGCTCATAGGCAATGATGCCTATAAAGCACACAGCAATCTTAATACATGAAAGAGATTGTTATCCACCTTCTTAATTTCATATCTCCAATGTGTAGGCTGGGAATATAGGGAAGTTCTTCCTACTTAACAAAAAGAAAATGAATATTTAAAATGTATATGCTAGATGTGGCATGAAGAAGTGTTAGTCACTCAGTCATGTCCAACTCTTCACAACCCCATGGACTGTGACCCCATGGACCGTATCCTGCCAGGCTCCTCTGTCCATGGGATTCTCCAGGTGAAAATACTGGAGTGAGTTGCCATTCCTTTCTCCAGGGGATCTTTCCCACCCAGGGATTGAACCTGGGTCTCCTGCACTGCAGGCAGATTCTTTACTGACTGAGATGAGGAAATGAACATTGATGATGGTTGCACAATGATGTGAATGCACTAATGCCACAGAACTGGATGCTTCAGTATAGTCAGAATGATACATTTTATATTTATATATAAATATGCATTATATATATATAATATACATAATTACATTAAATATATAATTATATGAATATATTATACTTATAAATATAAAATCTACATTTTGCATTTATATATTATATATATTTATATTTTATGTATATTTTACCACAATCAGTCAATATCTCACCAGGATAGTTGTAAAGAAATTGCCGACTTAGGTTTTTCTTAAAGTCTCTACCTGTTTTACAGAGGTAAAAGTGAAAAAAAAAAACTGTTAAAAAAACCCAGCTCTGCTAGCATCTATGCTATGAGGAATTTATTCACTAGGATATCAATTCTTTGCTCTCAGGTAGGCAGTTTCTGATTTACTGCTGATCCATAACATTGGGATTATGTTTTCTGAAGATATTCTTTGTTATTTTTTATTGGTTTAAGATGTATCTGACCTATCTCAAGACACACAATTGATCATTTTAGATGCATATGAGATGGGAAAGCATCATAGATAAACATCGGCAAAATGGACTAATTTTGTCAAACATTTGACTGCTGATGAAAAGTAAAATGTTAATAGTATGTGCATGCTAAGTCACCTCAGTTATGTTCTACTCTTTGTGACCCTACAGACTGTAGCCCACCAGGCTCCTCTGTTCATGGGATTCTCCAGGCAAGAATACTAGAGTGGGTCACCATGCCCTCCTCGGGATCTTCCGGACCCAGGGATCAGTCCCACATCTCTCTTGTTTCCTGTTTTTGGCATTTGGGTTCTTTACCAGTAGCACCACCTGGGAAGCCCGTTAAGAGTATATTGTCATGGACAGAGGAGCCTGGTGGGCTACAGCCCATAGAGTAGCAAAGAGTCAGACCCCTGACTGAAGCAGCTTAGCATGGAGACACATCAGCCAAAACAAAAATCAACGGAAGTAACACTTCCAAAGTTTTCACCCTTCCTGTGTCTCCACGTACCACAACCTGAGTTTATGTCTGCAGGCAGAGTCTAAGTTATGTATAACTGTTATTTTATAAATAAAAGACAACACGATTTTAAAAATCATGAGGCTGGTGCTAGAATTGGAAAGGAAAAGTGAAAAGTGCCGTGTGGGTCATTTTCTTCCCCGTGGCGACTTTCTAAGGTTGACTGGAAGAGGTGAGGGGATTATAAAAAGAACGTTAATTTGCAACACAATTTCAACTGATATCCTGGAGGATGTATTTAACCAGTCCGTAAAAGCTGGACAGAGAATGAGTGGGGAGAAATGAGATAAATGTCTGTCACGCCAGGCAGCGGGCAGGTCGGTCACTGTCCGTGGCAGAGAAGGGGCTCTACCTGTGCCTCAGCAGGCTGTGTCTATGGGCTTAGCTTCCTAGCTCTGTCTCTGGGTGAACTTGGGCACCAGTCTGGGCTTCTGCTTCTCACGCCATGAGATAGGAAGAAGCTCCCTGCCTCCTGGAGAAGCAGAGGCACCTGAGTTCATTTCAATTCGCTTCCACGTTTACTGCAACTCCTAAGGACCAACAGGGAGCCCAGAAAGATGCTCGTCACCTGGCGGGGCAGGGGAGGGGTAGGATATAAAGCAGGAGGGAACAACAAGAAGAGTAAGTCCAGTCCTTGCCCCAAAGTCTTTTTAAGGATTTTAAAAGATACAAAGCCCTTTGCATTCCTAAGATGCCATCAACGGATCGCGACATGTTCATTTCTAATGATCAATTATGTGTGTGTTACCAGTGAGGACAATGATAATCAGCAACCTGGCTGTCCTTGACACTTCATCCACATAGTTCAGGATTTTGCCCAAGCTGTGAGGTTTCTTGGCTGTTCGCTGGGTCAGGGGCGCTTATGCTCCAGGGGAGGGGGGATATCCTGGCCGGCTGGGGAGCCCCTCGCACCACGAGGCAGGAGGACCTTGGAGACCAGAGGCCAAGACCAGCGCCCGGGGCCGCTCCCTGCTCTGCTCCAGTGCAGCAGCTCCTGGGGGGGCTGGGGAAGGAAGCAGGTGTGGGGATGTCGTCCGGACACCCCAGAGGGCAGGCCGCTCAGCTGACCCCAGTGCCTGGGCCACTCCTGAGGCCGGGACAGCAAGGACCAAAGAGACAGGCAACAGTGGAGCTCCTTTAACCCCAGGAAGACACACCTTCCAGAACCTGCAGGAGACAAATGATAGTCTCAGATCTCCCCCTGGCTGCCCTGGGTTTAGAAAAAGGAGCCAAGTCATTCTTTGTCATGAAAAAACCTTGGCTCCCTTAAACAAAGTGAAATAATGGCTATAAAGTACCAGGCACAGCAAATTTCACCATATGGTCATTCCCTATTCCCCGAATAACTGATTAGGCTAAACTCAGCGGAGCCAAAGGTCTTTGGAAGGAACCCGCAGAGCTGCCAGGGCCTTCAAGCCAACGTCCTCAAACTGACTGGCTTTTGCATTTGGGTAGAGGTATATTCGTTCAGCCTGTAGAGAGTGGCTTGTGGGGCCAGGCCAAGAGCTAAAAAGTCCTGACTCTGAGCTTGTGGCTCAGACAGCATAGAGTCTGCCTGCAGTGCAGGAGATCTAGGTTCGATCCCTGGGTCGGGAAGATCCCCTGGAGAAGGAAATGGCAACCCACTCCAGTATTCTTGCCTGGAGTATCCCATGGACAGAGAAGCCTCGTGGGCTACAGTCCATGGGGTTGCAAAAAGTTGGACACAACTGAGCAACTTCACTTTGACTTTCTTTGTTTCTTTCTGAGCTCAGGAAAGCTAGAGTCCAGTGAGAGACAGAACAGAAGCACAGTTTCTGCGCAGGGCTGGGCAGAGGGCAGTGCAGATGCCGTGGGAGACCGGGACTGGGGCTGCCTCCAATCTCTGCCTTTCTTAGCTGTGTGGTCTGAGGCAAGCTGCTGAAACTCTGAGCCTCAGGGGTCTTACCTATAAGTGAGTGAAAGTTGCTCAGGCGTGTCCCACTCTTTGCAACCTCATGGACTATACAGTCCATGGAATTCTCCAGGCCAGAATACTGGGGTGGGTAGTCTTTCCCTTCTCCAAGGAATCCTCCCAACCTAGGTATCGAACCCAGGTCTCCCGCATTGCAGGCAGATTCTTTACCAGCTGAGCCACAAGGGAAGCCCAAGAATCTTTCTGACGCAGGGATCGAACTGGGGTCTCCTGCACTGCAGGCGGAGTCTTTACCAACTGAGCTATCAGGGAAGCCCTCTTACCTGTAAAGTGCAGCTAAGAAGACCCACCTCACAAGGCTGTTAGAGGATTAAGTGAGTTAATGTGATCAGACGTCTAATCCAGCATGTGGTCCAGAGTAGAAGCTTATCAGCTGCTCCCAGGACTTTCCCCTGGGAAAGAAGGGTTAGTAGGACCCAAGCCTCTGCCCAGCAGCACGGGCCTGATAAGCCAGCTCAGGAGAATGGGGTTCTCCCCCCCAGGCCCTGGCTGGTGTCTGTTGCACCCCCCTTGCCTTTGCAGGCACTGAGGAAGGAGCTGGTGGCAAGAAGCCGCTCCCAGTGTAGGCCTTAGGAAGATGCTATAGTGCAGGGGGCTTTAGTTCTTCCAGGCCTGTGTTCAAATCCTGCTCAGCCCTCCGCGTGCCAGTCCTCAGCCTCATGTGTGAAATGGAGCTAACAAGAGCCACCTCATTGGTTTACGTTAAAAAAAAAGAATAGCACATGTAAGCTTACAGCCACATGTAAGGTTCTCAGTATATAGGACTGGCAGTGGGGAAGGTGGGGCTTGGATGGTGGTGATGATCGGGGTGGGGATGTGATGACGGCAGGGATGATGGTGACGATGATACAAGAATGGTGGTCATTTCTTCCCCTTGTGCAGGTTCCGCAAGAGGTAGCCCAAGGCTGGTGTAAAGAGAAGGATATTCCCTATTTTGAAGTCAGTGCCAAGAATGACATCAACGTGGTACAAGCCTTCGAGATGCTGGCCAGTCGGGCTCTGTCAAGGGTGAGTGGCACATGCCAGGGCTGCCCCCTAGGATGGGTGGGCTCAGAAGCATCTAGAAAAGTACCTGGTGGGCACAGGGAGGGATGCGGCTGGGACAGGACTGCTCGTGATCTTCATTAGTTGCTGAATGAGCTCAACAGTACTCTAATTCTGGAACCACAGAATACCAGAGGCATAAAGCTTCCTTAGTTTTATCGGGGGGGGGGGGGGTGGGTTCATCATTGGTGGAGTTTCTATAAAATACAGTCCTGTACCTCACCCCTGGAGATTCAAATTTAGTAAGGGTCTGAGAAGTGATCTAGTTCAGTCCTCACTGATGGGAGAGCAGCCCCGTGGTGTTAAGTATTGGTCCAGGAGGAATAATCAAGCCTGGAGAATTTGCTGACGTGGTCCAATCAAGACGATGGATAGATGTAGACCCCTTGGTGTGGCCTTGCAACGAGCAGGTCTTGAGTGTGCCATTGGCGCCGGGCACCGTGCGGGCCCCAGGGCCCCTCACTCTCGTAGGAAGACAGGTCCACACGGGAGCAGCTGCAGCGCAGGCTTTGCACGGTGGGCAAGGACGGGTGGGGGGCCCAGAGCGGGGCACACAGCCCGCACTGCGGAAGGGAGGCAGGAGAAGGAGGGGAAGCTCAGGGCAGGTTGCCCGGCAGCATTAGCAGGGTTTCAGTGCCATTCTGTGTGGAGTCTGGAAACCGTGAAGAGGGTCCGTGAGAGACTGGCATTGGGAGGGGCTCAGCCCGTTTCACTGTTGTGCCACGTCCAGCCAAGGTGGGCTTCTTAGAAGCAGGGAGAAGGCCATCACGGCAGAGATTTTTAACTGAGGAAGAGAGCAGATGAGGACAGGTGACTGGAGGGCTGCCCTCTGCGGAGGAGCCCGCTGTCACTGGTCTGCCTGGCACTGCCCACGGTGGAGAGGGTTCACGCTCGCCATCTTCATACCCCATTGCCTTACCTTAGGGTTTGTCCTCGCGGGCTATTCTTAATACACCCCCTCCAGGCCACCCGCCCTCACCGTCTCCTTAGTGGGAAGCAGGGGCTGGCCATCTGCAGCACCCGGTCAAGTGCAGCTCTGTCACCCAGTCGGTAGTACAGACGCGCCTGCTCAGGCCATTCCCTGGAAGGCGCGGGGAGCTGCTGGACCTTGGAGGGTGACGCGTGCTCAGTGGTCCACCACAAACGCGGCGCCGCGATCACCGAATGCTCACTCACGGGGAAGCTCCAGCAGCTCCACCAGCCAGGGTCTGCGTGTGGTCAGCACCTGTCCCTCCTGGGGAAGGCACGCCCTTCATTCCTGAAGCCATGTCCTTCCTGCTGTGTCTCCGTCATGATGCAGCGGTGTCAGTAGATGGTAGCTTGCCTTGTTTTTCTTTTTTTCCCAATGGCCTCACTTGTCAAAAGAACGGATTGGCAACCCCGTGTCAGTCCCTCATGATGATGGAGGAAATTTATGACGAGAAGTCTAGAGGTCACAGGTGTGATATCCACAGTCAGACTGACCTTGGTTGGATCCTGGCCTCATGCTTTCAGGTGGACTCCTGGGCAACACATATGACTTCTCTGAGTCTCAGTTTCCTCATCTATAAAATAGAAATAATTCCATCCCATACAAATTTTTGCGATGTCAGGCTAGGGCTAGAGATGTAGACCTCATGGCCCGTGGTCAAGTAGAGGATTAAGGCATCCAGAATAGATGGTCAGGGGGTGAGGAAAGTGCCATGAGGGGGCTTGGCCAAGGCATCAACATGACCGAGAGGTGCTGGTGGCAAGGCCAGTTAGGATGCCTACCCAGAGAAGGGACCTGTCTTGGATGTTGAAAGGTGACACAGTTTGTAGGTGGACGGCTAGGCTACTGAGGGCGTGAGCAGCAGCTGCAGAAGGGCAGAGAGAAGGCCGTGACAGAGGCCCAGGTGTGAGTCCACGGGGCTCATGTCGGGGACCACCATGGGCTCCATCTGAACAAGGGGGAAATGTGGCCTGGAGGGAACTGGAGGCGCTGGGCCAAGGTGAGCAGTGAGGCTCTCAAGATCAACAGCAGCAGACCCGACTGCATACGATAGGCCCCTCATCCCTAGACCCACTGCCAGACCCCAGGGCCACACGGGGGCCCACCTGGGGCCTGGACGCCACCAGAGTGTGTCCTCCGGCCATGTCTCTATTATTGAGAAATTTGGAGGAGAAACAGTTTGCACTAAAACAAACATACGTGCTAGGACACAGAATGTAAAAACACATGTGGCTTTTTGCGGTGAAGCTGGAGTTTGCAAATCTATATTTTAAGGTCAAAGAAGAGTTTTCACGGACACATTTCCTCCAAGGACCTGTCCCTCATTCCCACGTGCTCATTCACAGCAGCCCAGATACTTGGGGAGGAGGATGTGAGGGGCACTGCTAGAATATGGAGGGAGCCCAGCCTGGGGAGGGAAGAGATGGGCTCTGACGTCAGCAGATCTGGCTTTAAATCCTGCCTCTTACTCGCCGTGTCCTTGACAAGTCATGTGCCTCCCTAAGCCATCGCTTCCCTCCCTTTACGAACAAGTAACAGTATCTTCCTCACGGGGTTGTTGCCAGGGCTAGATAAAATAGCATGGTAGTACAGAGGAGGCTTTAAATAAAAGGGAGCTATTTTTATTTGTTTTGGCTGCACTGGGTCTTCGTTGTGGCACCTGGACTCAGTAGATGTAGCACATGGCTTAGCTGCCCCAAGGCAAGTGGCTCTCAGGTCAAACCTGCATTCTTAATCACTGGGCCACCAGCGAAGTCCCTGAAAGGTAGCTATTTTTAAACGAAAGCACAGGGAAGTTTCATGCTGCAGGGAAGATGAGCTTGATGGGCGGTTCTGAAGGTACAGGCAGGAGAGGATGGGGATGGCAAGGATGCGGTGGATTAAAGAGACTTTGGAGGGAGAACTATTGACGGTTGATGATGATCAAATAGAGGAGAGAAGGAATCAGGAGCTGCTGAGGTTGATGACGAGGTTTCTAGCTTGCTAAATGGAGGAATGATTGATCAGTGATGCTATCGACCAAGATAGAAAAGAGAGGAGGGAAAGCAGAAGCCTTACAAGAGAAGGAACAATGTGGTCCACTGGGGCACATGGCATTTGAGCTTCCTTGGGATGCCTGAGTTCTGCAGTGAGCTCTGGATGGAAGGAGTGATTTACAGGCAGAAAACCAGAAGAGGTGCTCAGTTTGCATTCTGAAAGGAGAGAAGGAAGCTAGTTACTTTAGTGTCCCTATCTGGCCACTTTGAAGGATCAGGTATTTAGCTATTCATGGTTAAGAATGCCCTCATAGAATAGCATTGAAACATGTATTTTATCATATGTGAAACAGATCACCAGTCCAGGTTCAATGTGTGAGACAGGGCACTCAGGGCTGGTGCACTGGGATGACCCTGAGGGATGGGATGGGGAGGGAGGTGAGGTGGGGGTTCAGGATGGGGAGCACATGTACACCCATGGCTGATTCATGTCAATGTATGGCAAAAACCACTACAATATTGTAAAGCAATTAGCCTCCAATTAAAATTAATTAATTAATTAATTTTAAAGAAAGAATGCCCTCATAATCAAAGAAGGGAAACCCGCCCGCTTTGGGGGATTTGGGCTGACAGGATTTTGCTCTTACCAAGTTGGCAATACCACCCCTGCTGGGCTGGTCAGGCCTGGCGTGGGCCGCAGCGCAGAGGCCCAGTTCCTTTTGGGTTAATTAGAGAAAGACATAATTACCATGTCCGGGAGAAGGCAGGCTGACTAACAGCTAAGCTTAGTGAAATTACAGGACTTTTATAAGGTCCTTGGGGTGCAGGATGTAAAGGCAGGGTCATGAGGTGACCGGGCTCAGAGAGACAAACTCGCAGCCGCATCCTCACCGAAACGATGTGTTAGGATTCCTGGTGTTATGTTACTCGGCATGCACAAACTTGCCAAGAGGACTGTGGTCCGAATTTCATAGGGAGCCTCACTATGGTCTGCCAGTGACTTGGAAGCTCTGTAGGAGACCCCAGGATTAAGATGATACTGTTTTCGAGTGAAACGATGTCATAAACGAAAAGAGCTCCACACTGACTTGACCCTGGAGGGGATGTGACTATTCCTGGGTGAAGAGAGCGGCCTGAAGACCTCAGTCTTTACCTGTGTAACGGAGGCGTGTGCTCCTCACATCTTCTGAAGCAGCATTCTGTTTGTTCCGCAAAGCGCAGAGAGCTCAGAAAGCGCGCAGCTGCCCCGGCAGCTCAGACTCTCCTCCCAAAGTCCGGCATTGAGGCCAAGGCCCAGGCTCTGCTCTTGGTCTCAACCGGGCCTGGATGTGAGGCTGGGGCACTCTCAGGGGTGGTGAAACATCAGGCCCAGCCTCCTGGTCCAACAGGTCCAAGAAGAAATGTTCTGATTCCAGCCAAGGTGTCTTTGCTGTTCCTGGTGAGAGGGGGACTGACAAAGTACCAAAATTAGAGGCTCTTTTCAAAAGCCTGTCTTTCTGGAAGCAGTGGATCGGTCAGCTTAAAGTGGGGACTTAAACAGTAATGTCCAGCTCCTCCTTGCCCTTCCCCGTGAGGCTCAGAAGAGTCAGGCTTTTAACCTCAGTCGGCTCGGTGGAGCATGCAGGCCCTGCAGAAGGGGCTGACTGCAGGGCTAGGCGGTGTCCCGAGCCATGCAGACCCCAGCCCGCACACCAGGCCTCGGTGGTACTGGGAGAAGGAGCTTCTTGGGCCATTTTCTCTACTTGAGCACCTCTGGATAGGAGTCTGCTCTTTTGGGGTGAGGAGCTGCAGAAATCTGGGGTGTGCCGGGCTGGGTCTACAAGCAGTGGGCTAGGATCCTCCCCAGCAGAGGGGGATACGGGGCTGGGGTGTGGAGACATCCCTGGAGGGACAGACTTTCATTGGGAGACACTGGCCCCCACTCCCCAAAACTAATATATAAAACAAGGCTTCCCAGGTGGCGCTAGTGCTAAAGAACCCACATGCCAGTGCATGAGATGTAAGAGAGTGGGTTCCATCCCTGGGTCAAGAAGATTCTCTGGAGGAGGGCATGGCAACCCACTCCAGTATTCTTGCCTGGAGAATCCGTGGACAGAGGAGCCTAGCAGGCTACAGTCCATGGGGTCACAAAGAGTTGGACACAATCGAAGGGACTTAGCAGGCATGCATACATATATGACAAATAAAATTCTAATATCCCCAAAGAATTTGCTGAGGGCTACTCCAGGCCCATCATCCAGGCTGACTAAGGGCAGCTGTGCTCTGCTGGCCAGGACACCCTACCAGGGAGCAGCTGAGAGATGGGGGCTCTGCAAGAAGCAAACACTTGAAGAAAGGCTGGGTCCCAGGCCCGGCGCTCTGAGCTCTGGGCCGTCAGGCGGAACTACTGCCTAGCCTGGGGGTGGCAGCGAGCAGCGGGGCATCAGAGGACCTTCTCGTGTGTCTTGGGGGCCACCCTCATGAGGGTGAAGCAGCCTCCGCGATCCAGAGTCATGGGCACTAAAAATTTGGTTGACATTCTCCAGCTGGGACCCAGAGAGGAAGTAAAGGCACAGGCGTCATTCTGGAAATTGTCCCCTCAGAGGGGCGCTTGAGACAGCCCTTGGAGGGGGCGGGTTCCCAGCTCAGGTCCAC
The DNA here is from genome assembly GCF_019320065.1 of Cervus canadensis. NCBI lineage: Eukaryota > Metazoa > Chordata > Mammalia > Artiodactyla > Cervidae > Cervus > Cervus canadensis. The sequence goes on from NC_057398.1 coordinate 73,083,100, forward strand.
ACCAGCATATCCACTCACTCACTCACCACCACACACACAACACCTGCCGTGGAAGGAGCATAAGGGTTGGGAGCTCAGAGATGGAGGAGCGTGAGCAGCGAAAGAGACAGGATCCCTCTAAGAAGAGGCCCATCTATCTCCTCAAGGGAGGACGGCCTCCCCGCCTCACCCCTGCACCAAGCAGGGTGGCTCATGGCTGAGGAGCGGCCAGCCGGGCGGGGAAAGGCATGTCAGACTGACCGCAGGCTTCCTCTGGACTTTGTTGGGACAGGAAACTTTGGGAAGGTGGGCAGAGAAGTAAAGAGGCCCAGTAGAAACATTGAGTCTGTTTTGGGGAGGGCTCCCTGGACATGGGGGGGGCGGGGACACAGGATGAGGGGAGGTTGGGAGCTGGACACAGAGAAGGTTGGGGTGTGGGGACATCGTCTGCAGACACGAGCAGCAGGCTGTCATCATCTCTGCCCGAGGTCAGACGGCCTCTCTGGAGACTGGTGAGTGAGGGGACCTAGCTGGAGGTCAGGAGACCTGGGCTGCTCAAGCAGCCGCCCGCCTGCTCTGGGCTCCGGGGAAGGAGCTGGAGAAGGCGGTGAGGCAGGAGTCGGCGGGGAAGACCTCCCCAGGGCTTCCCAGCAGCACAAGGCGAGGGAACTAAAAGCCACCGGCTGTTGAGAAATAGGGGGAAGGGGGAGCCCGGCCGGCCGGGAGGCGAACGCTGACGCCTCTTTTCCTTCCGCAGTATCGAAGCATCTTAGAGAGTTACCTCACAGACTCCATCAAGCTCTCACCGGAAGACCAGCCCAAGAGCAGATGCTGCTGACCGTCCGGACCCCGGCTCTGCGCGCCCACGGACGGAGCTCAGCCCCGCCGGCCGCCCGGGCTCAGACGGCAGCCAGGCTCCTAGGCCGGCAGCGGCCCTCGCCTCCGCGCGGGCTCCAGACCAGCCCCGCCTCGGGCTAAGTGCAGTAGTCAGGGCGGAACCGGGACGTCCCAGAGGAGTCACGGCCCCTCGCTGGACCCGGCTTTCCTGCCCTGCGCCCTCCCCGGACACCTCCTGCTCTGGAAGGCGCATCCCTGCACGCAGGAGGCAACGGACCCGCCTTCCTCAGCGCGCCCACCGCACCCCACCCCCTTAGAGCCGCCGCACAGCTGTGGACCAGGGTCCCTGCAACCAGGGCCGGGGAGGCGGTCCCCCACACCCACTGGCAGCAGCTGTTGGGGCCTGGGACACCGTCTGTCTGTCCCCCCCAGAGCGCAGGGCAGAGGGAAGGCAGGAAGACCCCCGGGACCGCGCATGTCTCCTTGCTGGCGCTCAGGCTGCTGCCTCAGCTGGTTGTCTGCCACACGAGGTTGGCACGTGCCCTGCCCACATCCCGTAGCTCCTCAGGACCAGAAGCTCGGCTTCAGTCCCAGGCGCTCTTGTGGAGACACACTGGCCATTCCTTCAACAAGTCCTTTTGTGTATCTACTATGTGTGATGGCTTGAGGTCCAGGGACGCATGTAACAAAGACCTTGCTCTCCTGGGTCCGACGTTCTGGAGAGGGAGGGAGGCAGTAAACCCAGAATTTAACCAGATGTTTTCAATTAGCAGGTAAGCTCTTGAACCAAGCAAGGTAATGGGAGAGAGAAGGACGGAGGGTGGGGTTAGGTGCTGTTTCAGATGTTTCAGACAAAGTAGCCCAGGAGGGCTTCCCTAGGGAAGTGACATTGGCCCAAAGGCTGAAGAATGAGAAAAGGGCTGCTGAACTGGAAAAAGAGCATTCTGAGGACAAGTAGAAGCAGGGGCCAAGGCTCCAGATCAAGGACAAGCTTGTTTTGTTCCAGGGACAGTGAAAAGACACTGATTAACCTGAGAACTCAAAGCTGCTATTCCAGGGACAAGGTGGACCCCCCCAACCCCCGGAAGACGCCTTGCCTGCCGGCCACCAGAGGGCAGCAGCGCGCCTCCCAGCAGAGCAGGAAAGGGCGGCTCCATGGACGCTGGAAGGGCCGCCGTTTTCCTCTGCTGAGATGCTCAGAGCTTATTCTTTGGCTCCGGGCATTTTCAGTCCTTCGAGATTCGTCAGGCAGAAAATCCCAATTTCTTAAGCCTACTGAGAGATGGGCAAAAACTGCAGCAGCAATGATTCAGGCAAGAAATCAGCATCGGTGATAAATACTGGAAAGCCGGGGAGTCTGTTCCTCCAGACGCTACAACCAGAATCTTCTGTTTCTTCTGGTGACGGGCAGCGTTTACAGAGCCCAACCTGAAGGGAGTAGGCGAGATGACCGACCACCCCCACCCCCCCAGGGTTTCCACGGCCACATCCGTGCCCACCACAGAAGTCTCCTGTCTACACAGAGGTACCCTTCCCTGACTGTTAGCGTAGGACTTCCAAGCGTCACCTGACACTGAAGATTCGCCCAGAGGCAGAGGAAAAGGGAGGTGAGGGGTCAGTAAGAGTTTGGGGAACCCCTTCTGCCCACCCTGCTATCAAGTGAGCACTGCTTGTCCTGGGCCGCAGGAGCAGGCAGCCCAGCGCACAGCTCTGTCTGCGTCCTTCGTGGGGGCGGCACGCTGCGAGCCATGCGGGCTCTCCTGGGAGGCAGTGGGACTGTGGGCTGGATGCCACAGCTCATGCACTTCAATGGGCGTAGGGACCATTCTAAGAGTGCGCAACAGATAATAAATATTGTCTTTCTTAGTTTTAATCCTTTGTGATATTTAGCTTTTAAAGTCTTTTTTTTTTTTGCAATATCTGCATAGTTCAAATTCAGAAGGTACTAAAAGGGAAGACAAAAGACAACAAAAAGCAAAACAGGACCATAATGGTCAGTGCCCACTGCAAAATGAAAATGCCTTGTCCCTTGTCCAAAAATCATGACAAGTTCCAAGACAGCAATGCTGGACCATTAAAACAAGCATGGGGTCCTTCTGAGTGCAGGTACCACGTGCCTAGAAAGTCATGACTGAGTAAGCGCATGTTTTCAGGGCTCTCCAGAATGACAGACCCTGGCCAGGCCCACCTGAGCTGCTAGGAGATAAAAGGTTCTGTCTTTGCAAAAGTCACGTGGAGATCCAACCCCAGGCCCAAACCACACATTCTGAGTCTTGTCCGGAGTCAGGGGCCAGGACCGAATGTTCACGTGGGGGTGGAGAGTAGGGTCCACAGCCCACAGCCTCGCTCCTGTCACAACCAGGGGACATGCTAGTGACCAGTCTCAAGATGGAACCGAGCTGAAACACTGTGGGCCGCTCCTCACCCCCGACCCCACGCCTGAGTCAGGCTGGCCTCAGTTCCCACCCCACAGGGGCAGGTATCCTTGGCAGAGACAGGCAAGCTGTGGGGGCTTTAACTCCAGGCCCAGGAGAGCCCACTAGAGCCTGCATGGGGGTGGGGGCAGCAAGTCGCGGGGCCCTGCCCTCAGCATCCCTTCAGAGAGGGGACCCAGCCAACAAGACAGGGTGGCCAGGCTGTTCCTGGGCCCACCACAGCCCTGCTCCAAGGGGCAGCTGCAGGCTGCTAGTGAGCAATCGAGAGAATCCAGCCCAGGGCTCTGGGCGGCACATACCCATAACGTGAAAGTGAAAGTCGCTCAGTTGTGTCCAACTCTTTGTGACCCCATAGACTGTACAGTCCATGGAATTCTCCAGGCCAGAATACTGGAGTGGGTAGCCTTTCCCTTCTCCAGGGGATCTTCCCAACCCAGGGATTGAACCCAGGTCTCCTGCATTGCAGGAGGATTCTTTACCAGCTGAACCACAAGGTAAGTTCAAGAATACTGGAGTGGGTAGCCTTTCCCTTCTCCAGAGGATCTTCCTGACCCAGGAATCCAACCAGGGTCTCCTGCTTTGCAGGCGGATTCTTTACCAGCTGAGCCACAAGGGAAGTCCACGCATGCTCATGGAGCTTGGAAAAAAATACAAATCTTATTGCCAAACAAGCCTGGCTGGGCCCCACTGGGTGCCCCACTGCCCCCTCCACAGTGAGGGGCAGGTCCTGCTGCCGGGCGCCAGCAGGCGACCACGATGTGGTCCTGTTCCCAGGAGCGCAGTCCAGGGGCAGCCACGCTGGCCACGACACCCAAGACCCACTGCCATGCACAGCAGACCCAGCTGCGACTGGACCCGTGTGAGGCCAGACCTGCACCTGGAGGCTCCCCCCCGAGGTGAAAGGGGAAGCAGGGACAGGCATGGCGGGAAGTTTAGTTACATTAGAGGGCAGCGGTCTGCACTGCTGTGCCAGGACCAGTGTGTGCCTCTGTGTGTGTGTGTGTGTGTGTGTGTGTGTGTGTGTGTGTGTGTGTTGGGTGGAGGGGGTGGGGAGCAAGGGATTAGAAGATCAGACAGTGGATTTCCCTTGCTGAAGTACAGACAAAGTCTAAATAAGCTCATAGGCTTGGAGGGGAGCAAAAACCCACGGGAAGCAGTGTTGGCAGTGTGGGGACAGAAACGCTGCTGAGAGCCTTCCTCACACCACTGAAGCCCCAGGACAGCCCATGGGGGGAGGCCTTGGACTGACTTTCAGAGGCTTCCCCACCTCCCCTCACATCCCACCTCATCCTTCTCTTGGAATCATTCCCTTCTCCCCTCATCCTCTGCTCCAGCAGGTCCAACCATCCGCATGCCTCGCCTGGACCACTCTGCCCTTGCCTGGACCACACTGCGCTCGCCTGGAGCCCACCGCCTGCCCACTGATCCTTTTCCTGGCTGCTCCGCATGGCAGCCATTGCAGCAGCATCCACAGGACAGTTCCTGGGATCTGCAGCGCCGGCCTCCACCAGCCAGGGCCTGCTCATCAGGGCTCAGCTCTGGCCACAGCCTCTCTCATGGCTGCAAACGAAGGACCTTCTCTCAGTCCCCAGATATGCCTCTCACCTCCCTGCCACATCTGGCAGGGGGATCTCTGTTGGAAGCACTGGTTTCTCTCTGGCCCTTCACCAATCTAATTCCTCCTTAGCTACTAGTTATCAACTAAATCATTATCTTCTTCAGTAAGGATTCCCTGATCCCGAGACCAAGTGAGAGGCCCCACCATGTATATCCTTGAGCCCCCTGTGAACACAGTGCCAGAATTTCAGCTCCACCAGGATGGAAGTGCAACAGGGCAGGCATTTTCATTGGTTTTATTCACCGTCTTCTCCCCCGTGCCCAGAGCAATGCCTGACAAGTGGTTGGGGCTGGAGAAATAGTTTTGGAAGGAACAGCTCCTCCAGTATTTTATCATAGTTGTTTGTCCATTTGCCTAGACTGTAGTATCCCTGAAGGCAGGGCCTATTTTGATTAATCACTTTAACCCCAGCACTCAGCATGGAGACTGGTGCATAGTAGATAAAAAATATTGTGAAATATAGTAGAATTCTACACAGGTATTTTTTTAAATGACAATTGAATGTTTTATGTAATGACCTGAAACAGATATCTGAGATGCACTGTTACATTAAAAAGCAATGCAGAATCATGGGAATAATATGCTATACCTTCTATAACAGGAGACTCAAATTAGACTTTATGTTCATTTTTGCTTGTATATAAAGAAAACTCTAGAAGAATGCATGAGAAGTGGATAAAAGTGATTACCTTTCAGAGAGGGACTGGGCAAACACAAGCCAGGAGAGACAGCAAGACTCTTCTTTGTATAATTTTGCAATTCAAATTTTGAATTCTTTGAATGTATTGTATAATCAATAATTTAAAAGAAGGAAAATGAGTATTGGTGGAAAAAAAGAACAAAAAGGGGGAGAAGCAAAACCAGGATCTGCCTGCCTCCAATCAGTCACATCCTATGGCCTTGAATCCAAGGCTAACAAATGTAGAGAGTACACACTTAAGAAACCCTCCCAGCCCACATGCTCTGACTGAGATGCCGAGTCCTCTGGGATGTGGTGAGAGCTCCTCAGGTTCCCTTTGTTCTCCTGTGTCCTGGAGGAGTGTCCTCTTTACTGGGATGTTAGCTACTGAGCGAGTGTTTCCAGTCTCAGAAACTCAGCTCTGGAGATAAACTGTCAAATCTTTGCACTGCTTTGTGAATTACCATGTAATGACTACACTTAGGAATTTCCCAAGGCTAACCTCAGGGCTTACCAGTTTGTCAACACCCTGGAACCCCCTTTCCTAACTGAAACATTGACCCTTAAGATGCTGCTCTAGCTTCTAAGCTCAAAAGTAAACTGGTGCAATTACTTTTGGGCTATATTGAGTAAGGCACCACATACAGGCCCTCCAATCCTACAGTTCTGCACCTGCACAGGCACGACCCTTTCTGGTGCACCAGAGGATGCAATCAAGAATTTTCTCCCATGGCCAACATAATAAACAGTAAAAGTCAAAGCCTTCCCACTAAATTCTGGAACAAGACAAGGTTGCTCACTTTCACCACTTCTATTGACTTAGTATTGGAAGTCCTAGCCACAGTAATCAGACAAGAAAAAGAAATAAAAGGTATCCAAGTCAGAAGGAGAAAGTAAAATCCTCATTATATGCAGATAACATGATACACTACATAGAAAACCTTAAAGACTCCACACCAAAACTATTAGAACTGATAAATGGGTCCAGCAGGGAGCAGGATATAAATTAATACATAGAAATCTGTGGCATTTCTTTATACTAACAATGAAATATAAAGTAAAAACAAAAATCCTGCTTAAATTTGCATCAAAAAAATAAAATTCCTAGGATTAAGTCTAACCAAGTGGTGAAAGACTTACACACTAAGAAATATAAAAATTAATAAAGGAAATCAAAGAAGATTCAAGGAAATGGGGCATGCATATCCTGTGCTTTTGGGTTGAAAGAATCAATATAGTTAAAATGGTCATACTAACCAAAGCAATCTACAGATTTAAAGTGCTCCCTATCAAAGTATCAATGGTATTTCCCCCAGAACTAGAACAAATAATCCTAAAATTTATATGGAACCACAAAAGATCTAGAATTGTCAAAGAAATCCCGAGGAAAAAGAACAAAGCTAGAGGCATAACCCTCCCAGATTTCATACAATAGCTACAGTAATCAAAATAGCGTGGTATTGCACAAAAACAGACATACAGATCAATGGAGCAAAATAGAGAGCCTAGAAATAAACCCACACACCAGGGTCAACTAATTTTTGACAGAAGAGGCAAGACTATATAATGGAGAAAAGACAGTCTCTTTAGTGAGTGGTATCGGGAAAACTGGACAGCCATATGTAAATCAATGAAGTTAGAACACTCCTTCACACCACACATAAACAAAATGAAAAGACAACCTACAGGATGGGAGAAAATATTTGCATATGAAGCAGCCAACAAGGGCTTTATTTCCAAAATATAGAAATAGCCTCATAGAACTCAACAACAACAGCAAAACAAACAATTAAAAAATGGGCAGAAGACCTAAATAGATATTTATGCAGAAAAACAGCACAGCAGATGGTCAACAGGCACATAAAATATCCTCAACATCACTACTTATTAAAGAAATACAAGTCAAAACTACAGCGAGGGATTACCTCACTCCAGTCAGAATGGCCACCATCAAGAAGTCTACAAACCATACATGCCGAAGAGGGTGCAGAGAACAGGGGACCCTCCTACACTATTTGTAGGCATGTAAACTGGTGCAGCCATTATGGAGAACACTATAGAGGATCCTTTAAAGTATAGAAATAAAGTTACCATTGTTGTAGTTGTTCAGTCGCCCAATCGTGTCCGACTCTGTGCAACCCCATGGATTGCAACATGCCAGGCCTACCTGTCCCTCACCATCTCCCAGAGTTTGCCCAAGGTCATGTCCATTGCATTGGTGATGCCGTCCAGCCATCTTATCCTCTAATGCCCTCTTCTTTCACCCTCAATCTTTCCCAGCATGGGGGACTTTTCCAATGCATCAGTTTTTCAAATCAATTGACCAAAATACTGGAGTTGCAGCTTTAGCATCTGTTCTTCCAATGAGTATCAGGGTTGAGTTCCCTTAAGATTGACTGGTTTGATCTCCTTGCTGTCCTTGCCGTCCAAGGGACTCAGGAGTTACCTAGGCATATGTCTGGAGAAAACCATAATTCAAAAAGATACATGCTCCCCAATGTTAGTAACAGCACTACTTAGAATAGACAAGACATGGAAGCAACCTTAGTGTCCATCAACAGATGAATGGATAAGGAGATATGGTAGATACATATATACATATATATACTATGGAAAATTCTCAGCCATTAAAAAAGAATGAAATAAATGCCATTTGCAGCAACGTGGCTGGACCCAGAGGCTGTCACACCAAGTGAAGTAAGTCAGACAGAGACAAATACTGTGTGATACCACTTGTGTGTGGCATCTAAAGAATAATACAGAAGAACTTAATTACAAAACAGAAACAAACTCAGACATAGAAAGCAAACTTATGGTTACCAAGGAGAGAAGGGGAGGGATGGGGGTAAATTAGGAATATGGGATTAACAGATACACATCATCATATATAAAATGGGGCTTCCCTAGTGGCTCAGATGGTAAAGAATCTGCCTACAATGCAGGAGACCTGTGTTTGATCAGGAAGATCCCCTGATATACAATAAGGGTTTACTCTATAGCATAGGGAACTATATTCAGTATCTTGTAATAACCTATAATGCAAAAGAACCTAAAAAAGAATGTATATATGCATAAATAACCAAATCACGTTGCTGTACAGCTGAGCCTAACACAATATTGTGAATCAACTAAACTTCAATTTTATTTCAATTTTAAAAAGGAATTTTTTAAAAATTTTGCTTATTTCTTGTGGCACACAGGATCTTTGATGCTCATTGTGGCATGAAAGATCTTTGTTTTTTGTTGCAGTATGTGGGGTGTTTAGTTGTGGCATCTAGGATCTTTAGTTGTGTCATTTGGGGTCTTTAGTTGGAGCCTGTGAACTCTTAGTTGCGGCATATGGGATGTAGTTTCCTGACCAGGGATTGAACCCAGAGCCCTTGCATTGGGAGCATGGAAACTTAGCCACTGGACAACCAGGGAAGTCTCCCCCAAAAGAATTTTTTGTTGTGTTGTTTGTAATAGCAAAAAAAAAAAATATTTTTTTGAGAAACTGAAAATGATCTAGACATCTGCCAGGAAATCAGATAAATAAAATGTGCTATATTCAAACAGTGGCACTTCCCAGCACTGGAAATAAATAAAGCCACATACATCAACTGGGTGAAACTCAGAAGCTCTGGAAGATAGCAAGCCATAGAAGACATATGGTAAACCATTTATGTAAAGTTTAAAACTTAACAGCTTATCTTCATACATATTTATCATAAATGCATGTGGCAAAACAACAGAAAGCAGGAAAAGGCAAGCAAACAAGGGAAACCTGGACCCCAAATTCAGACTGTGTTCACCTTTGACAGGGTCAGGGTCAGGGGAGGCAGAGCTGCAATAGAGGCCAGACACTCAAGGTACCAGGGCCACGCTGGAAGACTTCTGTTTCTCCAGTTGGGCTGAGGCCACAGGCAGTCATGTTGTTATTACACTTTCTATCTTCGGTGTATGCTACATATATTACATGTATTTTAACCACTTAGGGATTCAATTTTAAAAATTTTAGCCACAGTCTGAGCCTTGGCATCAGGCCCTCCTGGGTTTGAAGCCTGACTTTCTTTTCCATAGCTGTGTGAACTTGGGCCTGTCTCCCGACCTCCCAGAGCATCCATGGTCTCATCCGTACATAGGGATAATAATGTTTACCTCTAAGGGTTATGTATGTGCTGTGCCTGCTTGTGGTAGATGCTCAACATGTGCTCAGTCGCTTCCGCTGTGTCTGACTCTTTGTGACCCTATGGACTGTAGCCTGCCAGGCTCCTCTGTCCATGTGATTCCCCAGGCAAAAATACTAGAGTGGGTTGCAATGTCCTCCTCCTCTTCCTGACCCAGGGATTGAACCCAAGTGTCCTTCATCTCCTGCATTGCAGGCAGATTCTTTACCCAATGAGCCACCTGGGAAGCCCATAATTACTAATAGTATTCCCATAGTACGTTAAGCATTCTCCATCATTTCTGTTCATTTGATGCTTTCCTGTAATATTTTATTGGCATGTCACAAAATGAACATTAAATTATCACTTTAGTCCCTGAAATAATATATCTTAACATGTTTTTGTCTTTGGTGACCAGGGAGATAAGGGAGGAAAACTAGGAGAAAGAATGGTGATCCCTAGAACACGGGCTTTGTTGGGGTTTCTGCAGGAAGGGCAAGGCAGGGCTGAGTAGAAAGTTCAGGATTGGCTGGTTTAAGTAATTTCCACAGCCTTTGGGGCAAGTGACTCTTTTCCTGGCCGTCTGGTTCCTGGCCCTGGGTTGATAGAGGACAGGAGAAATATTCAAATGGTGTGTGAGAGTTGAAGGTGACAGAGGCTTGGGTCTACACTTGAAAGGTGTGCTCTAGGCAGGCTACCTGCATGAGAGACATAAACAACTCCAGCTCTGAGGTTGGCCCTGTGATTAGTTGCTGCCAAACTGACACATACAGAATCTAAGAAAGCACAGTTAGAGAGGTAGAGAAGGACCACAGGTCAAAATGAAAGGAGTTTTCACAGCACGGCCCGTAACTAGGTTTACTGTTTTTTATGGCATTAGCCAAGAAAACAGGTATGAAATTTAGGGGGATCTCTAATATTATCTTGGTAGAGTTGTAAAGTGTATTAAAAGTGTGAGACCTGTAATAAATCTCGGTTTATGTCTCAGGGGAAGGTGGTAGGCCCAGCAATAAATGGTGGTTATTCTTGGGTCATGAAGAGTTTTAGGAGGATTGGCTTAAATCTCTTTGTGAATAAAGGTTATCAGATTCTTTAACTTACCTTTGTTAAGTTAAGGGTGCAATTACAAGAATGAATGAACTGAATGAATGAATGAGTGAGAGAACGAACAAAAGAAGTCATTCATCCTGTTCATACCTCCTCATCTCCTTCCCTCACTGACTTCTGGGACTCAAGCTGCCTGGTTAGCATTGTGGTCACTTGTAAAAGCAAAATCCAATTCTCACACCTATCCAGAGTGTCTAGAAGCAGGCGGCTGGCATGTTTAGCCCCAGGAAGACTCTGCCTGCACCCTCCAAACTGGACCAGAGAGAGGACCTCGTGGGTGGAACTCACTGCATCCTCCCTGCCACCATGCCCCGGCACGGTCCTGAGCCCATGGCCGCTGTTTTGGGAAGACAGGTCTTTGGTCAGCAGGGAGCTCCCCAGACATCTGTAGCCTTGGATCCAGCACTTTTGAATTTCTGGAAGATTTCCTTGCCCTTAAAGTCTCAGAAACATTTGTTCTATATGCAATAACAGCCCATGATTGGAGAAAATTAAGTGCATTTCAAAACTCTGAAAATGGGAGAAACTGGTGTTTATAAGACTTCTGAGAATCTCTGCCAGTCTCTGATTTGATTTTTTTCCTGTTTCAGGCTACATCTAGGGGAGAGAATTATCTGTGGAATCAGAGACAGGGCCACAGATTTGAAGTCAGGTGATTTTAACGATGTTTTTGTGTGATATTGAGCTAGTATTATTTCTAGCCTCAGTTTTCTTTTCTGTACAATGAGGACAATAATTGTTTCCTGGGGATTTCCCTGGCAGTCCAGTGGTTAGATTCTGTGCTTCCATAGAATCTCCGACCTTCCAAAGGTCGGAAAACTAGGAGTCTGCATGCCATGAGGCACTGCCAAAAAATAGTTATTATTATTATTTCTTGCTCATTTCACAGGGTAAGATAGAAAAATGTTAGAAAGATAAAATAAAATCATATATATGTTAGTCATTTGAAAACTATACAGCTCTGCATAACATGGTGTAGGGAGAGAATGCTGAATTCAAAATATCTTGGTTGGTTGGTGGGTGGGTTGCTTATTTTTAACACAACACGTATTAACGCCACAGGTGTTAGTTTCTGCAAAAATCCCCTGGTCAATAATGTGTTAGACAATCAAACATATATTGAGGCTTATTATGTACTAGGCACTGTTCTGAGCAGTTTATGAATGTTAACTCTTTTAGTCCTCACAACAGTCCTATGAACTAGGTGTTATATTATCATCCCCATTAGACAGATGGGGAAACTGAGGCACAGTTCAGTTCAGTCACTCAGTCATGTCCAATTCTTTGCTACCCCATGGACTGCAGCATGCCAGGCTTCCCTGTCCATCACCAACTCCCGGAGCTTGCTCAAACTCATGTCCATTGAGTCAGTGATGCCATCCAACCATCTCGTCCTCTGTCGTCCCCTTCTCCTCCTGCCTTCAATCCTTCCCAGCATCAGGGTCTGTTCCAATGAGTCAGCTCTTCGTGTCAGGTGGCCAAAGTACTGAAGTTTCATCTTCAGCCTCTGTCCTTACAATGAATATTCAGGATGATTTCCTTTAGGATTGACTTGTTTGATCTCTTTGCAGTCCAAGGGACTCTCAAGAGTCTTCTCCAACACCACACTTCAAAAGCATCAATTCTTCAGTGCTCAGCTTTCTTTATAGTCCAACTCTCACATCCATACATGACTACTGGAAAAACCACAGCTTTGACTAGGTGGACCTTTGATGGCAAAGTGATGTCTCTGCTTCTTATATGCTGTCTAGTGTGATCATAAGCTTTTCTTTCAGGAAGCAAACGTCTTTTAATTTCTTGGTTGCAGTCACCATCTGCAGTGATTTTGGAGACCAAAAAAATAAAGTCTGCCACTGTTTCTGTTGTTTCCCCATCTATTTGCCATGAAGTGATGGGACCAGATGCCATGATCTTAGTTTTTGTAATGATGCATTTTAAACCACCTTTTTCACTCTCCTCTTTCACTTTCATCAGAGGCTCTTTAGTTCTTCACTTTCTGCCATAAGAGTCATGTCATCTGCGTATCTGAGGTTATTGATATTTCTCCCAGCAATCTTGATTCTAGCTTGTGCATCACCCAGCCTGGCATTTCACATGATGTACTCTGCATATAAGCTAAATAAGCAGGGTGACAATATACAGCCTTGACATACTCCTTTCTCAATTTGGAACCAGTCGATCGTTCCATGTCCAGTTCTAATTGTTGCTCTTGAACTGCACACAGATTTCTCAGGAGGCTGGTAAGGTGGTCTGGTATTCCCATCTCTTAAAGAATTTTCCACAGTTTGTTGTGATCCACATGGTCAAAGGCTTTGGTGTAATCAAGAAAGCCAAAGTAAATGTTTTGCAATCATTCTCTTGCTTTTTAAATGATCCAACAGATGTTGGCAATTTGATCTCTGGTTTCTCTGCCTTTTCAAAATCCAGCTTAAACATCATCTGGAAGTTCACGGTTCATGTATTGCTGAAGCCTGGCTTGGAGAATTTTGAGCATTACTTTGCTAGTGTGTGAGATGAATGCAATTGTGTGGTAGTTTGAACATTCTTCGGCATGCCTCTCTTTGGGATTGGAATGAAAACTGACCTTTTCCAGTCTTGTGGCCAATGCTGAGCTTTCCAAATTTGCTGGCATATTGAGTGCAGCACTTTCACAGCATCATCTTTTAGGTTTGAAATAGCTTAACTGGAATTCCATCACCTCCACTAGCTTTGTTTGTAGTGATACTTCCTAAAGCCCACTTGACTCCGCATTCCAGGATGTCTGGCTCTAGGTGAATGATCACATCATCGTGGTAATCTGGGTCATGAAGATATTTTTTGTACAGTTCTTCTGTGTATTCTTGCCACCTCGTCTTAATATCTTCTGCCTCTGTTAGGTCCATACCATTTCTGTCCTTTATTGTGCCCATCTTTGCATGAAATGTTCCCGTCGTATCTCTAATTTTCTTGAAGTGATCTCTAGTTTTTCCATTCTGTTGTTTTTCTCTACTTCTTTGCACTGATCACTGAGGAAGGCTTTCTTATCTCTCCTTGCTATTCTTTGGAATGCTGCATTCAGATGGGACTATCTTTCCTTTTCTCCTTTGCCTTTCACTTCTGTTCTTTTCACAGCTATTTGTAAGGCCTCCTCAGATAACGATTCTGCCTTTTTGCATTTCTTTTCCTTGGAGATGGTCTCGATCACTGCCTCCTGTACAAAGTCATGACCTCCATCCATACTTCTTCAGGCACTCTATCAAACCTAATCCCTGATTCTATCTGTCACTTCCACTGTATAATCATAAAGGATTTGATTTAGGTCATACCTGAATGGTCTAGTGGTTTTCCCTACTTTCTTTAATTTAAGTCTGAATTTGGCAATAAGGAGTTCATGATCTGAGCCACAGTCAGCTCCTGGTCTTGTTTTTGCTGACTGTATAGAGCTTCTCCATCTTTGGCTGCAAAGGATATAATCATTCTGATTTCAGTGTTGACCATCTGGTGATGCCCATGTGTAGAGAGGTCTCTTGTGTTGCTGGAAAATGCACTATGGATTGCACTATGAATGCACTATGAGCAGTGCATTCTCTTGGCAAAACTCTGTTAGCCTTTGCCCTGCTTCATTTTGTATTCCAGGGCCAAACTTGCCTGTTACTCCAGGTATCTCTTGACTTCCTACTTTTGCATTCCAGTCTCCTGTGATGAAAAGGACATTTTTTTTGGAGGGGGGGGGGAGTGGTTAGTTCTAGAGGGTCTTGTAGGTCTTCATAGAACCATTCAAACTCATCTTCTTCAGCATTACTGGTTGGGGCATAGACATGGATTACTGTGATATTGAATAGCTTGTCTTGGAAATGAACAGAGATCATTCTTTCATTTTTGAGACTGTGCCCAAGTACTGCAGTTTGGATTCTTTTGTTGACTATGAGGGCTACTCCATTTCTTCTATGGGATTCTTGCCCACAGTAGTAGATATAATGGTCATCTGAATTAAATTTGCCCCTTCTAGTCCATTTTAGTTCACTGATTCCCAAAATGTTGATATTCTCTCTTGCCATCTCCTGTTTGGCCACTTCTAATTTACCTTGATTCGTGGACCTAACATTCCAGGTTCTTATGCAATGTTATTCTTTACAGCATCAAACTTGACTTCCATCACCAGTCATATCCACAACTGGGTGCTGTTTTTGCTTTGGCTCTGTCTCTTCATTCTTTCTGGAGTTATTTCTCCACTGATCTGCAGTAACATATTGGGCACCTACCAACCTGGGGAGTTCATCTTTCAGTGTCCTATCTTTTTGCCTTTTCATACTGTCCATGGGGTTCTCAAGGCAAAAATACTGAAGTGGTTTGCCATTCCCTTCTCCAGTGGACCACGTTTTGTCAGAACTCTCCACCATGACCTGTCCATCTTGGGTGGCCCTACAGGGCATGGTTCATAGTTCTTTGAGTTAAACAAGTCTGTGGTCTGTGTGATCAGGTTGGTTAGTTTTCCGTGATTGTGGTTTTCAGCTGAGGCACAGAGAGGTTAAATCACTTGTTCATCTTGTTCACTAGTATGTGACAAAGCTGAAACCCAAACCCAGGCTGTCAAGCTCTAGAAGCTGAGCTGTTAGTCAGCTATTCTGCCCCCTCCTTGAGAGATTTGAAACCTACACCTGCCTTTCACTAATTCTGTCTTCTAACTTCCATTCATTGGTTCCATTTATATTTACTGAGTGACTACTATGTGTTGAACACTGTTCTAGGGATGGAGCAGTGAACAAAACATACTATAATGGAGCTTGTATTCTAGCATGAAAAACGGACCTTAGACAGATAATCATATAAGTTGTCCAGAAGAGTGAGTGCAATGGATGAAGAACAGGGTGGGTGTCTGAGTCTGTTCAGGCTACATGAACAAAACAGCAGACTAGGCAGCTAATAAATACCATAAGTTATGTCTCACGGGTCTAGAGGCTGAAAGCCCAAGTACAGTCAGGTTCTGCTGAGAGCCCTCTTCTGGGTTTCAGATGGCCAGATCCTTACTGTGTCCTCACAGGGTAGAAGGGACAGCTTGTTCTCCAGAGTCTCTTTGATAAGGGCACTAATCCCATTCATGAGGGCTCTACTCTCATGACCCAACAACCTCCCAAAGACTCCACCTCCTAATACCACGAGTTTGGGGTATTAGGGAGGAATATGTATGAATAAGTGATGAGTACAAATAGCATTGTATGAATTTGGGTGGAATACAAATAGCAGCGCAAGGGAATATAATGTGTCTATGGGTCATGTGGCATAAGTCCTCTTGGAGGAGGTCACCATTAGCTCCACCATAAAGCTACCAAGCAGACGACCCACAAACTACAGAACAATTATACCAAAGAAATTCTCAGACTGTTAAGAAAGTTCTAGGACCCACAACAGATTTCCCAACCTGGGGATCCAGTAAAGGGACTGAGACTCCCCGGGGAATTTGACTTTGGAGGCCAGTGGTGTTTGATTACAGAACTTCCACAGGACTGGAAAACAGATGCTTGGAGGGCACAAACAAAACCCTGTGTGCGCCAGGAGCCAGGAAAAAGGAGTGGTGTCCCCACAGAGACTGAGCCAGACTTGCCTGTGAGTGTCCAGGAGTCTCCAGCAGAGGTGTGGGTCTTCAGTGGCCTGCTGCAGGGCTGGGGCACTAAAAACAACAGTGCAGGTTTAGGTCCTTTTGAAGAAGATCACCATTATTGTCATTACTCCTACCACAGTTTGGCCTCAGACCAAACAACAGGGAAGGAACACAGCCCCTCTAATCAACAGAAAATTTGATTAAAGATTTACCCTGCCCATCAGAACAAGACCCAGATTCCCCCACAGTCAGTCTCTCCCATCAGGAAGCTTCCACCAGCCTCTTATCAGAGGGCAGACAGAATGAAAACCACAATCACAGAAAACTAGCCAAACTGACCACATGGATCACAGCCTTGTCTAACTCAATGAAACTCTGAGCCATGCCCTGTAGGGCCACCCAAGATGAACGGGTCATGGTGGAGAGTTCTGACAAAACGTGGTCCACTGGAGAAGGGAATGGCAAACCACTTCAGCATTCTTGCCTTGAGAACTCCATGAATAGTATGAAAAGGCAAAAAGATAGGACACTGAAAGATGAACTCCGCAGGTTGGTAGGTGCCCAATATTCTACTGGAGAAGAGTGGAGAAATAGCTCCAGAAAGAAAGAAAAGACAGAGCCAAAGTTAAAACAGCACCCAGTTTTGGATGTGACTGGTGATGGAAGATAAGTCCGATGCTGTAAAGAATAATATTGCATAAGAACGTGGTGTTATAGCCACGCGTTCTGGGAAACAAACTCACTCAGAAGGACAATGCAGATAATGGGGTGCAGTTTGTTACACCGGCGGGCCCAAGGCAGAGTCTCCTCTTAGCCAAGGACCCTAACCAGTTTTTGTGAAAACATTATATACCCTAAGTGTATGTGCCCAAACCCACCTCCCCACATTCCCTGAAACTAATCTGGACAAGGTAAAAGAGAGATAGGATCAAAGTTAACGCATGATTCATGTGTCACAAGACTAGATAAACAGCGGATATTTATCAATAGGCCTGTGGTCATATCCCAATAAACATAATGGAATTTACCACTTTGTTCTGTTACAGAGATAATTAGCATATTCTTTTAGGCAACGGAGAGTCCAAGTACAAGTCCTGAAGCTCTTTTATCCGGGGGGTCTGGTTTCCCATTGGTATGCCATTTCTATAGACACTGGGCACAAAGTTCAGAGTCCATTGGGAGGGTGACCACGCATGTAGCCTAATGTTCTCAGCCTGGCCTAAGACGGAGTCCAGCTCTGTCCGTTTCCTCCTTCATTCCCCACTCTTGATGCTCTTAACTCATATTATGAGCATCATTCATAGGGATATATTGCACCCTGGCTCTCCGACCACCAATTTGGGAGAACATCACAGACCTTTGGGTTACAAAGTTCCTAATACATTGTAAAATGCAGGGTCCACAAGGCAGAACTATCAAGGAAACTATAGCCATGGTAAATACAATTTTCCGTCAATCACCACCCTTCACCCAAGATAGGACCGAAGTCCAGAAAGGAATGTTTTCATTTGATGTTGCTTTTACCTGGTTTTTCACGTCATCTAAAGCAGTCGATACATTGCCAGATAAGTCAGGAATGCATACACAACATTCAACCTTAATTATAGCACAGGTCCCTCCTTAAGCAGCTGTGAATATGTCCAAAGCCATTCTATTATAAGTTACCACTTTTCTCATTTGGATTTGCTCTTCATTTAAGGCTTGGATGGCTTTCATTCTATCTAGGAGAGCCTGTTTTGTGAAATTAGTCAAGGCCTCTACTTTAATCATAATATCTGTTGTCTCTATAGAGGGTATGAATAAGGCAACAATATATTCATACCACTGAAACAAAGATCTTGTCCACCTAGCATGTAAATAAGGTAGATTTACCAGGGCTTGTTGTAGGTTAGGCTTTTGTTACACTGGCATTTATATCAAATGTAACCCTATGACCCAAGTCTATTGACTGTAGGTCTGGCTTACACCCAGAGAGCAGGGAGAGATTATGATAGTGTCCCAGAAAAGAGCAGAGTGGTTTAAAATCTCCTTGGCAGAGTGGTGACAGCCCCCAGGGAAGTCCATCCATCACAGACAGAGGCATAGCCCCACATACCCAACAGTTGGAGGTATTGTGGAAGTTGGCATAGAAATATGCACGTTGATGAGGCCAAGCAGCAGGAGTTGATTGTGTGGTTTCATCCTCAAGGGGCTCATCCAGGATCTTCTTTTCCTTCTTCTTAAGGATGGTCTTAGTCTCTCAAGGGTCAGTGGGGTCCCTCTGTGCAGTCCACTCAGCGTTTTCTGGGTCTGCATGGTATGCTCTCTTCACCCTCGTATGATGGATCCAAGGGGCAATACCTGCAACTTTAAGTGCAGTAGGGGTAGTTAGAATAACAGTATAAGGGCCCTTCCACCGAGGAGCTAGTAAATCAAGTTTCCAATCTTTGACCCATACTTGGTCACCAAGCGTAATCTCATGAATCTGTTCCCCAAGGGGGAACGGCACCCTTTATTGTACAAACTGAGTTACCTGATTTATTACCTTACCCAGTTCCATCTGTTGTGAAATCCTATCCCCCCTTGAAGTGAACTGAAGTGAAGTCACTCAGTCGTGTCCAACTCTTTGCGACCCCGTGGACTGTAGCCTACCAGGCTCCTCCGTCCATGGGACTCTCCAGGCAAGAATACTGGAGTGGGTTACCATTTCATCCCCCCTTATCTGAGGCAAATTTGGTGACATCTGTTTTATTGTGGGAGGGGGCCTCCCATACACAATTTCATGTGGAGAATAGCCTTGGGACTGTGGGATCATCCTGAGTCTGAGCAGAGCCCTCGGAAGCAAGTCCACCCAGGAGCAGTCAGTCTCTATGATCCACTTGGAGAGTCTCTTTAAGTGTCCGGTTGGTTCATTCAACCATCTCAGAACTCTGGGCCTATATGCAGTGTGCAGTTTCCATTTGATGTTTAAAGTGTTGCTTACTTGTTTACTAAATCAGCTACAAAAGCCGGGCCATTGTCTGATCCAATGCTGGTAGGAAATTCATATCTGGGAACTATTTCCCTAGGAAGGTACTGGACTACTTCTGATGCTCTTTCAGTCCAGGTAGGAAAAGCTTCTACCCATCCCAAAGACGTACATACCATGACCAGCAGGTAACGGTAGTGTCAGTGAGGTTTCATTTCAGTGAAGTCCACTCCCAGGTGTTCAAGGGGCAGTGTGTCTTTCAGCTGAATACCCAGAGGTTTTTGTCTGAATACCCTAGAGGCAGCATTAACCTGTGAGCAGGCAGCATGGCCTAGGTGGGTTGCTTGGTGTGTTTGGCTTACCAGAGTGTGTGCCAGCTCCTCCGGTACCAATAATTTGTCACTTGGCAATTCCCACCATCTCTTTTTAGTCTTGATGGCCCCTTCCACTTTGGCTAACCTGACAGCCATTGTCCTTGTTTTATCAGGCTAGTGGCATCAGTATATAGGACCCAATTAGGGTCTGGAAACTTATGTCCTTCTTTAAAACAAACCCCAGATACTTTGCCTCCTCCTTGCAGATCTGTGCCTTCTTCTTCGACACCTGGTAACCTGCTTCCATCAGCAGCTGGAGCAGTGTTTTTTTCCCTTCCCAACATTTTTCCTTGGTCTCGGCAGCCAGCAGCAGGTTATCCCCATATTGTAGGAGCCAACATCTGTACTCTTCCGTATGGAATGAGTCCAGGTCAGAAGCCAAGGCTTCCCCAAAGATGGCTGGGGAATTCTTAAACCCTTGTGGGGGATTCCAGATGAGCTGTTGTTTGGTACTCCTGACCGGATCTTCCCATTCAAAGGCAAAGATGGGCTGTGATGCTGGGGCGAGGCGTATGCAGAAGAAGGCATCCTTGAGATCTAGGCAAGTATAAACTTTAGTCCTCAGTGGGAGGAGGCTAAGTAAGGTATAGGGGTTTGGAACAGTGGGGTGTAAAGTCACAGTAACCATGGTTTACTAGCTTGAGATCTTGTCCAGGCCTATAGTCCTGTCCTCTTTCCTTTTTGACTGGCAGGATTGGCGTATTCCAAGCCGACTGGCACTCTACTAGAACGGCCACTTGTTTCAATCTATTGATGTGGGACAGTATGCCAGCCCGGGCCTCTGTCGGTAGCGAGTACTGGCGCTCTCTAACCGGGATGGTGCCTGGTTTGAGTTCTATTATCACTGGGGCGTGATCTTTAGCCAGCCTGAGGGGAGGGGGGTTATCTTCTGCCCAGACCTCAAGGAATAATTGAGTTAGCTCTCTCTCATGCTCTTCCGGCCCACCCGGTTCTTCCTTCGGAGGTTCATGCAACCTCTACTCATCTTCGGGGGTATTGAGAGAGAGAGCAAATAAGTCATAGTGCCCATCTGGAAGGTGGGCCTCTCCTCAGTGGAGAAAATCACTTGTGCTCCTAGTTTGGAGAGCAAGTCTCTTCCCAACAGGGGTACTGGGCACTCAGGAATGTAGAGGAATTCATGAATCACTTGGTGTCCCCCCATCTGACATTTTCTGGGCTGGCAAAACGATTTAGTCATCTCTTCTCCCGATACCCCAGTTACAGCGGTAGTCTTTGTGGACAGAGGTGCCACAGGTTTTGTTACTACCGACAGTTCTGCTCTTGTATCCACCATGAAGTCAATGTTTTGGTCCCCCACTTTTAAGGTTACCATGGGCTCTCAGGGACCTGATATCTCTGAGCCCCGGCAGCCCTATTTAATTTCCAAGTCAGCAAGCCCCACAACTGTGGGAGCTTCCTCTTCCTTCCTTGCCTTAGGGCATTCATTCTTCCAGTGGCCAAAAGCTCCACACCCGGCACACTGGTTTGGCTGCAACGGGGCCCGGGGCCTCCGTTGGGACCGGCTGAAAGACTGTCCTGTCCCTGGGGCAGAGGAGGTTTTCCGGAGGACCCGAGATAGACTTTCCCAGAGCAGCAACTAGCACTGCAAATCTCTTGTCTGTTTTCTTTCGTTCCCTCCGGCTCTCGGGCAGAGTGCAGTCTCTGCTTAATTCCAACGTCTCCCTCCCCTTCTTGTCAGTACTCACTGGCAGAGGCGGGTATAGCTTGGGCGGTTTGGCTGGAGCCGGATCCTGGAAGTGTTGGCCAGAGGCTTCTGTCACCGGGATCTGAGCCCGCCGAGGTGGCAGCTCTACGAGGTGGCAGCTCTCTCTCTGGGAGAGCTGGCAGAGGAGCAGTGGCTGCTGCAGGAACTTCACCTGGCCCTGGATCGGGCATTAAGGTGGCCTCTAGTCCTGGGGGAGCACTGGGAGGCAGACTCCTCATTATCCAGTGTGGGGGAGGGGTCAGGTCATCCCCGTCCAAATCCTGCCAGATCCCAGAGGGAGAAGGGGGATCGGCGTGTCTTCACCTGCCAGTCAGCATGGCCGAACCAGAACACCACGTGGTCCAAGACTGTTTCTCCCTTAAAGTCCGTTCTGCCTTGGTGAGCTTGATCAGGTGTGAATGAAAACATAGATGGTTAAATATCCCATGTCCCAGGCTGTCTTCGGAAAAGCCAATTCATACTCACTTATGTATCCCCTTCCTTCTAGCCTGACAATTCCAAGGGGATCAAGAATATCACAGCAGACGGGACACCTCCTGGGGGAGGGCAGAATAGGAGCATACAAGGACCAGTTTCCTATCCTAAAAATCCCCTGGCGATCGCTGGTAATAATTTTCCCTGAGAAGGCGTGGACACACCTCCTAAATGACCTTCACAAATTCCCTTCCTAAGCCCTAGCACGCTCGTCGACCTGTGTACCAAGCAATCGTCGCCTGCCTATTCCAGGCTCCTGTGGGTCCCCGCTCCTTCTAGTCCCTCCCGGGGGGTGATCCAGCCCCCTCTTCCACCCTGCCTGGGGGGTTCCTCCTCACCTGAGTGCTCAGTTCCCTTGCTGCCGTCCACCACCTGCTAATGTGAAAGGTCCGGGCGTTGAGAAGCAGAATCCTTCTGGAAGGGTGAGGTGTCTTCCCTGCTCTAGAAAATTCAAGTCACAAGGCCTTGGAGTAGTCACAAATGGGACTTGTGTCCTCAAAGTGAGGGGGTTCCCGGCCCAGACACCAAATGTTGTAGCCACGCGTTCCGGGAAACAAACTCACTCAGAAGGACAATGCAGATAGTGGAGTGCAGTTTATTACACCGGCGGGCCCAAGGCAGAGTCTCCTCTCAGCCGAGGACCCTGACCAGTTTTTGTGAAAACCTTATATACCCTAAGTGTACGTGCCCAAACCCGCCTCCCCAAATTCCCTGAAACTAATCTGGACAAGGTAAAAGAGAGATACGATCAAAGTTAACCCATGATTCATGTGTCACAAGACTAGATAAACAGCGGATATTTATCAATAGGCCTGTGGTCATATCCCAATAAACATAATGGAATTTACCACTTTGTTCTGTTACAGAGATAATTAGCATATTCTTTTAGGCAACGGAGAGTCCAAGTACAAGTCCTGAAGCTCTTTTATCCGGGGGGTCTGGTTTCCCATTGGTATGCCATTTCTATAGACACTGGGCACAAAGTTCAGAGTCCATTGGGAGGGTGACCACGCATGTAGCCTAATGTTCTCAGCATGGCCTAAGTCGGAGTACAGCTCTGTCTGTTTCCTCCTTCAGTGGTGTATTAGGTTCATGAACCAAGGGAAATTAGAGACGGTCAAACAGGAAATGGCAAGAGTAAACATCAACATTTTAGGAATCAGTGAACTAAAATGGACTGAAAGGGCAAATTTAATTCAGATAACTATTTTATCTACTACTATGGGCAAGAATCCCTTAGAAGAAATGGAGTAGCCCTCATAGTCAACAAAGACTCAGAAATGCAGCACCTGGGTGCAGTCTCAAAAATGACAGAATGATCTCTGCCCTTTTCCAAGGCAAACCACTCAATATCACACTAATTTAAATCTATGCCCCAACCACTAATGCCAAACAAGCTGAAGTTGAATGGTTCTATCATGACCTACAAGACCCTCTAGAACTAATACCCAAAAAAGATGTCCTTTTCATCACAGGAGACCGGAATGCGAAAGTAGGAAGTCAAGAGATATATGGAATAACAGGCAAGTTTATCCTTGGAGTACAAAATGAAGTAGGGCAAAGGCTAACAGAGTTTTGCCAAGAGAATGCACTGGTCATAGCAAACACTCTTTCCCAATAACAGGAGAGACCACTCTACACACAGACGTCACCAGATGGCCAACATCGAAATCAGATTGATTATATTCTTTGCAGCCAAAGATGGAGAAGCTCTATACTGTCAGTAAAAGCAAGACTGGGAGCTGACTGTGGCTCAGATCATGAACTCCTTATTGCCAAATTCAGACTTAAATTGAAGAAAGTAGGGAAAACCACTAGACCATTCAGGTATGACCTAAATCAAATCCTTTATGATTACACAGTGGAAGTGACAAATAGAATCAGGGAATAGATTTGATAGAGTGCCTGAAGAAGTACGGATGGAGGTCGTGACTTTGTACAGGAGGCAGTGATCGAGACCACCTCCAAGGAAAAGAAATGCAAAGAGGCAAAATGGCTGTCTGAGGAGGCCTTACAAACAGCTGAGAAAAAAAAGAGAAGCTAAAGGCAAAGGAGAAAAGGAAAGATATTCCCATTTGAATGCAGCATTCCAAAGAATAGCAAGGAGAGATAAGAAAGTCTTCCTCAGTGATCAATGCAAAGAAATAGAGGAAAACAATAGAATGGGAAGAACTAGAGATCTCTTCAAGAAAATTAGAGATACCAAGGGAACATTTCATGCAAAGATGGGCACAATAAGGACAGAAATGGTATGGACCCAACAGAAGCAGAAGATATTAAGAAGAGGTGACAAGAATACACATAAGAATGATACAAAAAAGATCCTCATGACCCAGATAATGATGATGATGTGATGACTCACCTAGAGCCAGGCACTGGAATGCAAAGCCAAGTGGGCCTTAGGAAGTATTACTGCGAACAAAGCTAGTGGAGGTGATGGAATTCCAGTTGAGCTATTTCAAATCCTAAAAGATGATGCTGTGAAAGTGCTGCACTCAATATGCCAGCAAATTTGGAAAACTCAGCAGTGGCCACAGGACTGGAAAAGGTCAGTTTTCATTCCAATACCAAAGAAAGGCAATGCCAAAGAATGTTCAAACTACTGCACAGTTGTACTCATTTCAACATGCTAGCAAAGTAATGCTCAAAATTCTGCAAGCTAGGCTTCAACATTAAGTGAACTGTGAAGTTCCAGATGTTCAAGCTGGATTTAGAAAAGGCAGAGGAACCAGAGATCAAATTGTCAACATCCGTTGGATCATGGAAAATGCAAGAAAGTTTCAGAAAAGCATCTACTTCTGCTTTACTGACTACTAGTTAAAGGCCAAAGCCTTTGACTGTGTGGATCACAACAAACTGTGGAAAATTCTTCAAGAGATGGGAATACCAGACCACCTGACCTGCCTCTTGAGAAATGCATGCAGTTCAAGAAGCAACAGTTAGAACTGGACATGGAACAACAGACTGGTTCCAAATTAGGAAAGGAGTATGTCAAGGCTGTATATTGTCACCCTGCTTATTTATCTTATATGCAGAGTATATCATACAAAATGGCAGACTGGATGAAACACAGCCTGGAATCAAGATTGCCAGGAGAAATATCAATAACCTCAGATATGCAGATGACACCACCCTTTCGGCAGAAAGTGAAGAAGAACTAAAGAGCCTCTTGATGAAAGTGAAAGAGGAGAGTGAAAAATCTGGCTTAAAACTCAACACTCAAAAAACTACGATCATGGCATCTGGGTCCCATCACTTCATGACAAATAGATGGGGAAACAGTGGAAACAGTGTCAGACTTTATTTTCTTGGTCTCCAAAATCACTGCCAATGGTGACTGCAGCCATGTAATTCAAAGATATTTGCTTCTTGGAAGAAAAGCTACGACCAACCTAGACAGCATATTAAAAAGCAAAGACATTACTTTGCTAACAGAGGTCTGTCTAGTCAAGGCTATGTTTTTTCCAGTGGTCATGTATGGATGTAAGAGTTGGACTGTGAAGAAAGCTGAGCACCGAAAACTTGATGCTTTTGAACTTTGGTGTTGGAGAAGACTCTCGAGAGTCCCTTGGACTGCAAGGAGATCCAACCAGTCCATCTTAAAGGAAATCAGTCCTGGGTGTTCATTGGAAGGACTGATGCTGAAGCTAAAACTCCAATACTTTGGCCACCTGATGCAAAGAACTGACTCCTTGGAAACGACCCTGATGCTGGGAAAGAGTGAAGGTAGGATAAGTGAATGACAGAGAATGAGATGGTTGGATGGCATCACTGACTCGATGGACATGAGTTTGAGCAAGCTCCAGAAGTTGGTGATGGACAAGGAAGTCTGGCGTGCTGAGGTTCATGGGGTCACAAAGAGTCGGACATGACTGAGCGACTGAACTGAACTGAGCTGATGGCTCAATAATGTTATCTCTTTGAGCCTCAAATCTCTTATTGTAAAATGGAGTCCTTGCCTACTCCAGAGGTTTCAGTTCAGTTCAGTTCAGTCACTCAGTCATGTCCGACTCTTTGCG
Organism: Cervus canadensis; assembly: GCF_019320065.1. Lineage (NCBI taxonomy): Eukaryota > Metazoa > Chordata > Mammalia > Artiodactyla > Cervidae > Cervus > Cervus canadensis. Next base: position 73,109,018 of record NC_057398.1, read on the forward strand.
ACCCCATGAATCGCAGCACACCAGGCCTCCCTGTCCATCACCAACTCCCGGAGTCTACTCAAACTCATGCCCATTGAGTCGGTGATGCCATCTAGCCATGTCATCCTCTGTCGTCCCCTTCTCCTCCCACCCCCAATCCCTTCCAGCATCAGGGTCTTTTCCAATGAGTCAACTCTTCGCATGAGGTGGTCAAAGTAATGGAGTTTCAGCTTCAGCATCAGTCTTTCCAATGAACACCCAGGACTGATTTCCTTTAGGATGGACTGGTTGGATCTCCTTGCAGTCCAAGGGACTCTCGAGAGTCTACTCCAACACCAAAGTTCAAAAGCATCAAGTTTTCGGTGCTCAGCTTTCTTCACAGTCCAACTCTCACATCCATACATGACCACTGGAAAAAACATAGCCTTGACTAGACAGACCTTTGTTAGCAGAGTAATGTCTCTGCTTTTTAATATGCTGTCTAGTTTGGTCATAGCTTTCCTTCCAAGGAGTAAGCGTCTTTTAATTTCTTGGCTGCAGTCACCATCTGCAGTGATTTTGGAGCCCAAAAAAATAAAGTCTGACACTGTTTCCACTGTTTCCCCATCTATTTCCCATGAGGTGATGGGACCAGATGCCATGATGTTAGTTTTCTGAATGTTAAGCTTTAAGCCAACTTTTTCACTTTCCTCTTTCAATTCACTTTCATCAAGAGGCTTTTTAGTTCCTCTTCACTTTCTGCCATAAGGGTGGGGTCATCTGCCTATCTGAGGTTATTGATATTTCTCCTGGCAATCTTGATTACAGCTTGTGCTTCTTCCAGCCCAGTGTTTCTCATGATGTAATCTGCATATAAGTTAAATAAGCAGGGTGACAATATACAGCCTTGACGTACTCCTTTCCCTATTTGGAACCAGTCTGTTGTTCCATGTCCATTTCTAACTGTTGCTTCCTGGCCTGCACATAGGTTTCTCAAGAGGCAGGTCAGGTGGTCTGGTATTCCCATCTCTTTCAGAATTTTCCACAGTTTATTGTGATCCACACAGTCAACGTCTTTGGCATAGTCAATAAAGCAGAAATAGATGTTTTTCTGGAACTCTCTTGCTTTTTCGATGATCCAGTGGATATTGGCAATTTGATCTCTGGTTCCTCTGCCTTTTCCAAAACCAGCTTGAACATCTGGAAGTTCTCGGTTCACATATTGCTGTAGCCTGGCTTGGAGAATTTTGAGCATTACCTTACTAGCGTGTGAGATGAGGGGTCAGTCAAATAAACCCTGGAAGAGTCCATGGTATACAAACTGTAAAATGCTATTCCAGTGCAGGCATTTTAGACTTTGTTGTTCACGCCTCTGTTCCTGTGGTACTTGGTTCATATCTCTGTATGTTCACCATTGTTTCATGGTTGGCCATGCATGTCTCTGTGTCTCTCAATAAACTGAATTTTTGAGGGCAGCGACAGATTTACGTTCAGAGTAAGTGTGAAATAAAGGTGTAATTATCCACATGAAAAATCTCTATTCAGTGAACCCCTACTAGTGCCACACACTTCACCTTCATGTTATCTCTGTTGCCAGAAGAGACTCAGAGAGGTGAGTACCCTGCCCTCAGCCATTCACCAGAGAGTGACAAAACCAGGACGGGAGCTGGCATCTCCCTGCCTCCAAAACCCATGATCTGTCACCAGCCCCAAGCTATCACCTGGTTACCCATCACACAACAAAGTATTTCATGAGCACCTGCTATGTTCTAAGTGCTTTACCAGATGCTAGAGGCATGGAGATGGATAAGGCAGGTGTGCTCTTGTCCACATAGAAGATGGAACCGATACCTCAACAAAGAACTGAGAGGCCCACTCTGACATGCTGGGAGTCCTATCCAGGTTGAGAGAAGGAAGGTCTACCTGAGGCAGGGGCTGCAGAGCTGAGCCCTGAGAAATGAAAAGAAGATGACTTTCAGAAGATCTTGGAGGAAGGGCCAACAAAGAAAACAAGCTGAGGTGTGAATGAGCGGGGAATGTTCTCCAAGTAGCAGGGCAGTGAGTCAGCCTGAAGAGTCATGAGAAAGTAAGAGGTGAGTTAGGAGAGGAAGTCTGGGTCTGCACCAGAGCAGGACCTCAGAGACTGTGGAGAGGAGCGTGGAGACCTTCAGAGGTTTCCCGGTGGAAGAGTGATGTGATCCGATGTATGTTTCACAAAAGACATTATTAGTAGTAGTAGTAGTTTAAATACAATTGGGGTTTGCTAATACTAATTATAACAATGTTTTAAAAAACATGTTTAGAAGACAAGAGACAGAGGTAAAAAGTAGGGCATAGGGACGATGGTTCTGCAAATGATTTTTGCAGGTGTTTCCCTGCATCTGAAGTCCAGCAGAATTAAGCCTCATTTATTTTATATATAATAATAATGGGCTGTAAATGGGAAAGAACTAAATAGATTTTCAGAGCTCTGCTGTGAGAGGGATCAGATTTCTTCCCCTTTCTCTTCCCACTCCCAAGGAGAGAGGTGGCCCAGCACCCCAGGGCTGAGGGGATCCACCTGCTGCTGTCTGGAGCAGGGTTATCTGTTTAGTAGCAGCTTCCCTGGTGGCTCAGATGGTAAAGAATCTGCCTGCAATGCAGGAGACCCTGGTAGCAGTCTGGAGAATGCTTAAGACCATTCCCTTCTCCCCAGGAGCAAGGCTCTTAAGTTCTAGATACAGTTCAGTCTTGGCCAGATTGTGGCCTGGGAGTCACGGTTCTTATTGTACAGCCTTGGCTGTCCTCTGGGAAGCAGGCAGACAAGCCCAGCCTCATCCCTGCTCTACTGCTGTGAATTTGTGAGGCAAAAGCCGATCCCACAGAGTAGGAACTACAGAAAGGGGAGACAGAAAGCAGAGGCCTCAGATGTCTGCACTGCCTGTCTTCTGCTCCCCACCCCCTTTTCCATGCTCCTACCCTGTCCTCTTCAAGAAGCAGAAGAAAATTCATGTTGAGGTTTGACAGAAAACAACAAAATGCTATAAAGCAATTATCCTTCGATTAAAAATTAAATAAATTTAAATTTAAAAAAAAGAAGAGGAAGCAAGAGAAAGAAAACTCCAAGAAAGAAGAACTTGTAAGAAGCAAAACAGATCGAATTTGAACATTTCTGGACAACTGAGCAATCTCACCCATGCAAATTACATCGGATTATGCTAATTGTGGTGTAGATCACTACACTGTCACATTTCCTCTTCTACTTCCAACCTCAGCTTTTTGTACCCTAGAGGTGTTTGGGCGGAGGGCATCCTGGCAGAACCCCTGCTTCTGGTGCAAAGTTGATTGCAAAACAGAGTTGAGTTTTCCAACCCCTCCCACTCCCAGAACTGCAGATTTCTTCCTTCAGTTCTGCTTCCCTCCACTCTGGCCACAAGGCCTCTCCCAAAGGGACCTGGGGAAAGCCTTTACCCATGTCTACCCCACCAAGACACTCTTTGTCCTAGTGCCTGGACAGAATATTTATGTACTGTATTTAGAGACGATGTGGCAAGTTTGAAGGAGGGAAGGGTTTAAAATAGACTCATGCAAATAGAACTCCTCTATGCTAATGATATGTAAATACCACTCTTTTTTTTTCTTGGCCCCCTGGAGTCAAGAAATGACTTGTCTATGTGCAGTGGACCAAAAAGAGACCCAGAGAGAGAGCTAGAGAGCAGGACAGTAAGAGAGAGTGGCCTGAGAACCCTGGCTTACACGCCACCCACGCACCCACACACACACACTCACACACACCGTACCCACTATCACCACCTCCCTGCCCAGCCTAGACTCATCTGAGCCCTGGGCAAAGGATGCAGACAAGGCTGCCCAGGCCTTCAGGAGGAGGAACAGGGCTCAGACGGGGGTGGGTGGGGGCAGGGGGGTGGAGAATCACCTGGGTTCTGAGCTTCCAGGACAGGTGCTTCCCCTTCCTCCCCGCCAGGAGTGCCTCTCACCGCCTCCCTCCACCTGTGGAGAGACTGTCTTTCTCTGCTATTATCTCCTACATTTGCTGGTAAATGACAACACCCTCCACAGCGGCCCGCCCAGCACTTGAACCCCTTCTGGCCAGGCGGCTTGCCCGAGGATTAGCTCCTCTTTGGAGAGTCCACAATAGCCCTCCACATCCTTTGTGCCTCTGTTTGCTGCAAATATTGAAGCTCTCTCCTGAAACTCATTACAGGCCATCAGGACAAAGGCTTTCCACGGGTCTCCAGGACAGAGCCAGCACCAGGATGCTCCTCAATATTGTACCTGCTGCCTCACCTGCCACTTCTTCTCCAGTTACCCCTGAAGGGAAATGACCCACATTCACACCAGCCATCTCTGCTCCAAGGCGGTGGGCAGGCGGAGGCCATGATGCCCACTTCCAGGCTTGCCCATCTGAAGGGAAGGGCAGGGCTGGGCATTCTGGGGGCCAACAGGGGTCACAGGTAGTTGGGAGATGGAAGGATCCAGGGTGAGGGAAATGGATGGAGCCGAGGACACAGCAGCAGGTGCACTAAGCGCTCACTTCCCATCAGGCCTTCTTCACCTCGGCCTGGAACATTCCTCTCTTCCTCTCCTCAGCCTCACTTTCAGGGGCTGGTTTTATTTATCCATCTGGTCTCACCCCGGACTTTGCCTCATCACCTCCTCCAGGAAGCCTCCCCTGCTTCCCAAATTTAGGTGTCCTTCCTCGGTGCTCACACCGGGTATTGTAGCTGCTTGCTCACCCTCTGCTTCCCTCCTCCCTCTGACACCCAGGCCTCCGAGGTCCCAAGGCAGCTCGTCATTGCACCTCACGTCACACAGCCCTTAGAGCGTGGTGAGTGAATACGGCTGAGCAAATGAACGACTGAATGAATTCAATCAGGTGTGGGCTATGCTTGGTCCTGAGTCCTCGGAGTTCTGCTTTAGCGCCACGAGGGGGCCTGGGGAGGAAAGGACCAAGACTCTCTTGCTGCCTTCTGTGGAGACTCCTCTGTTTACTGAAGACCACGGGACTGAGTCTACCGACCAGGAGACGCTGGGTGAGTCTCTGATCTCAGAGCCTCCATCCCCTCTCCTGGCAAATGGGAAAAATGCCATTGGGAAGGTGAAGCGGGACAAGGCACCAAACACAGCCCCTGGCGCCTGAGCGTCACCCGGGGGAGGAAGGGGACGTGAGACCCTGGCTTGGGGCCGGGGAGGGGCCTGGTGGGGACCACCTCACGAGAGGAAACAAGGGCTCTTCAGGTCGGCGCCAGAGGTCACTCTGGACTAGGGGCCGGGCTGGAGACGAGGAGCCTGCCCGCGGGTCGGGGGCAGCATGTGCGTCTCTGGGACTGGGCCCGTCGGGAGGCAACCCCGGAGCCTGAGAGTCAGCCCGCTCTGCTCCTCCACCTGCCCTTGGCTCACCCGCTTCCTGTGCGCGAGGGGCCTGGTCAGGCGGCAGGGGCTGAGTGCAGCCCCTTCGTGGGCAAGTTATGCATTGCTCTTTGCTCCGAGTTCCTCCTGTGTGAAGCAGAGACAGTGACAGAGCCACCTCACAGGCCGGCTGAGGAGCCTGGACGAGACGACTGCAGACCCTGAGCCCTGCTGGCAGCACCTCACAGGCGCCCCAGAAACACAGCCGCTGTTCCTGCCTGGCCCTGTCTCACCCTCACCTTGCCTCGCGGGAGCCCAGAGGTCATCCTCCCATTTCACAGAAGGCGATCCCAGAGCAGTTCCGGAACTTACGAAAAGCTACCAGTGACTCAGGGAAGGTTGGACCAAGACCTGGGGTGCCCCAGTTTCCACTCCCATTTCCTCGTGGCTTGGAACGTGACTCACTCTCGCGTTACTTCGTGTGTATAAATCCAGGCCACCCCGTGGGTAACAACAGAGGTTTCGCCTGTGTCTCTTACCCCCTTGGTCGTGCTGAGAAAGCTTCAAAAATAAACAGTGAGATGGCCCACATACTGAGAGAAGGACCGCAAAGCAGAAACAGTTCCCTAATCCCCTCGGGCTCCTCAGAGAAGCTGACCAAGGCTGTCTGGGAGCCCAGACGTCCAGAGGTGGACAGCAATACCCAGGTGACTGGCAGCTGCAGGAGGGTTCCTGACAGGCCTGGCAAGCAGGGCCAGGGGCACTGGTTCCGACACAGGACTGCCAGGCGCGGGGGCAGCCTGGGCTGCTCACTTGCCGACAGACCTTTAGTCATATGGAAGGAGGCTTCTGTGGAAGTGTGGCGACATGCTGGAGAGCCGGCAGCCAGTCAGCTCTCTGGCTGTTTCCCTACAGGAGCTGGGGGCAGCTGTCAGGAGACGGGGCCTGCCACCCAGGAGTCCGCCCTCGATGCGGTTGCTTCACAAGGAGAAAGGCTTTGCAGACAGAAGGGACTCTCTCCCCAACCTCGTGAACGAGGGCCGCCTCGTTCAAGGTTTTTACCCTTTGCAGAGCAAGGGCCAGGCTCACAGGAAACACCAAAACATACCCGGGGAACGACTGCATGAACTGTCCTCAAAAAACACCAGGATGGAGCCTTTCACGGCCTCTTCCTGGACTGTGTCAGGCCCTCAGGAGTCCGGTCCTCTCATCTCACTCCAGACCTTGAAGCTGCCACTGAATCTCCGATTGTTGGGTCAAGAGTCTTATAAATAAGCCTCTCCAAGCTCTTGGATGGTGATAAGGTGCCCCCTCAGCCTTTTCTGGAATAAGTAATCCTAAAAATATCTTTCATCACTTCCTTGGCTCTCTGCTTGGCCCATCTCCAAGCCCTTCCTCAGATTTCCTGCTTGGACCCAAAGCCGCGCATTCCTCTGCCGGGAGAGAGCTCTCGTGTGAAGAAGCCTGAGGCGGGGGGTGGGTACCCGGAGGTGAGCAATCTTCCGCTTCAAGGGCCCGCAGCCAGGGCACTGCCTCCCCGCCTGGTCTCTGAAACTCTGCTCATTCAAACAGTCTTATCTTAGCACCGCCAACCCGGACTCCTTCCCGGAATCCCGGGAGACGACCCCTTCCGTGCAGGGTGCAGTGTGATGAGCTCAGGCCCTGGATCTTTCCCTTCACCATTCCTCAGCACTCCTCGAGGAAGCCTATTCAGAACGCTGATTCCCAAGCCCCGTCCTCAGTGATTCCAAGGATCTGGGGTGAGACGCAGCCAGCTCCATTTTAGCAAGCCCCCCAGATGCTGATGGCCCAGGAATACCGCTCATGGACCATCTCCCCAGGAGACCAAAGGGCTGACTGAGAGATGGGTGGCTCCTACAAGAAGCGCAGACCTGGTCTTGTTGCTCATGCCAGGCATGAGGCAAATGGTGAGGTGGGGGCCGGATAGCAAGCAGGACCTTGGAGCTGGTCCTGGCGGTGGAAGGTGAAACCCTCTCCCAGGTTTCCCCCAGCCGGGGCCCAGAGCATCAGGAAGCCAGCGGAGGCAGGAGCAGGAAGGCCCCCAAGAAGAGAGGCCATGCAGCCTCTGCAGCGACAGAGGCTTTCCTCCGTCCAGGGCAGCGAGCGGGCAGAGGCTGCTTGCTGGGTGCTGGGGGAGGATGGAGCAATGGTCTACCTCCACCCCGAGTGCGTGGCCCCTCGGTGACCTGTGAGCCTGTCCAGTCTCTGCCTCCCCGCCCTTTGGCGTCGTTCTGGCCCCTGAAACTGACGGCCCAGCTCAAGGTTCCTGAGCTTCCTGACACCACCCGTCAGGTCCCACCCACAGAGGAGCGGCAAACACCCCCGTCACCCCAGCACAGTCCCGCAGGCCCAGTCCACCCTGGATTCTGTGCGGCTCTGTGCAGACCCACCACACCCCAGGGGAGCTGCTGCCTCCCGGGCAGCCTGGTTGATTTAGAGTTGAGCTAGGGCAGCCTCCAGGCATGTCTGAGCCCCAGTTTCTTCATCTGTAAAGTGGGGTTGATAATCCCCACCTCCAGAGTGCCCTTGAGGATGCTGTGAGTGCTTGATCAGTCAAAGGCGTGCACGGTTGACCCGATGTCCCTGTCTCAGCTGGCCTGGCCTTGTCCTCAGACACCCGATCTCCGCACCACGCCCACATGCTCCCTCCACACACCCAAACCCTGATCATCTCTCTAAGCCCGCAGAGTCCAGCCTGCTCCCACATCAGGGTTCCTTGTCAGTCTTCTCTTATCACCTAGACCCCATGCACCCCAAGAGCAAACTCTACAGTCTACCTGTTTGAGCCCAGCCTTAAATAATCAGGTTCCAAAGAAGCCAAAAATGTCATAAAAGACACATCACACACGCCATTCCCAAATCCATCCCTCTCTAGGAACTTGAAAACTAGCTGAGGATTTTCTAGTGCCACGTGATATCATGGTGGCCCAGCACAGAAATTCAGGGTTGGGGGCCAGTGAATGGCCTGCCAATCAGTGGTCACCAGATTGAACCAGGGGCTCCCACATTGCAGGCAGATTCTTTCCCAGTTGAGCTACCAGGGAAGCCCTTCAAAATTCCTATTCAGGGGCTTTGGCGAAAGAAAGAGACCCTCCCTGGTCATGCTGGCTGCTGGCAGAGACCTTTGTGCTCACATCCAAATGGTGGTATGAGGACCCAGGGCATTTAACTTTTCAGCGCATATAGAAGTCTATGGTTAGAAGCGATCTTAGGGACTATCTGGTCCCATGTCCCTTCCTACCTCCACTTCACAGAAAGTCCCAAGGTCACCTCAGGAGACAAGGACAGAGCTAAAAAGTCTCGATTTCCTAGCACTCTGATCTTACTCTGAACTCCACTGGGAGGGATACAGGCTAAAGAGCTACAAAATGTACAAAGCACTCTCACATTCATATTCCATTTAGTCTCCTCTAACCTTTGAGGTAGAGCTTCCCAGGTGGTGTTCGTGGTAAAGAACCCGCCTGCCAATGCAGGAGACATGAGAGATACAGATTCAATCCCTGGGTGGGGAAAGTCCCCTGGAGGAGGGCTTGGTAACCCAACCCAGTATTCTTGCCTGGAGAATCCTGTGGACAGGGGAGCCTGGTGGGCTACAGTACATGGGGTTCCAAAGAGTCAGACACGACTGAAGTGACTTAGTACGCACGCATGCAGCCTGTGAGGCAGGTATAATTAGTAGCATTCTAATTTTGATATTGTGGAGGGAGGCTCAGAGGGGTTGGGGTACCTGCCTGAGGTCACACAGCTGACGCGTTTGGAGCTCTGGCCTCGGAGCCCATCACACCAGGCTCGTTAGAGACCCGAGCTCGCTGTGTCTCCTGGGCATAAGGGGAAAGGGCCCTCGGCCTCCTACGTGGGAGTAGGGGAGAGGCCACTGCAGGCGGTGGGAGGAAACCTCACTCCTCAAATTTCTAACCTTCACAATATCTCGAGAAGACCGTTCCCAAAGTTACACAACCACTGTAAACCAGTGGTAGCTCTTGGAACCAGGCAACGTGGAGATGTGCTGTTCTTGGCTGGTTTCTGTAGCCTTCCGCCTGTGCATAAAAGGCCCACGGTGGGGACAGCTTCTGTGACCCAGAACCACTGACTCACTCACTCACTTATTCAACACAGAACTACTGAGCACCAACCACAGGCCAGGCAGGGTGCTAGGCACGGAGGCCGATCAAGCGACAAGGACAGTCAGCAGAGTCAGAAGGGACAGGGCTGCTACTGGGGCTAGGGTCCTCACTGGCCTTCATCTCTTGGCCGCCAACCTGTATAATCTATATTCTAGTTGGGGGGCGGGGGTCGGCGGGGAATAGACACATCAACTAGGACTTGAATATTCACCATGGTAGGTGCTCTGATAAGGCTCACAGGGGCTCAAGTAGCCTAGGGAGGGGCACCTGGTCCAGGCTAGGGGATGACAGGTGGAGAAAGTGGGCTGAGTTCAGAAGTATGTGCAGAGGTAAGCTTGGCAAGAGAGAAGAAAGGGCACTTCAGGAAGCAGGTGTAGACAGCATGAGCAAAGGTGTGGGAACACAATAGCACGGCGTGTGTAAGCTGTTTGTGCATGCTTAGAGAAAGATCTGGAAGGGTGTAGCCTCAGCTGCTAGGCCGGCTATCTCAGAAAATTAGATTATGGAAGCTTTTTCTTTCTTATTTGCACATTATTTCACTTGAACTTTTTACAATGAGCAGGAATTATTTTCATTAGCAGAAAAAAGAATAACACACAAAGCAAGAATGTTTTGTGTATGATAGAACTGAAAAAGCATAATGTTTGATGAGTGTAAAACTGAGGGAGAAAATGCAAGGAGCTGTCAAAAGTCCCCAGGGCCCGGAGCAGTAGAGGTTTGACTCTAGCCCGCAGCAGCGGCGGAGTGCTCAGTCGTTGGACAAGTCCTTTCCTGGGAAGGCTCAGGGCAGCTGGAGCTGATGGCTTCCAGCTAGAGCTCCTTGGGGCTCTGGTGCCCCCCAGTTAAAGCTCCCACTTTCCTTTAGGCTGGGAACCATGCTGAGGTCAGGCAGGGAGGTGATTCCGCTGGCAGCATCAGGGGGTTCTAGGCTCCTATTGGGGTATTTCTCTTGGCCCTAGTCTTTGTTCCACTGCCTCACTCCCTGGCCTGGAACTGGGCTAGACCAGTGAAGGACAAAATGCCTGAAGCTCTTTAAACAAGGTCATTTACAAAAGAAATATTTTGATCTTATTGACCTTTCGTAAGGGTTTTCAATAGACGTCATTTTTTTTTTTAACAACCTCAGTATTAGGAGGCTCTTTCTCTATTTGTCCTTTGCCAGAGAAGGAGGAAGTAACTTGCAAGCTGTAACTCAGGTGTATCATTCAAACACACACATGCTTAGTTTGTTCATCCATTCAGCAGCATCTATACAAAGTGGCTGCAATGAATCCAATCCAATCCAATCTCCTTCATTCATGTTTAGAATTTTATTTTAGACACTGCTCATCCTCTTCCTAAAGATTCTATCTTCCCCCTGCTCCACTACAAATGCTAGGATCAAGCTAGAGTCCCCAAATTTAATGCAGGTTTGTTGTTGGTGCATATTTTTCTCAGCAGAGATTTCAGATCAGTTTGGTATTATTGTTTCCACTGTTTAAAAAGCTCAGAAAGTGGAGAGGGCCTGGGAACAAATCAGGGGTCTGGGCTTGGTGTGCCTTATTCATGCCCTCTTCCCACTGGGGACTGTGAAGAGTCCCAAGAAAAGAAGGGGGAGAAGTCAGCTTTCAGAGGAGGAGCTTGGTTCAGAGCCAATCCCCACTCTGACCACTTCTCTTTTGGTTAGAACTTGGTGGAACCGCTCTCTCTCCCCTGAGGGAGGTGTGCCTTCCAAGCCTCAGCAGATAAGGAACCCTCCAGAAGACAGGGACAAGTCTCATTCAGCGATACCACTGGTGACAGAGAGGACAGGTGTCCATATCAGGGTGGAAACAGCACAGGAGACAGAGGGACATTTCAGAGAATTTTCGTTTTAAAAGTGATGATGTGAAAGATCATCAATTACTGACCAAAATCACATCGTTTGTGCCAGGAGACAAAACACATATTTGGGAGTCTAGTGAGGGAAGAAGGCAGGGTTAGGGGTATGGTGGGGCTTCCCTTACCTAGCTGAGTATTTAAATAGTTTACAGAATACTCATGACCAGGTCCCCAGAAACACAGTGAATTGGAGTATCTAGGGACAAGGCCTAAGAATTTTTTGACAAGTTGGAGAAACCTAGTTGTGGTTAAGATGAGGATGGAGGCCGGGGGAAAGAACCACTGTGCTAGGGCAGGAGTGGGCAGGGAGCCCAGCTCTGAGCAGGGAAGACCTGGAGGGAAGGAGTCCTGTGCCCATTCTGAGGTGGCCTCCTGACGCTGAGAGCCTGTCAAGAACGAACCCGGACTTGTTGTTTCAGAAAGAAGCATCCCAAAAAAAAAAAAAAAAGAAGCATCCCCAGCTCATTCGTCCTCCCCAGAAGCAGAGGCTCTGGCAGGGAGGGGTGGGCATGGGAGTGGAGTTTGCAGAGAGGGCTCCAGCCCACTCAGCACCCTCTCCCATAACCAGTGTCCTGCTAAAAGAGACAACTTGGGTTTCCCTTCGGGGGCCAGCAGAGTAGACTCAGAGTGGTTTTCTGGGCCCCTCAGATCCCGTTTCCCAGCAGTGCCTAAAACGCCTTTGCATAAGTCTCATCTCCAGGGCCTGCTGGTGGGGTGGGGCAGTCAGAGAACCCCCCAGGCGAGGGGGAACCTGGCAGATCCTAGAGCCTCGGTTTACACAGAGACCCTGCAGGGAGTTGGCGGGGGATGGGAAGGGTGGGGGTCACATTACAAACAAACCCGGACCCCGTGGGTAGTGGGATGCCTCACACACATGCACTTGTGAGGAGATGGTTCTTCAGTGACACTTCTCCTGAAATTGTTCAGGTCCCCACTGTCCCTTTTCCTATTTTTTTTTTCTGAGTCTTCCGGCAGCCACCTTTGGATCTCTCAGTATGTTTCAGCCTTTATTTATTATGATTATTTTTGCACCATCTCTGGATGGTGACCCATCTCCCCCCAGGGGAGGACGCGGAACTGGCCCCCCCAGACAGACCATTGCGCCCTCCTCCATCTCCCGCAAGCGTTGCCTGCATGCCGTCACGGCATTGAGCCTCCTGTGCTGTACCTGTGACTGATCCAAGAATGACTAAAAATCCATGACGTCAGAGCCCAGCAGCCTGTGGGGGCCGAGGGGCTGCCTGTCCTTAGGGAGCCTCGGTGGGAGTCAGAGAGGAGTCAGCCGGGAGCCTGTCGGCCACGTTTGGAGATAAAAGAGGGGACAAGTCAATACCGGTAGAGGCAGCACCTCGGTGGAAGGCGGTCCAGTTACAGTGTAACCGGACTATCAGTTATCTAGTGTAAATGGCTGGTTATCAGATCCTACTGCTGGGGGCTAGGGAGGAGGGGAGGGCGAGAAGGCAGAATCCTCAGTGCCCAGAGTGGGGAAAGGTATAAGGGCTGGGGGACCCCGAAAGGCCAGCTCCGTTCGCAGCAGCAGGAGTAGGCTGGGGGTTCAGAAATCTTGCCAGCCTCCCCCCACCTGCTCACAGATCTCTGGAGCCAGTGGGAGCAGCCCTGTTTACCTTTAGCTGGTCAAGGACACACAGAATGGGCACTGAGATGTTGATCATGACTTTGTAAACACAGTGTCCCTGCTTGTAATGAAGATTAGATTTGGGGACGTGTTTTCTGGTGGTTAAAAAAAAAGTCTGACTTTGGATAAAACAGACTCTTTTCCAAAGAATGCAGAATCCACTATGTCAAGGGAAAGAAGCCTTCCTAAGAACCCCTATTGTATGATTTCACTTATGTGAATAAAGTTACAGAAAGGCCAAACTAATCTACGGGAGAAAGAAATCGAAGAGGTTTTTTTTGGGGGCGGTGGGACTTCTTAGGAAGGGGTCTGAGGGGACTTTCTGAAGTCATCACCGTGTTCTGTAGCTTGATGGGGGTTGATTTGCACAGGTGTATGCGCTTATCAGAACTCATCCCTGGCACACAAGATCTGTGTGTTTCATTGTGTGTAAAACTTATCACACACACACAAAAAATAACTGCAACAAATATTGACCTCTTGTTTGTGATATGATGCTGACGTCCTGGCCTAAATGATGTCTGCACCTCACTTTTGAAAAGTCTGTGTTATATTAAACTATAGTTGATTTCCAATATTGTGTTAGTTTTAGGCGTGCAGCTTCAGATTCTTTTCTATTACAGGTTATTAATTACAAGATTTGGAATATAGTTCCCCATGCTATATAGTGTACATCTATTAACCCCAAACTCCTAACTTATGCCTCCCCCTCCCCTTCCCCTTTGCTAATCATAAATTTGTTTTCTCTCTTTGTGAGTCTGTTTTGTAATAGAGTTGTATTTTTTTTTTTAGATTCTACATATAATATTTGTCTTTCTTTGCGTGACTTACTTCACTTGCTGCGATAATATCTAGGTCCATCCATGTTACTGCAAATGTCAATACTTCATTCTTTTTAATGACTGAGTAATATTTTGTTGTGTATATCATATATACTATATGTATATATCTCACATCTTCTTTACTCTTCGTTTGCTGATGGACACTCAGGTTGCTTCCATATCTTGGCGATTGTGAAGAGTGCTGCTCTGAACACTGGGGTGAATGTACCTTTTTGATTTTGAATTTTTATCTTTTTCAGATATTTGCTCAGGAGTGGGACTGCTGTATCATATGGCAACTCTATTTTTAGTTTTTTAAGGAAACTTCAGACTGTTTTCCATAGCTATTGTACCAATTTCTATTCCCACCCACAGTGTAGGAGTGTTCCCTTTTCTGCACACTATCTCCAGCATCTATTATTTGTAGATTTTTTGATGGTGGTCGTTCTGACCGGTGTGAGTTGATTGTAGTTTCAATTTGCATTTATCTAATAATTAGCATTTTTTTCAGGGCCTGCTCCTCACTTTAAAATGCATCCAGAAATTAGATGGATAGAGGGATAGATAATGGGACATGTGATAAAACACATATAGCAAATGTTAATGGTAGAATCTAGGTGGTGGGTATACGGTGTTCAATGGAGAAGTCTTTTGACCTTTCTGTGTGTTTAAAATCTTTCATAATAAAATGCGGAAATAAAAATAGAGTATCCAGGAATCATCCTACCTCCTTAGGACCTTCTGAGCCCCTCTCACAGGTCTTGATTGGTCTGGCTGAGGGAGCGGAGAGCCCAACAACGCTTCTCTGGCCTGCCTCGCCCCTTTCCCACTCGTCCTGCCCCCCTGAATTCACATGCCCAGGCCGATCTGATGACAACTGCAGATGTCCCTGGCCTCCTGAATACAGGGAAATGTTCCTTCTCACAGACTCCTCACCACTTCCCTGTTCTAAGGACCAAAGAGTCCTTCTTTGAAAACTTTCTGTCCAGCAGTCGAGCAGTGCCCCCACTGCAGTATTCCAAGCCCCAGATTCCCTCCCTCTCCCTTTCCCAGGTACAGAAACAAGCAAGCGGGGGGCTCTCTGTGCCTCTTCACTTTGTTCCTTTATTGCTTCTCCTTCTGCCTGGGCTTCAGGGTGTTCACCAGGAGGGACTGCACACCTTATTCATCTGCTGGTCTCTGGGCAAGTCCAATTTAGGTGTCTCCCTCACCCCTACCCTCACCCCTACCCTCACCCCAACAATCAGAGAGATAAACATCTCTTCCACATTTACAGAGACTCTCAAGCTTCCTTCAGAAGATTCCACACGGCCCAGTCTCTGATCTAATACCCTCACCCCAGGAAGTTCTCCTTTGTGTCTAACTTAAATCCTGCATGCTGCTTCACTAAAGAGGCCAGCGGGGGCTGAACCTGGGGTCTGTGGTTCTAGACATGTGGGTGTGCTCATGTTGGGTGCTCAGGACTGTTTGTGTAATTGGTGGGGCAGCCAAACCAGGAGCACTGGGGTCAAACCAACCTTTCTTCTCCACTGGCCTTTATCCTGCACTCCACCCAAGCACCTGGTGTGGCTGAGCCACTGGAGGTGAAAGAGCGATCCCCGCCCCCCTCCTCCCCAGCCTTCCCAGGCCGAGGACTCTCTCAGCTGACACTTTCCAGGACCAGTCTAGTGGGATTCACCCCACTGGGACATCTCTGCCCCTGCCCAGACCCCACCCCCCATACAAGCCTAGGCCTGCAGACCCGCTTGCCTTGCAGTCTTGGAGTAAGGGCAGGAATTGGATGGGGACAGGATGTGAGGGGAAAACAACAAACCCTTTATTTGGTCTGGGAACTTCAGGGAAGTCCTGGGGCTTCAAGGTGTTCACCAGAAGGGACTGTACATCCCATTCAACTGTTTGTCTCTAGACAAGTCCAGTTTAAGTGTCTCCCTTGCCCCTACCCTCACATCAAGGAAGTCCTTCCCTTTTCAGAAGAAATGCAGGCCAGGTACTTCCTGGGCATAAGTCAAAACATATCATTTTTTTTCAGCCTGGCAGGGTGGAAACATGAGAGCACAAAGCTAGAAAGTCGGGAACCCCGAGGTCTGATGCAAGCTTGGGTATTTCCCAGGCGTGGGAAACTTATCCCTAGTTTCCACGTATGCAAAACAGTGATGAATAGCCCCTGTCCCCGCCACAGGGCTGTGGCCAACAATTAGATGAGATGGTGCATGTGGAAAGCACCCTATAAATTGTGACTGCTCTACAAAATACAAAGCACCATTTTTCCTTAACCTTAGTCAGTAACACAACTCCATTTTTCGTCCACTTGCTAACCCCAGGGAGACTCCACAGACTAGAAACCACAAATCCGTGGGGTTGTTCCCCAACCCTAAGACCCCCACCCTTCCCCTATCTTCGCATTCTAAGCAGGAGACAGAGGTGAACTAAGCAGGAGGGTAGCGCCCTCATCCAGGAAGGCTCACCTTAACCGGGGCATCAATTATAAAGATTTTGCTGTTGGAGAGAAAGAATAGACTTCTGGTTGCCAAGGAGTCAGGGTCAGGGAAGGAAGGATTGGGAGTTTGAGATCAGCAAATACAAGCTGCTGTATATAAAACTGATAAACAATGAGGTCTTACTGTATAGCGGAGAGAATTACATTCAATATCTTGCGATAAACCATAATGGAAAAGAAAATGAAAAGTGTATATATATATATACATAGAGAGATAGAACTGAATTACTCTGTGGTACAGCAGAAATTAACACAACATTATAAATCAATAATTCAATAAAGTCTTTTTTTAGAAAGAGAGAAAGGGAAAGGGAAAAAAAAGATTCTGCCGTTGGATAAGCACAGGGCTGGGAGTCTCAGCTGACCCAGATTGGGATCCAGAGACTGGGTGTGACTGATAAGCCGGTGAATCAGAGGTCCTCCAGACCTCTCTTTACAGGAAAGGAAGAGTTCCTGTGGTCAAGTCTCCGGGGCAGAGGAGGAGAACCCAGGAAATGGGCGTCTACGTTCTCTCTCCCGAGCCAAGCTGTGGTGACTATAAGCAAAAGCTGAAGGGACAGTGTTCTCATCACACTCGGGGCCCATGTGTGGGTTAAAAACTAGACTACAACCCAATGGAGAGGACCGCAGCACCGTGGACTGCAGAATAAAGTCTCTCTTTTTTCCTACAGCAGGCTCAAGGCTACTGCAGCCCTCGGCTTCATAAGGTCATTCATGAGCTCAGAGCCTTTCCATCTGTTGTTCCCCGTTTGCCAGGCCGTTGTCGTTGTGCACGGTTGGTGCTGGGTCGTCAGCATGGCAGGAGGAGGAAGAGCGTGGAGACTCAGCCAGCATCTCAAGGCCCAGACCTGGACGGGGCTCCTCTGGCTCAGCGTTGCATTATGAGCACTCAGTCACACAGTGAGGGAGGCTGGGGAGTGGACTCCAGCGTGCCACCGCGTGCCCACAGCAATGCTGTCGCTCACTGGTGGTGGAGAGCTAGCAGTCTGCAGCATGGCTTCGCGGGGCTGGGCCGCCACAGTTCACACAGCCTGGAGGGAAGCTCCCACCGCCCTCCTGTGGGACGCACGGGGTGCCCTGAGACACTGGACCTCGAGGGCGGGAGCTCCAGGAGGCAGCAGAGCAGAGCTCCCAGAGGGGCCCTCTCTCCATGGCCGGTGGGCAATGGAGAGCAAGAATGAGCTAAGAGCCGAAAAACCTACCCAGGGATGCCCAGACACTCCCAAGCCTGCCCACAGGAACCTCAGCCCCAGAGGGGAAGTGGATCTTTAATCAGAGGGATGGGGCACAAGCAGGCAAAATGGGGGTCAGTTGTGACCCTCGACTGGGTCTCGTCAGCTGCTGGGACGTGGCTGCAAATGAAGCACCTTCTGGAAAGCTTGGACCCTCACAGACCAAGGCTGAAAACACAATGAACGATGGTCCTTCTATAATCGCCCTGGGCAGGACACAGGATGGGCTGTCAGTCGGTAGATAAGCTTAGGACTTTTGGTCCGTGAAGGACACAACAGAAGCAAAACACCCAAATGCTATGAACCAGGAAGAGAGTCCCTTGTAAACCATTAAAGCCAAATCCCTAAGAGCACATGATCGAGTGTCTAGTTGCGGTTATCACCTGAGAGAACTACAGGAATCTGAATGCAATCGGAGCAAACAGGCTGGCTGCACGGAGGACACGTGGCTTGAGCTGAAGGACTTGGAGAACTGAGAGGAAGGGAGAGCATTTCAAGCTGGATGGGGAGAGGGTAGAAGAGGAAGGACCAGGTGGGTGGGGTCGGCCCTCTGGAAATCGCCAGATCTTGTGATAAATGTTTTTCATGAGTTGTTGTTCAATTGCTAAGGCATGTCTGAGCTGACTCTACAACCTCATGAACTGCAGCACGCCAGGCTTCTCTGTCCTTCACCATCTCCCTGAGTTTGCTCAAACTCATGTCCATTGAGTCATGGATGCCATCCAACCATCTCATCCTCTGTCATCCCCTTATCCTCCTGCCTTCAATCTTTCCCAGCATCAGGGTCTTTTTCAATGAGTCGGCTCTTCACATCAGGTGGCCAAAGTATTGGAGTTTCACCATCAGTCCTTCCAGTGAATATTCAGGGTTGACTTCCTTGAGGATTGACTGATTTGATCTCCATGCTGCCCAAGGGGTTCATGAATTACCTTGTTTAATCTTCCCAACATCACTCTGAAGTAGGTGCTGTTATCACTCTTATTTTGGAGATGAGGAAAACAAGAGCTCAGAGAGGTTCAGTAACTTGCCTGTAGTCACACAGCTTGTTCCCAGGGAGCCAGAGCCAGTCCCAGGACACGCTGGCAGCGGACTCTGCTCTCAGCCTCCTTGCAGGGCCAGCAGTGGCATCAGAACTTCCCAGGCAGACTTGCCACTGCCCTTGGCAAACAGCCCCAAGGGTCACATTGAAGGCTGGTGAGTGTCCCTTCTCCCAGCTCCCTGCTCGACGGAGCAGTCCAGGTCCTGCCCGCAAGCCTGGCGCCCTGCCTGCCTCTGAAGATGTCCTCAGTGGGAATCACAGCCAACAAATGTACCAGCAGGACGAGACGAGCTAAACACCCGAGCGGTTCCCGGGGAACAAAGTGGCTCTGTGAGTGGCCCAGGCCGGAGCTCAGCCCTGGACAGCTGCCAGGAGCTAGCCCCAAGGGACCAAGTTGTCCTGAGGACTCCTCCAAAGCCGTCCGCGCTGTGGCCTGCTCCCCGCACTCTGGAGTTGGGACACGTGCTTCTCGAGCCTTGGACCTCAGAGCCTCGCGGCCAACCTCCGTCATACCCGCCTCTGCCTGCTGGGCTGGGAGACCCAGAGAAGCGGCCCCAGCTGAGGTCCCAGCACACTGGCCTAGGTCCCCTCCTGCACCATCCGTCACGCTGGGACCACTTTCTCCCACATTCTCGGGGAATTCCATGCACGTCTTATGCCCCCACCCCCCGACTCCCAGAGGGAGAATGGTGTTCAGGCTGGTCAGGACTGAGGAGCTCTGAGTGTGTCCGGGCTGAAGCCTTGACCTGGACCCAGTCCCCTACCAAGAGTGAACAACCTCTGCTCTGGGGCTGAAAACCTACCCCAGCGTGCTCCCTCCTCTGCCCGAGCCTGTGACGGCTGGTTCTGGGCAGGGAGAGGGTGGAATCAGGATGCTCGGTGACCTGACCTTGGAGGGTTGAGAAAACACAGCAAGGGAGGCTTATTTGGGGAATAACTTTCTGGACTTAGCGCCCAACACAGCCTCTGGGGGAAACTCAGGGAGACACCTTCCCCTCCACCGTCCCTCTCTCCAACATGAACCGAGGGGAGTCCCAGCTGCGAGGCTCTGTTCTTGCAAGGACTGCCCTCACCTAGGGCAGGTTCCTCAGGCAGGAGGGCACCAGGACCCAGAGGGTGAGGGGACTCACCCCCACCCACCAGCCCACAGGCTGCAGGGTGAGGGAAAGACCACAGACAGAAAGTCATTGGGGAGCTTGTGAGGTGGGGGGGGGCACAAGTAGGGGTGTCCACATGCCCCGAGCCCCACTCCCTTTTAGAAAAGCCACTTGTTCAGTGCCCACATCGTGCACATGCACACCGACATTCACGCTCACACCCTCTTGCTTGGCACCTCCCAGAGGTGGGAGGGGCTCCAAGGCCCAGGTGTGACAACGCCCTGATGTTTGGTTGCAGCAACTCGGGAGGAGAGCCTTCTTGAACCCAGTCTGCCACTCGGCTGCATCCCTGGGAGGCCAGGAGGGCAAGGCCTGCGAGTGGGAGCCCAGCACTCCTGACTCCTGAGACGAGGGAGCAGGGCCATTGAGGTGCAGGGTGGCAAAGGGTGTCACAGGCTGGGGTGTGGCCAAAGGGCTGAGGGTAGCAGGTATCGGAGAGCTGATGGATATGGGCAAAAGGCCAGGCGGTCATGCCCCACGGAAAGGAACCTGCCTTACAAAAGCCATTTCCTTCTCGCCAGGTGTCCCCTTGGACAGGTGAACAGACTGAGCCTCCCAAGTGAACAAACGGACCCAAGATCACATGATCAGCAAACCCAGAGCCAGACTCTCAGCCTGGAGTCTCTGTTCTTCCCACTGCATCCTGATGCCTCTCACGTACCCGTGACATAGTCACTGACTTCAAAGAGCTGCTGGGGAGACAGCAACTAGAAGACCTAGACCACCTCACCTTTGGCCAGTTGGGGTTCAGAGAGCATGCAGAGGAGAGAGGCCCGTGCGGTCAGGGGTGATGGGAAGGAAGAGTTGGGAGGACTGGACTGGCTGGCGAGTGATAGGCACTTTCCAGTTTTATTCTCTCCTGGAGAATGTGGGATAAGAAAGGGGAGATGGGGAGGCATCATTTCCAATTTCTTTGCTAGGTCAAGACCCTCTTGTGATCAAATTCTCTCTCTGCCCAAGCTAGACCCTGGAGCTAGGGCGAGACCCTGGAACCAAGATTGTCAGTGCCATGTTTCTCCAGCTATCTCAGTTCTCCTAGAATTGGGAGGGGGTCTAGGTCCTCTTATACCGCAACCTCTATACCCCTCTTGGAGACAGCCCGTATACCAAGTTAGTACACACTTGGCTTAAGGGCCCAAAGCCAGAATTGTGGTCAACGTGACTAGATGTGGAACTCCCCCCGTCCTCACCTCAAGCCTCATCCACAGGGTTCCCAGGGCAGGCTGAAGTGCCTTGAACACCCTCACCGAGTCCACCAAGGTCTGGCCTGAGCAGACTCATCTCCCCTGTCTGGAAGCTTGCAGGGCCAGCATACCTGGGCTCCCGGGCCCGACACTGTAAACCTACTTGTCCCAAACCTCCCGGCAAAGTGTTTGGGCCCCACGAGCAGGGAGTCCTCTGCAACCAGCAGCACCCTGGATACCCGGTGTCTCTCGAGAGCCCCTGGGTGCCGCGGAGAAGGGAGGAAGGGTCACAAACCACCTCCCACCCACTTTGTGGAGAGAGAGGCCAGGCTGGAGGGCCAGGTTGGGGTCCTGGGTCGCACCCAGCCTGGGCTCTGACATGGCCTCTCTGGTGACCTTGGGCAGGTCCCTCCCATCTCTGGGACCTCCCATCTCTCTCTCACCTGTAAAATGAGGGAGAGGACTCCGAACCCTGAGACCCCTACTTCTGCTCCTCATTCGAGGGTTCAACGACATGCCCCTTCCTCTGGCCCCAGGTGCTTTGGAGGTCTTGGCCAGCACTGATCTGACTCTCTCCAGACGGATCCTGTCCTCACTCTACACCCTTCAGAGCCCCCTTAGCTTCCTTCCAACATACTGCCTTCCAGCTGTGTGTGCTCCGGGAAGCCTCCCTCTGCCGACTCTTCAGTCTTGGCCTCTCGGGGCCTGGCTGCCTTCGGTCTCGGTCGCCAGCGCCTAGCCCAGTGCCAGGCACACGGCAGCAGCTCCGGTGCCCTGAGTTAAAAGCCCGGACACAGGTTGGCGTCCCTGCCGCTCGCCTGGCCTCCCCTGTCCCCTGACCCATCTCAGACGCTCACCGCTCTGTGCTCTGGCTTCCCTGGGAAGAGAGGTGCGAGCTGGCTTCTCCGTGGGCACCCCTGCAGCCCTGCCAGCTCCCGGGAACTCAGGAAGCTGGCACCTGCAGGGCCAGGTCAGATCCTGCCACCGCAGGGCAAGGTGCTGAAGGTTTTTCTGACTCCAGCCTTGAGGCGTTTGCTTAAGTTGCTGGGCTGCTTTGCCCAAAACATGATCCTGCCCGCACGCTTGGCCCAGGCCCCACGCAAGGCACAGGTACAAGAAGCCAGCAGGTGCAGATAAGGCTAAAAGTGGCATGATTCATCTTCTTGAGGTCTAGCCTCAGTTTACTAGTGTGGAAACTAGCTGCTCCTTAGCTGGACCAGCTCCAAGGTGACATCGTCAGAAGGGTACTTTGTGACTACTTTGGCTTTACCTGCATAACTCAGTAAATCCCCCAAATCTGTTTGGTATGAGCGTATGTGTGTCTGTACACGCACCACTCTAAGATTTGCTGAAGAATAGGGTGGAGCTCTGGTCAGATGGAAACTCAGGGTTAGGATATCAAGGGAGAACCTGGGATGGAGTCAGGGGTCAGAGGCTTGGAGACATGCTGGGACCCCTCCCCTATAAAAACAGTGCTTCTAGGACAGGCCCTGTCCCACTTCCTCCTATGAGTGGCCACGTGGGGTTTAAACCTCAAGTCCCAGGCTCTGGCCACGATAGGCCCTTCTGTGTCCCCTCCTGGGGAAAGCCTTTCCCGACCACCTCCCAGCATCCCCACAGTCTCTCCTCCGCATGGCCATGGCACTGTGACTGCATGTGATGAGGGTCTCTTCACCTTGCTGTCTTCCCCCAAGAGTGAGATCCTCTCAGGGCAGGGGGTGGGCCTTGTGGATCTCAGTATCCCCAGCGCAGCATCCTGGCATTGGGCGATGGTTAAGTTAAGTGAATGAATGGACGGATGGATGAACACAGTTTTCAACTCTAAGGGTAAGGCTGTTACCAACGGAGAACCTGTATGCTCCAGGAAAGTACAGGGTTGACGCTGAAATGTGTTCACCATGAAAAGCAGACAATGATTTAACAAAGTCAGGACTGCTGGGAGGCTGATGTGCTTGCTCTTGGCCCCTGGCTCTTGGTTTCTGAGTCTGCCTCTTCTCTGTGCTGTCATTCCTGCCATCTGTCTCTCCCCGCCTTTGTTTTCTCTCCACCTACCCACCGTCCCATAATTTAACTCTATCCAAGATACCCCTAAGATGTCCTTTTGAGCCATCTGCCTCTCCCTCCTGTCCTCTGCTTCTCTGGCCTCTGGTCTGGCTTTCCCCAGATTCTGAGGGCTCTGTCTACCTCCCTTGGTGCCTTCAGAGAACCCTCAAGGCTCTATGCTCTTCCTGTCACTATTATACAAGATCAGCCTTCCCGGAATTTTGCCAAGACGGTTGGAGAAGGGCTAGGGAGGAGCATCAACAAGTTGCCAGCCCCATTTTGTAGGCCTCAGCCATCTTTACCCAAGTTATCTTGGAAGATATACCTGATGGGGAGGCTGAAAGTGTATAAAAGGTGGAGTCTTAAAAGGTGGCTGTCATCCTTTGCTTTGTGGGTCAAAAATTAAAGTGGTAAAATGGACTAAGCATAGAATTTGAGGCCATAATATCCAAATTGGATTTCTGCCTCTTCAAACGAGGCCTTTGTGACTTTGAGCAAGTTATTTCACTTCAGTCAACTTCAGTTTACTCCTCCTAAAAATGGCAGTAACATGACTACATCACATGGTTGCTATGAGAATTAAACCAGATAACCTGTCTGTCACCCAGTGTCACTATCGAAAGTCAATCAGATTCAGGACAGACTGACTCACATTAACAAAACTCACAGTAGATCAATCGATAGACCAAAATGTCCACGGGTCATTTAAAAGAGAGAAATGTACCTGCAGGCAGTCCTAGATGCCCCAGACAATTGGACAGTACATTCTCTGCACTCAAAGAATCAAAGTACGACAGAAAGATTTCCCTTGCAGGCATGGTATCCCAGCAAGGGAACTTAGCTGTTTGATCTTGGTGCTCACAGTCACCTGGTTATTGGGAGAGTCTGATAAGGGGGCTCAGACGGTAAAGAGTCCGCCTGAAATGCAGGAGACCCGGGTTCAATCTCTGGACCAGGAAGACCCCCTGGAGAAGGGAACGGCCACTCACTCCAGTGTTCTTGCCTGAGAATCACATGGACAGAGGAGCCTGGCAGGTTATAGTCCACGGGGTCTCAGTTAGACACAACTGAGTGACTAACACTGATAACTCATCTGTGCAAAGTTTAGACCAGGTCATGTTACCCATGCCGCTGGGCAATACTGGAGATGGATGCGCCAGCTCTGGACCTCTGGCTCTACTTTGTTTGAAGATTTCATCACACAGTCATTCACCCATTGCACAAATCTATACTGAACTTTTACTAAGTGGCAGGCACTGAGTTACACGGTAGGGATGCAGGAGTGAATGAAACAGGTACTGCCCTACCCTCCTCATGGAGTTCACAGTCCTTGGAGAGAGACAGTGGCTGGACACATGATTTCCGCTGTGACCAGTGCATTGTTACTATGATGAAGCAGAGGGAGTGGTGGAACATGACGGCTAGGCCTGTGCAGGGGCCTGGGGCAGGGCTGCTGGAGGAAGTGCCCACGCACACGCCCGGCCTCCGGCAAGTGGCAGACATCCTGGGGCCAGCTTCGCTCAGGCCCCTGGCTACACCCTGACAACTCTGAGTGACTTGGGTATTACCCTCATCCCCATAAGCAATGCATCTGCAAACTCTGCCTTGGGCTGGGCTTGCAGACAATTCATTCTTTCATTCATTCAACAAATATTTATTGTGGGACTTCCCTGGTGGTCCAGTGGTTAAGACTCTGTGCTTCCAATGCAGGGGGCATGGGTTCAATCCCCAGTCAAGGAACGAAGATCCCACATGCTGCACAGAAAAAAAAAAAAAAAAAAAATTTTATTGAACCCTTATTATGTGCTTAAGGTAGCTCATTTCACCTTCTCAGTGGGACTTTCTCCTTAGCTTCCAGGGGGACTTACTGAAACCCCCTGTACTGATTCCAACCCATCTCAGAGCCTCTGTTGTCTTCTGGAGAGATGAGAGGACAATTCAGACCAACACAGTACTGCCCCAGATGTGAGAAGGAAGGGGCTTCTGGCACCAGCTGGGGACCCCCTCTCTCAGGAAATATGTCAAGAAACTCCCCTAACCCACGACTCTGCCCTTCCTGAGGTTCACAACACTGAGTGAGCATGGAGTGGGTGGGCAGCTCTAACCCAGAAGGCACGTGGCAACCTGAGCTGAGCCACGACCGAGGGGCGTTCACTGATGGAGGTGACAGAGGCCTGTGACAGAGATGTGCGAGCCTTTGGGTCACCTTACACATATCTGCTGGCATTCCAGTCTCTTGAGTGCCTTTACCATACCCCAAACTCCCATGCACCCCGCACACCCTACCTGGGAAGTTAGGAGGGCATCAGTCAAGACACAGAACTTACGAGTGACTTAAGGCTGGGGTCGGAGCTGGGACCCAGGTCTCCACCACTGCCCCAAACCTCTCAAAGGCCCTCAGGCCTCCCCCAAAATGGCCTGCAGCCTTCCTCAGGGGTTGCAACACCGTCCCCCTGCAACACCCCGAGTCTCCAACCTTCAGAGCAAGAAGCCCCAGGCCCCCTCCCCTTGGGTGGCCTCAATGCATCCCCTTGTCCAAGAGGCCAGGCGGCTTGACCCCAGAAGCAGCAGGACAGCAAGCTTGGAGAGGGGTCTGCTTCGACCCCTCCTCAGCCACGGCTGGCTGGCCCTGGGGGAGCCCGTGGGGCCGGGGCCGTTGAATGTGACCTATTGTCTCCGGGGTGGATTTAGGAAGTGCCAAGCTCCCATCAAACAGCCCTGCTCCTTGGGCAAAACAAAAAAAGGGCTGTTCATTTGGGACCTTTCTTCCCTTATCTCCTTTTCCTATCTCCCCAGGCTTAGCTATGGTGTAGTGTTCAAAACCACTTCCCCTCCGAGCCAATCGGAAGCCGGGGCTCACCCCGCGGCCCTGAGGTAAAGTTATTTATAAACGCCTCCCTGGATTATTTGAGCAGAGCCCTTTCGCACACCTCGCACACCTTTCAGCTGCCCGCTCCCCGGACACGCCTGCAGCCCTGCCCAGACGGCCCTGCTCACCCACCGGTAAGCACCAGCCAGGCGCCCGCTGGGCTGGGGTCATCCCTGGAGGAGGGCGGGGGTCCGTGAGGGGAGGGATGACAGGGACCAGCCGGCCACGGCAGCGGCTGTTTGCCAACCTGAGCACTGGTGGGGAGCAGGCTCCAGCACCCCAGGTCTGAGAACAGTGCCCAGCCCCTCAGCCCTGAGGAACCCCTGGGGCCCTCACTTCCATGTAAAGGTCTCAGCTGCAGGGCAGGGGGCCAAGGGAGCATGCAGGACAGAAGCTCCAGCAGAGAGACCTGCCAGACCCCCAGATGGGGTGAGGAGAAACAGTCGGCTCCTTTGCACGGGCTTCTTCCCTTTGCAGAGGAAAGAACAAAAATACTGGACCTTTCCCGGGGCACCGGCCTTTGAGGCTGCTGGCTGCACCTCTCCCTTTCTTTGCAAGTCTTGGAAGCAACAAGTTCTTAATGCTTGGCTCTCCAGTCTCTCTGCAACTGTCTCCTTGTCCTTCTGCCCCAAGACATTCTCTCTCACTTGTTTGCTTCTCCACCTGCTCAAGGCACCTGCCTCCTGCTCCGTGTCCCCTGAGTCCTGAGAGGTTGGGGGAGGTTGGAGGGCAAAGTGAGGCTTAGAGACAGCAAGCAGGGCTCCATCAGGCAGGCAGGCAGCAGCAGGACCCAGCCACCTGAGGGTTGGACCAGCTCCTAGCTCCTCGTCCGACAGCTCGGAGGGGCCCAAATCACCCTCAGGCAGGACCCCCACTCCTCCCAATGAGCCCACAGGGTCCCCAGGCTTGGGCAAGCCAACCTGTCATTTGAGCACAAGCTCCCCCACTTACACTTGACTGTGCTGAGTCTGAGGACCAGGAGAAAGACCAGCTTTAAGGCCGTGCCTCTTGGGGAGGCACAGCATGCCAAGTAGGGCAAATCAAGAGAGGCCTTCCCCCGCAACAGCATCACTCCCACTGATATCCCTCTGGCATGGCCCTCCTGGCCTCCCTTGGCCCTGGCGTTCAGAACCTGGCAAGAACCTCCCCGGGCAGCACCAAGGCTGGCACACACAGTTCCTTCAGCACCAGGATGGGCTCTGTGGGTGCCTCCCAGAGACTGGTCGGCCGACCTGAAGACTCATTTTCGTGAAAGCCTGGGGGACAGAGGAGAATTCATTTTTATCTCTTGGTGTCCAGAGTCTTTCAAGGGATGGTCACAAAGCAGGTATTTAGTGAATGTGTGTTGAGCTAAATCAAACAACCCACATCTGATCCCAGGGAAGTCCCCGAGGGAATGAGTGACCAGGTCAGCACTGAGGAAGCTCCAGATTTCTTAAACCAGAGCAGCGGGCCCCTCACTGGAGTCCTTGGACACCCAGCTGCTTCCAAGAGGTGCACAAGACTAGCCC
The DNA here is from genome assembly GCF_019320065.1 of Cervus canadensis. Classification (NCBI taxonomy): domain Eukaryota; kingdom Metazoa; phylum Chordata; class Mammalia; order Artiodactyla; family Cervidae; genus Cervus; species Cervus canadensis. The sequence continues at coordinate 73,136,319 of NC_057398.1, forward strand.
CAGTCTCCATGCAGACCTCCCAGAGCCTGACCTGAAGTGTTTCAGGCACCCATGACCTTGGTCAGGTCTCACTGCTGGGAAGTGCCCTCCTGCTGGAACTGATTCCTCAGCCCAGCAGCTGTCTTGGGCAGAGAAAGCAGAGAGGGGCTCGCGGGCTTAGAGATAAGCAGTGGGATGGGGTGGGTGGCAGGGATTCCCCCCGGTGGGGATGCCAGGCCCTAGAACAGCTGGAGAGCAAGAAGGCAACACAGAGAGATTTCATGCTCTCGCCTGGCATTACCAGTGAGGGAATTGGGCTGGGGTTAAGAGGGGGTGGGAAATTTGCCCAAGAAACATGGAGGCAGTAGAGATAAAAGGAGTGTTGATAAAAGGTCTTGAAAACTCACAGGCCTCTCTGCCCACACTCCTTCATGCCAGAGACGCGGTCGCTAGCTGAGACCCCAGTCCTCCTCTCCTGTCCCCAGCTCCCACCCCACACACCTCAGCACTTACCTTTCCCTCTGACTCCCACCCTGGATGAGACGGGGAGGAGCCAGCAGCTAGAGCAAAGGGGAAGCCTGAAAGTGACCTTTCCTCTGCCCAGGACACAGCGATCGCCCGGGTAGGGACCAGTGATAAGAAGACCGAGGTGGGTTGGCTGAGCTGGGGTTGTTCCCGTGCCTGGCACGTGTGCACATCAAAGGACTCCCCCCCAGTCACACACACACACACACACACACACCCCACAGGGCTGAGGAGGAAGTCAGCCTAGGCCACAATGACGGGATCACCCCCAGGCCACTGACACCCCACAGATGGGCTCTGCAGCTCTCTGCTCCCCAGGTGTCCTGCCCCTTCTGAAATGACTTCTCTGTCCTCCTCTCACCAGTCCTGGAAACTTCCAGAGGAACAAGGGCATGGGGAAGAGTGGGTGGGAGGCAAGTCAGAGGAGAGTGGAAAAAGAAGCCCAAGAAAGGCAGAATGACCTGCCTGAGGTTACAGAGGCACGATGAAAAGACCCCTCCAGGGTAATCGGAGTAATAATAATCACAGTGCAAATTTGTTGCTCACATACCGCGGCTGGGCACCGTTCCAAGCCTTTCTATGCCTTCACTCGGGCACGATGCCCAAGCCCATCTTTGCCCACAGCATTCTCATGGGCATTGTAGACAGACCTTGTCAGAAATACAACTGGGAGGAGATTGCAGTGGGCTTTCTTTCGAATGAGCTCACTGCAGGGGGATTAAGATTCTGAGGAAGAACCCAAGAGGAGTGTCTGCTCTTGTCTGCGCCCTCCTGACGGAGTCCATTTCCCCCTGTCCCCACCCCCAGCTCCTTAGCTCTGCAAAACCCCCGATCCCCGCTTGCCCCAGATGTGACCCCAGTCCCCTGCCAAGCCTTGGGGACTGTCCAGACACCCACCTCTCCTGCCCTCTCCTCTTCTCACCTTCTGCTGCCCTTAAGCCCCACACCCCACTGTAGTTCTCTCCAGCAACTCAGGACCTTCCCTCCTTGCCTCCACACTGGGGAGGGGAGGGGCACCCTTTTGTTCCTCCATATTGTCACATGGCACCTGCTGTTTGTCCCCGATCCAGTGGGGGATGGGGGACTCTGGAGGGGCCCACACAGTTTGATGGGAGGCAGGCTAGGTGATACACACCTATGGCAATAGAGCACTTGACTTTTTTCAGCCATGTTGACATCATTTGGCAGGGCTGTGTGTTTGTTTAACCAGGGATCAAGTCTTCGTGTTCCCTACACTCTCTCCCTTTTTTGCTCCCTCTTTCACCTTTGCGCCCCTAACCGGGCATTGTAGGAGCCCTTCCTGGGGGTCCCTGGGAGGTCCTGGACTCTGAGAACCCTGGGAGCCATCTAGGAGAGGCGGTGCCTCCCACCACTCTGCCAGCTCACCGTTTTCCGCCTCTCTCTCCCATCCCCCCCTCCTCCAGGCCTGAAGGACTGGCTGGGGATGAAGTAACCTCCCCTCCGAAGCCCCACCCAGCCTCAACCCCTAGTCTTGGAATTAGGAAGTATGACCGGGGCACCTCCTCACCAGGAGCTGGGGCAGCTCGTGTGGTTGCAGGTTTGCTGCTCTGTCTGTCCCTGTCCTGGGAAAGTCCAGGTCCGGGGAGGAACCACAACCTCCCACAGAGCCCTCAGGAGGAAGAGCAGAACCTGGACATCCTGTATCACTGGCTGGGATGGAAGGTCATGGGATGTCCAATGCCTCTCAGGGAAGCCAGAGTCATCTCTGGAAGGTCTGAGACCTTTTCAACAGGAGCCCTTGAGTCGGCATCAAAGGCCTGACTCAAATTCCCACCTCTGAGACTCAGTTTCCTCATCCACAAAAGGAGAGATTTGGACCTGCCTGGTCCTCAGGTCCCCTTCTGAACAAAGCTTTCTGAAGCTGGTGGGCTGCTGGGTTCTCATTTTTATACATAGTGCACACTCAGGGTTGCAAAAGCTCCCAGAGCCTTCTTCCCTTCAGCACCCATGTCTAGAAGAAGACAACCAACATATGGGGAGAGAGGCAGATTTTACATTCCAGTAAAGGGAGGCATCTTCTCTCCTTTGTCAGTGGGAACTCCCCTAGCATCTAAGCCCTGTCTCTATAAAGCCTGCCCACAAGGGCGGAAACAGTCTCATGTTGTCCAAATTCATCTGTGCTCTCGAAAGGATTTCCGGCACCAATGCCCATTTTCCTGGCACCCTTTGCCAGAAGCCAATAGTGGTGTGCAGGTTGGAGGGGTCCAAAGAAAGGAGTTTTGAGGAGAAAGAGATCCCAGGCCAGAGTGATCAGGAAAGGCATCAGAGAAAAGGAGGAGGAGGGCAGGGAGAAGGAAGAGAGGGAGGAGGAGGAACCTAGCAGGTCTTAAGACTGGGCAGGGCTGAGTGAGGGCAGAATGAGTCAGGGCATCTCAGGTAAGGTGGAAAGTATGGACGGAGCCCCAGAGGGAAAACTGAGGAAGCTTGCTCAGTGGGGGTGAGTGGACAGCCCGGATACAGAGGGCAGGTGCAACCTACAGATCTACTGAGTCCACCAAACCAGGGTCAGGTGATGCGCAGACAAACATGCCAAAATAAGGAGTCTGGACTTGATCCGCTCCTGGACACGAGGAAGCTGAGAGTTTCTGAGCTGGGGGTGTGGGCTGGGGAATCGGTCAGAAGGCTAATGCAATAGTCCAGGTGTGAGATAAGACCTGGGAGTGACACCGGAAGGAAACAGCGATGGGGTTTGATGGGCTGCTGAATGTGGAGGCTGCAGGAGGGTAAGGGCAGGGACAAGAATGCTGGGTAGCGAAAGGTGCCACTGAGGACACGAGGGAGCCAAGTGAGGGAGCCTAGCAAGGGAGCCGGGTGAGTTGGTTCTGTGGGATCAGATACTGACCACCCTCTCTCCCCCCAACACACATCCCTAGAACGCAGAGCCTCTGGTATCACTGCGTGCTGCTTGGCATGGAAACAAGACCTTCCATTGCCCCCTCTTCCCTCTCCTGGTGCAGCTCCCTTGAAAACCCCGACTATTCCTTTATAAGTGGTCCGTTTGGTGGCCAGGCATAGACTCCCCAAGTCTATGAGTCTTCCTCTGAAGCCAGGCTGGAGTTTGGGGTCCTTCCAGAGGGTCATGACCCCCACTCATTTCTCCCATAGAGCCCATCAGGCAAAGTACTGGGAAGGTCGGACCCTTCCAGGCGCAATGAAAGGGTGGGGCGGGGAAGGGGGAGCGAGGCCACCCTGCCTTGTTGGAGGTGAAGGGCTGGAAGCCTCTGAACAGTCTCTCCCAAGAGGAAGGAAGCACCCTCCCATCTTAATCATAGTAATCATCACCGTTACCATTCACTGGGTGCCCTTGGAAGACCAGACTTCACACTCATGATCTCATTTAGTCTTCATGGCAAATGCCTGGGACTGTTATTATCCCCATTTACAGATGAAGAAACCGAATCTTCCAACCCAGGTCATCCTGGCTCCAAAACCTATGCTGTTTTCCTTATGCAACTCAGTCTCTCGCTTGTCCCACTGAAATATCTTACAGGCCTTTACTCCTGTTCAATTCAACCCATGTGTTCTCCAAAAGAACATTTATTGATTCACTCAACAAGCATTTGTTGGGTGCACAGTAAACACCAGGCAAAGGGCTGGGTGGGCCCAGGCACTGTGGGCAGGCTCACCCCACAACTGCCCTGCCAGCTGAGCAGCATCTGGGGGGTTCTTCAGGGCACCATGCTTACAGGTCCTGGTGGAACTCAGGGTCCTGTGGCCCAGTGAATGAGACGCAGCAACCTGACCTTCATCTACCTGGACACAGTCTTATCCACAATAGCAACTTACATTTATCTCACTCTCACGCTTCACACAAGCCTTTCTTGTCCATTTACTCACCTGATCCTCAAACAACCTTGTGAGGTATCTATGGTCCCCCAGTTTTGTGGATGAGGAATCTGAGTTTCAGAAAGGAATGCTGCCCCTTCCACTTCACCAGTGAAGGCAGCACTAGAACCCAAGTTTCTGGGCCCGTAGTTAATGCATTTCCCTCCTCTCCCCCAGGGTGCTGTTCCACAAAAAACATCAACCAGCCTGCTCCCCTCTGACAACCTGTCACTCACCCAGGTTCTCCCCCAGGAAGCCTGTGGAGGAGCATCTTGAGTCCCCCATGTGGTTTCTCACTTTTAACTCTCTCTCGAATCTTTTGCCAAACTGGTTACAGCCATCCCACACTCTCCACCTGCGAGACATCATCTCCCCCTAAGCTTATGCCGTCTCTTTCCTCTCCTCCTCTCCTCCTTCTTCCTCTGAGGTAGTCCAGGCAGGCTTTTGCCAGCTCTGGGGGTGGGGGGGGCAGGGGACAGGAGTGGGGACCAGCAGTTGGAGGATGAGGAGGAAAGATCTCTACCAGGAGCTCTGGGCCTCAGGGCCCCAGCACTTAGCTCTGCCCTGCTCAGCTCCTGGAATGTCAGCAAGGTTGCGCAAAAAGCAAGGAGGAGAGAGACATCAGTATACAGGGTGGGGGAAAGGTTAGACACAGGAAGCTGTGGGAGAGCCAGCCAGCACAGACCATCTTGATTTCCCCAAACACCACTGTCCCCCTGGGAAAACCTGTTCCTAGGTGACTGCTTTAAGAAGGTCCTCCCAAGGTCACCGTGGCCGTCCCCCTGCCTCCAAGCAGCCTGCTTTCTTTCTTCCAAGCTGACTGACAGGATGGTATGAGCCTTTCCGCCCGGGAAACTGAAGTCTGGGGGGGGGGGGGGGGGGCAAAGGGGCTTGCAAGGATACCAGGGGCCAGCGTGGGTTGGGGCGAGGATGGCAAGGAAAGGAGGGAGAGGATCAACCCGCTGAATCTGAGCCGTGACTCCTGCCCTTGCACTCCCGCCTCCTTGTTGCCTGGTGTTCAGCGGGGGTGACAGTGATATCATAGATGTGGAGTGCCAACCACGTGCTGGGTGCCAAGCAAAACAGCCAGGGCAAGTGTATGCATCACCTGTGCCTGGGAAGGAAGGCCACCAGAAGAAGTGAGTCTGGTGGAAAGACTTGAAAGAGGGAAGGGAGGCACCTTGCTGGCTGGGGGCGGGGAAGACAGCATAAAACCCTGCTGAGCTAGGACCAGAGAGAGATGGCCCAGGCCGGCACTGAGAAGGGATGCCTCTCATCCTCCCTCCTCTGTGTCTCCCAAAGCTTGTAAATGCCCCAGACATGAGCCAGCCCAGGCCCCGCTACGTGGTGGACAGAGATGCATACTCTCTCACCCTCTTCGATGACGAGTTTGAGAAGAAGGACCGGACGTACCCACTGGGAGAGAAACTCAGCAACACTTTCAGGTAACATGGCTGGAAGCCCAGACTCCTCTCTCCTCTGCTCCCCACCAACCCTCCCCGCACCAGGGCATGGCTCCTATACCGCTGTCCCTCAGACGGGACTTGGGAAGCCTTGGGGAGGTGAGGTTCTGAACCCTGAATTTGAGATCCTACACCTCATCTTTACTGAGGCCCTCGAGGAAATGGGGAACAGGAGATCCTACACCTCATCTTTACTGAGGCCCTCGAGGAAATGGGGAACAGGGACAAGGACCACTCACAGGTCCAGAGGGGCTGGCCAGCATCCGGACCCCTGCGTGAGGTCTCACCATGCTCTCAGCCCACATGAGTACCTCCTGGGCTCTCAAGGGTGCTTGAAGGGGAAGGGTGTGTCATCACAGCAGGTCAGAGCCCTCACTTCTGCCGTCCCTTCTCCTGTCCCTTCCTCATCAAGGAAAATCTGAAGCCTCTCCCACCCCGTGGACTTTGTCCTCTTTCTCTCCCAGATGCTCCTTCCTTTCCCAGGTCCAGACAATGCTCAAAGGTAGCCCCTAAACTCCTGGGCTCCCCTAAACGATACTTACCAGGATGTGTTCTCACCAGCCCCTGGGCTTGTTCCACTCTCAGATCCCTGGAACTGTGTTGGTGGGTAGTGAAACCACACCCATAAGGAGGGAACTCTGCGAGGTGACTTATATCCGCGCTCCAGGAGGCTGAGGCTATGGACTTTACCGCAACCCCCTTTGCAGACATCTGGTAGACCTCCCTCAGGCCTCGCTGTGGTCTGTGGCAGAAGTCACTTCCCCACTCCCCTGGGGAAACAGCTGATTCAGTTACCTGAATTGAGGTCACTGGCAATGGCTGAAGTGGAGGTGCAGGTGGAACTGGTTCAGGCTGGGGGATCACCCACTTGAGTCTTCACTAAAAGCACCAGCCCAACCCTACCTCTCCTGGGAGGCTCCATCTCTGCCTGGTTATATAAAGACCTTGTCAGCATTTGTGCCAAGAAGTTTAAGTCTGTGTTGTTTCTGTACTGGAGGGATGAGGGTATCTGCTGTTTTCCTAAAAGATGAGAATGATGGAAACCACAAAAAGTCATAGGGAGCTAACAATTCCCATGTGGCTGGCAGGAGGGCTTTGAACAGTGCCTGGCACACAGAAGGTACTCCAATAAATTTTTGTTTAATGAATGAATGAATGTCTAGAAAACTAATCCCGCTATCTACTTCCCACCTGGCTTCTGGAACCTCTCTACAGGTGTTTAGCATCTGTTTCCAGATCTTCTCTCAGACTTCAGAGAAGTCAGATTGCTTTGCCCAACTATGGCAGGCTTGCAAGTGAGGCTGGACATGTACAAGCCCTTGAGTGGGTTGTTTTTCTCCCCCAGCCAGCTCTCCATTCATGAGTCCAGTTTTCCCTGCCATGAACAAACCTGAGGGAGTTCCTGGGGGCCTGGTTGTCTCTTAGGACAAGCCTTTAGAAATGCTTTAAGCTATTTACTTCCAGTCCAACTCCCTGTCCATCATCCCAGGGATGGGAGAGGCACTGCCCACTGCAGAGGGGACCGGGGAGTTCAAAGGCAGTGGTGATGCTGTTCCATGAAGTGCTGGTTGGGACAGAAAGTCTACCCAGATTTTAAAGGGTACAAAGCATTGTCTGTGTTGATTTCAGTTTTGGGTGACATCCAGGGGACCCAGTGTCAGGGAAACTATTGTTGAGCAACAGTAAAGAACAGGAATCGGTGCTGGGCAGGAAAGGAGGCCTAATCACAGCAAGCCAGTGAGTCACCAGATGGGCCCTGAGTATTTGAATTCCCTCAGCTGGGAGAAGAAAAGCAAAGGCCTCCCCACCTCTTCTGGTCATCAATCCACCAGCTGTCATCCTTGAGATTGAAGGCCCTTGTTTTTACCGCTTCTGAGTTTCTGATGAAAGGACCTCAAGGTGTTCAGCAAACAGGGGAGGGATCAATGCTCCCCACCCTGCACTGACCAACAAATAGTTTCCCCATTCTTCCCTCTTTTGATGAATTAACAGGGGAAAGAACTCCAGCATTGGAATCGTCACACACAAAGGATGGTGGGTCAGCAGAGGCACACCCTGCAGGGACAAGGAGCCTCCCTTTAGGAGGAGGTTCCAAAAATGCAGCAGCAGCCCCCATTCAGACTGAGTTCTGAATCAGAATCAGGCCCATTCTTTCACTTGTTCATTCACTCATTTTTGCAACAGATATTCACTAAGCATCCCAGTGTGATGCATGAGGAATACAAAGCTGGACAAGAGACCAGACTTCTTTCCATGCTGGTTTTACTGTGTAGTGGGGGAGGTAGATGAAGAGCAAGAAATTACAGCCCGAGGTACACACGCTGCTGCAGGAGCCCAGGTGAGGGTGACCGGGCCTGTTTTCAGTCAGATCAGAGAACGGCCGTCTGAGCTGGACTTGACACCTTGGAATGCTAGGCATCCACAAAATCCATGCCTTTCTGCATGACAAGTCTTGCAGACTTCCCAGGTTAGCAGTAGGCAATCAGAAGATCTCCAACCCGGGCCCAGAGCAAGGTGACGGCGCTCAAGAGGAGAGTCTGCCACATGGTGTGCATGCTCACTGAATTTTGTGTGAATGCATGAATGAATGACCAAGAACAGGATATTATAATCAATTCCCCACTCTGAATGCAGTGCTGACTGAAAACCTGCCCTCTTCCCCTCCAGATGTTCCTCAGCCAAGATCAAAACCACAGTGTTTGGGCTGCTCCCCATTCTCTCTTGGCTCCCCAAGTACAAGATCAAAGACTACATCGTCCCTGACCTTCTTGGCGGCCTCAGCGGTGGATGCATCCAGGTCCCACAAGGTCAGGGGGTCCCCTCAGCCAAACCTATTCCCCTTCCCAGTCCATCTTCTGTGACCTCCATCACCCAACTGTGCCCCAGGGCCTTGACTCTCTGTGTCCTCTTCAGGCATGGCATTCGCTCTCCTGGCCAACCTTCCTGCAGTCAACGGCCTCTACTCCTCTTTCTTCCCCCTCCTGACCTACTTCTTCCTGGGGGGTATCCACCAGATGGTGCCAGGTAAGGCCCCTCCCCTCTTAGCAGGCAGGTGACCTGGACCGTGGGGATGGGTGGTGGGTGGCAAAGGGGATTCGGGTGCTTTCCCATCTGCGTTCTCCTCTAGCTGGCGCTGCTTGGCCCCAGAGGGACCGTCACCGTGAGTGTCAATCCCAGGTCTTCTGTGACCTTGGAGAAGCCATTTAGCTTTCGTGAGCTCAGTTAGCATGACCCTGGAATGTGGGGAAGAATTGGCAGCACAAGATAGGCCATAAAGGGCTGAACAGAAGTGGCCTTCCGACAGCCATCATCCATCAGGCCACTTCAGGGACATTCGGAGCTCTCTGGTGCAAAATGAGATGGAGGAAAACGGCCTGGTCAAAAAGCCTGTTTCTGACGCAGGCTCTGCTTATATTTCCAAGCCTATTTCCTCACGTGTCCAATAAAGGAATATTAACAGTTGGGGTGAAAGCACCTGGAAGAGTGTAGATCATGGTCAGATACGAATGGTTACTGTGATGCCGGAGAGGACCCTGGAGGCATGGAGCACCATCCCTGCGGGGGTTGGGGAGCGTTCTGGGCCCCTTCTGGTTTCCATGGGTGCGGTCCAAACCTCTGACTTTTGCTGGCGGGGTGGGGCACCACAGGTACCTTTGCCGTTATCAGCATCCTGGTGGGTAACATCTGTCTGCAGCTGGCCCCAGAGTCGAAATTCCGGGTCTTCAACAATGCCACCAATGAAAGCTATGTGGACACAGGGGCCATGGAGGCCGAAAGGCTGCACGTGTCAGCAACGCTAGCCTGCCTGACGGCCGTCATCCAGGTAAAAGACTCGGCTTCCATCTCTGCCATGCCCTCCTTAATAAGGCATCAGCTCATGTTGCCCTTCCCACAGAGGCCCAGTCTTGACCTTAAAGCTGATTTAGGTCTCTCCATCCTCCCTCTTCCCTGTTTGGAGGCCACAAATGACCTTAAAAATTCTGAATATCTCACCTGCCCTCAGCAGGTGCATGAGACCAGCATCCACACTTAGTAAAAGTGTCTGGAGCTAATGACTGTCTAAAGGACTCATGGTCTCTCTCCGATACCCTCTCCAGTGCCCAGCTCTCTGCCAGCAGTTTTCCATTTCTGTAACACCCCTTATCCCCCTCCAGCCATCTCTGCTACAAGCCACAGCACCTCCTGCATGAGATAAATTGCATTTCCGCCACATGCAAAGGACTCTGCTAGGCTTCATGCAGGCCAATGCAGCAGGACAGAATGGAAGAGCAGGAAGGGGCCTCAGAAGTTTCATTCATTGATCCATTCAGTTAATGTTTTTTGGTTGCTTCACCATGCCAGGAACTGGGCTAGGCTCTGGGGATAAAAGATAAGTAAGAGAGAGACCCAGTTTTCCAGAAGCTCACAGCCCAGCAGAGGAAGTAGCCAAATCAACAAATAAATGTGTAGGCAGTAAGATAAGCAGCAGAATAGAGCTATATACAAGTAGCTTTGGGAACATCAAAGAGAAAGTCAGGGAAGGCCTCTCCTCAAAGAGAGGAAGTGACATTTGACCTCAGTCTAAAAGGATGAGTAGAAGTTGGCCAGTAGGTAACCAAAGGAAAGAGGCCCAGAAGGACAGTCCCGTTAGAGGGAGCAGCACCCCAAAGCACTGAGGCCTAACAGAACGTGAACTGACCAGGGGACGGAAAACAGGGCACTCGGTGTGGCTGGAGGTCAGGAGGCCTTGGGAGAATGAGCCAGAGGAGCAGGCAGGGCCAGACAGTCAAGCCTGAGGTCTGTCCCCTAAGCAGCAAATTTGGTTCCTATTTGGCAGTCAGATTGGATTACTCAGACTCTGGAGACGACGGTGGATGGAAAGTAGATTAGAATCAAAGCACGGGGCCAGTTGCGAGACTGTGAAGAGGCCCGTATGCAAGAGTGATAAGGGCCTAGACCAGAGTGGCAGGCAAGGAGGCAGGGGTAGACTGGGAGAATGCTTTGCCAGGAACAAAATAAACAGGGCTTGGGATATTAGAAATGAAGGGTGAGGGGCGATGACTTCCAAGTTCTGGGTTGGCCAACTGGGCAGACGGGGTGTCAATTACTCAGAGGGCAAACACTGGCGAGTACCAGGTTCATTCCACAGTGGAGGAAACTGGAGCCAATGAGGTCAAGTGTCAGAGGCCTGTGCCCCGAGGGACTAATTTTCTCTGTCAGTACAAGGCAGGACAAGGTCACAAGGGACTTGTTTTCCTAGAGCTACTACTGTCTCAGGGCTGCATGAACTCCAGTCCTGGGTTTGGGCCCGGCAGGTGTGAGAGTGGCTGGCCCATCATGGTCTGACCCCACCACCCCTCTGCTCTCAGATGGGCCTGGGCTTCATGCAGTTTGGCTTTGTGGCCATCTACCTCTCTGAGTCCTTCATCCGGGGCTTCATGACGGCCGCTGGCCTGCAGATCCTGATCTCCGTGCTCAAGTATATCTTCGGACTGACCGTCCCCTCCTACGCAGGCCCAGGGTCCATCGTCTTTGTGAGTCTATGAGTGCACCCCTGCGAGAGGGTCTTGAGCAGACACGTGAGCCGAGTTCACTGTCTTAAGAAGTTGTGAGCACCTCGTTATGAGATGTTCTCAAGCAAAGGCCATCTGACCCATTGTTCAGAGTGGATTTCAAGAGGTTCCCATTTGGGGAGGGAGGGTCAAACACGTGACCTTGAAGGCTGGCTGAGGTTCTCTGTGGTTGTTGTTCAGTCACTCAGTCGTGTCTGACTCTTTGAGACCCCATGGACTGCAGGACGCCAGGCTTCTCCATCCATCACCAACTCCCGGAGCTTGCTCAAACCAGGCTTCTCCATCCATCACCAACTCCCGGAGCTTGCTCAAACTCATGTCCACTGAGTCAGTGGTGTCATCCAATCATCTCATCCTCTGTCACCCCTTTTTCCTCCTGCCTTCGATCTTTCCCTGCATCAGGGTCTTTTTCAATGAGTCAGCACTTTGTATCAGGTAGCCAAAGTATGGTTAAATCTCCGTGGTTAATTGCTGCAGAAAAGGAGATGTACACTCTCCATCAGTTCCCCATTCCAGTGCCTCAACCCCTCCCTACCTGGAAAGTTCTTCCTTATGTCTAATCTCCATCCCTCCTCCATTAGCTTGAACTGTTCCTAGAGGAAAAGGAAGGGAATCAGGCTTCCCGTCCCAGCATGGAGACAGGGGTGGGAAGTGGGACTGTGAGTAGGGTCTGGATTCTGCTTTGCTGTGCCTCTCAGAGCACTGGCAACATCCCTCCACTGGCTCAGATGCTGGGTGGTAGTGGTGCAGGAGGAAGGGGTGGGAGCCCATGAGCGTCATGCTCTCTCCCCCAGACCTTCATTGACATTTGCAAAAACCTCGCTCACACCAACATCGCCTCGCTCATCTTCGCTCTCATCAGCGGTGTGGTCCTGGTGCTGGTGAAGGAGCTCAACGCCCGCTACATGCACAGGATCCGTTTCCCCATCCCAACAGAGATGATTGTGGTAAGGACCTTGCCCAGGGCTGGGGTGTTGGGGCCCAGGCAGGAGGCTGTTGAAAAGGAATCTAGCTCCAGCCAGAATGAAGAGAGTCCCTCTATGCATCCCTCCCCCACCAGCTTGCCCCCTATGAGCCGGTAGGACAGGTCTGGGGTGAATCCACTCCATCCCCCTGTGTGTGGCTCCCCCTCTTCCTGATCCTCAGGCTGATCCCCCTCAAGGAGTCAGGGGAGGGGGATTTGGGGTCCCCAGACAAAAGGGAGACTAGAGAGGGACCCTTACCCTGGCCCTAATTTAGATCTAATCCCCATTCTCCATTCTGGGTTCTGCAGGTAGTGGTGGCAACAGCTATCTCCGGGAGCTACAAGATGCCCAAAAAGTACCACATGCAGATCGTGGGAGAGATCCAACCTGGGTGAGTCCAGGTGGCTAGGAAGCCTGGCCCCACCCCCACTCTCCTCCCTGCCTAGGTTCAGAGTCAGAGATGAGATGAACTCTATAAATTGTATTATAAACTCCTTGACACTGACCAGCTATGAATGGTTACTATCACTTATTATGAAGAGCCACACAATGCAGGCTGTTTCATGAACAGTGAGTCTTAACAACCATGTGTGTGCATGCTAAGTCACTTCAGTCATGTCCAACTCTCTGCGACCCCATGGACTGTAGCCCACCAGGCTCCTCTGTCCATGGGATTCTCCAGGCAAGAATATTGGAGTGGATTGCCATGCCCTCCTCCAGGGGATCTTCCTAACCCAGGGATCGCACCCACATCTCTTATGTCTCCTGCATTGGCAGGCTGGTTCTTCACCACCTGGGAAGCCCCCTTGACTGCCACACTCCCCCCAAAAGTTTCATCTGATGGGTGAAACCTCTCTGATCAGTCGTTCTCTGGTTCTTTGCTTTGCTTTAATGCATTGGCTCTTCTATCCACACAGAAAAAAAATCTATTAGGATCAACAGAATTCACTGAGTGTCTACTCTGTGCCAGGGACTGTGCTGGGCCCTAGGAGGAGAGGACCAGTGTTTATACGGCAGAGCTGGAGCAGACAATGGGGAAAAGGCCTCAGGGCACTGGGGGCTGTGGCTCTGGACCAGAAAGAGTGAGGAGTCTAAATTCTGGATGTGAACAAATGAGGCCCTGCCGCTCACTAGCGTGGTGACCTCAGACAAGCTGTGTTCTCTGAGCCTCGATTTTTGCTGTTTCAAGGGGAGGATGGTAGCTGCCCTGCAGCAGGGCACCGAGCGCCCCGTTTGGAAGCAGGGATTCACGCAGAGGCCCTGGAGCAGAGTGGGCCCTGCTGCCTGCTGCGGGCGCCCTCCTCACACCCTTGGGCCCTGCCTCATCTCTGGCTCCTTGACAGTTTCCCCACTCCCGTGTCGCCTGTGGTTTCGCAGTGGAAGGACATGCTTGGCACGGCCTTCTCCCTGGCCATCGTGGGCTACGTCATCAACCTGGCCATGGGCCGGACCCTGGCCAACAAGCACGGCTATGATGTGGACGCTAACCAGGTAGGTCCAGCCACTCCCAGCAGGGCTGAGCAGGCTGGGCCGGGGCCCACAGAGGCATGGCGAGGGATGTCCAGGGGCTCTTTGGCTGACTTCTACTTGGCTGGGAGTGTATGGCTTTATAGCAGCTGGGTTATTCTCGAGTTCAAGATCCAGCTAGCTTGAATGACTATGTTTGGTCTGTACTGTGTGCCCCACCCCCCACACACCCCCAGCTTCCAACCCTGCCCGTGTGCCCGCAGGAGATGATCGCCCTGGGCTGCAGCAACTTCTTCGGCTCCTTCTTTAAGATCCATGTCATTTGCTGTGCCCTCTCTGTCACTCTGGCCGTGGACGGAGCTGGAGGAAAGTCCCAGGTGAGCGTTGGATCAGGGGAGTGGGAAAGGGATTGGGTGTAGCAGCACAGTTGCCCCAGAGAATCCAGGTCAGCAGGTCTCCAGCCTCCCTCTCCTCTCCTCAGTCTCCACTCCACCAAATGCATTTATTGGGGGGAAAAAAATCAAGAGCAAGAATTTCACACCTACGCCCCGCTTCCATCTCTTTCTCTGGATAGGTGTCAAGTCTGTGTGTGTCCCTGGTGGTGATGGTCACCATGCTGGTCCTGGGATCCTATCTCTACGCTCTCCCCAAGGTAAGACACAGCATCAGAGCAGAAGGCAGCCAGAGACTCCAGTAAGAGCAGGCCTTAGGAGCTGTGTGATGCCTCACAGGTTACAGAGTACCATCACTGTTACACTTCATCCTGGCCACAACCTGCGAAGCAGTCAGCGTAGGTTTTACTCTCGCCATTTTACAGGTGAGGGAAACTGAGGCTGAGAAGCACTGACAAGGCTCACAGGGGCAGGGCTGTTCTCAAACTCCAGCCTCCTGACTTTAGGGTCCACATCCGAGTCAGCATTTACAGCCTCTGTGGGCCCCTGGCTCAGAGGGCCCTAGGCACAGGCTCTCCAGGGATGGAGGAAGGGGGGGATGGCAAAATTCAGGCCCAAGGGCCCTCTGGCTCCAGCACCTGCACTTAACAACCCTACGGTTGAGTGCAAAGTTTTGGGGGCTCTGCCAGTTCTAGAACTGCAACTCTGTCCTGCCCCCAGGGCCAGGGGTTTGTAGGAAGGGCAGGAAGAAGGGAACACACCCAGTGACAGGCAGCATTGTCCTGCTTCCCTAGTCTGTGCTAGGGGCCCTGATTGCTGTCAACCTCAAGAATTCTCTCAAGCAACTCGCTGATCCCTACTACCTGTGGAAGAAGAGCAAGCTGGACTGCGTAAGTAGCAGGCAACCCCTGGGTACCTGTCTTGCCTGGTACCCCAGGTACTGCCTCCTCCAGCCCCACAAGCCTGTCACTTCTGTCAGTGATCCCTCTGGTCAGTTGCTCCCTAATTAGCATGCACTCAGTCGCTAAGTTGGATCAGACTCTTTGCGACCCTATGGACGGTAGCTTAACAGGCTCCTCTGTCCATGGGACTTTCCAGGCAAGAATACTGGAGTGGGTTGCCATTTCCTCCTCCAGGGGATCTTCCCAACCCAGGTATTGAACAAGCATCTCCTGTGTCTCCTGCGCTGGCAGGCAGATTCTTTATCACTGAGCCACCTGGGAAGCCCTAATTAGCATAACCAAGTGTTAACAGGTCAGGTTTTGGAGTGAGACAGCTTATGTTCAAATCCTAACTCAACTGTTCACTGGCTCTGTGACCGATGGCAAGTCCCTTAACCTCTCTGAGTCTCGGCTTCCTCATCTGTGATCACAGGTATTTTATACTCTCCACAACCCCCCACCGCCACCCCCGGGGATGCTTATGAAACAAGATAATACAAGGAAGGAACACATTCTCTGAATTGCATCTTGTGTTCAATAAAACTTAGCTATTATTTTTATAGTTCCAAAAAGCAAAATCAGTCAGTTCAGTTCAATTTAGTCCCTCAGTCGTGTCCAACTCTTTGCGACCCCATGAACTGCAGCACACCAGGCCTCCCTGTCCATCACCAACTCAAAGAGTTTACCCAAACTCATGTCCATTGAGTCAGTGATGCCATCCAACCATCTCGTCCTCTGTCATCCCCTTCTCCTCCTGCCTTCACTCTTTCCCAGCATCAGGGTCTTTTCTAATGAGTCAGTTCTTCACATCAGGTGGCCAAAGTGTTGGAGTTTCAGCTTCAGCATCAGTCCTTCCAACGAACACCCAGGACTGATCTCCTTTAGGATGGACTGGTTGGATCTCCTTGCAGTCCAAGGGACTCTCAAGAGTCTTCTCCAACACCACAGTTCAAAAGCATCAATTCTTCGGTGCTCAGCTTTCTTCACCGTCCAACTCTCACATCCATCCATGACCACGGGAAAAACCACAGCTTTGACTAGACGGTCCTTTGTTGGCAAAGTAATGTCTCTGCTTTTTAATATGCTATCTAGGTTGGTCACAACTTTCCTTCCAAGGAGTAAGCGTCTTAATTTCATGGCTGTAATCACCATCTGCAGTGATTTTGAGGCCAAAAAAATAAAGTCAGCTACTATTTCCACTGTTTCCCCATCTATTTGCCATGAAGTGATGGGACCAGATGCCATGAGCTTAGTTTTCTGAATGTTGAGCTGTAAGCCAACTTTTTCACTCTCCTCTTTCACTTTCATCAAGAGGCTTTTTAGTTCCTCTTCAGTTTCTGCC
Source organism: Cervus canadensis (assembly GCF_019320065.1). Lineage (NCBI taxonomy): Eukaryota > Metazoa > Chordata > Mammalia > Artiodactyla > Cervidae > Cervus > Cervus canadensis. The sequence goes on from NC_057398.1 coordinate 73,152,791, forward strand.
AAAAGGGTGGTGTCATCCGCATATCCGAGGCTATTGATATTTCTCCCGGCAATCTTGAGTCCAATTTGTGCATCTTCCAGCCCAGCGTTTCTCATGATGTACTCTGCATATAAGTTAAATAAGCAGGGTGACAATATACAGCCTTGACGTACTCCTTTTCCTATTTGGAACCAGTCCATTGTTCCATGTCCAGTTCTAACTGTTGCTTCCTGACCTGCATACAGGTTTCTCATGAGGCAGGTCAGGTGGTCTGGTATCCCATCTCTTTCAGAATTTCCCACAGTTTATTGTGATCCACACAGTCAAAGGCTTTGGCGTAGTCAGTAAAGCAGAAACAGATGTTTTTCTGGAACTCTCTTGCTTTTCCGATGATCCAGCGGATATTGGCAATTTGATCTCTGGTTCCTCTGCCTTTTCTAAAACAAGTTTGAACATCTGGAAGTTCACGGTTCATGTATTGATGAAGCCTGGCTTGGAGAATTTTGAGCATTACTTTACTAGCGTGTGAGATGAGGACAATTGTGCAGTAGTTTGAGCATTCTTTGGGATTGTCTTTCTTAGGGATTGGAATGAAAATGGACCTTTTCCAGTCCTGTGGCCACTGCTGAGCTTTCCAAATTTGCTGGCATATTGAGTGCAGCACTTTCACAGCATCATCTTTTAGGATTTGAAATAGCTCAACTGGAATTCCATCACATCCACTAGCTTTGTTCGTAGTGATGATTTCTAAGGCCCACTTGACTTCACATTCCAGGATGTCTGGCTCTAGGTGAGTGAGCACACCATCGTGATTATCTGGGTCATGAAGATCTTTTCTGTACAGTTCTTCTGTGTATTCTTGCCACCTCTTCTTAATATCTTCTGCTTCTGTTAGGTCCATACCATTTCTGTCCTTTATTGAGCCCATCTTTGCATGAAATGTTCCCTTGGTATCTCTAATTTTCTTGAAGAGATCTCTAGTCTTTCCCATTCTGTTGTTTTCCTCTATTTCTTTGCACTGATCGCTGAGGAAGGCTTTCTTATCTCTCCTGGCTATTCTTTGGAACTCTGCATTCAAATGGGAATATCTTTCCTTTTCTCCTTGGCTTTTCACTTCTGTTCTTTTCACAGCTATTTGTAAGGCCTCCTCAGACAACCATTTTGCCTTTTTGCATTTCTTTTCCATGGGGATGGTCTTGATCCCTGTCTCCTGTACAATGTCACGAACCTCCGTCCATAGTTCATCAGGTTCTCTGTCTATCAGATCTAGTCCCTTAAATCTATTTTTTACTTCCACTGTATAGTCATAAGGGATTTGATTTAGGTCATACCTGAATGGGATAGTGGTTATCCCTACTCTCTTCAGTTTAAGTCTGAATTTGGCAATAAGGAGTTCATGATCTGAGCCACAGTCAGCTCCAGGTCTTATTTTTGCTGACTGTATAGAGCTTCTCCATCTTTGGCTGCAAAGAATATAATCAATCTGATTTCGGTGTTGGCCATCTGGTGATGTCCATGTGTAGAGTCTTCTCTTGTGTTGTTGGAAGAGGGTGTTTGCTATGACCAGTGCGTTCTCTTGGCAAAACTCTATTAGCCTTTGCCCTGCTTCATTCTGTACTCCAAGGCCAAATTTGCCTGTTACTCCAGGTGTTTCTTGACTTCCTACTTTTGCATTCCAGTCCCCTATAATGAAAAGGACATCTTTTTTGGGTGTTAGTTCTAAAAGGTCTTATAGGTCTTCATGTGTGTTGTCGCTCAGTCATGTCCAACTCTTTGTGACCCCATGGACTGTAGCCTACAAGGCTCTTCTGTTCATGGTATTTTCCAGGCAAGAGTACTGGAGTGGGTTGCCATTTCTTTCTCCAGGGGATCTTCCTGACCCAGGGATCAAACCCGGGTCTCCTGCACTGCAGGCAGACGTTTTACCCTCTAAGCCACCAGAGAAGAGACAGAACCAATCAATTTTAGCTTCTTCAGCATTACTAGTTGGGGCATAGACTTGGATTTCTGTATATTGAATGGTTTACCTTGGAAATGAACAGAGATCATTCTGTCATTTTTGAGATTGCATCCAAGTACTGCATTTCAGACTCTTTTGTTGACTATGACGGCTACTCCATTTCTTCTAAGAGATTCCTGACCACAGTAATAGATATAATGGTCATCTGAGTTCAATTCACCCATTCCAGTCCATCTTAGTTTGCTGATTCTGAGAATGTCTTTCACTCTTGCCATCTCCTATTTGACCACTTCCAATTTGCCTTGATTCGTGGACCTAACATTCTGGGTTTCTATGCAATATTGCTCTTTACAGCATTGGACCTTGCTTCTATCACCAGTCACATCCACAACTGGGTATTGTTTTTGCTTCAGCTCCATCCCTTCATTCTTTCTGGAGTTATTTCTCCTCTGATCTCCAGTAGCATAATGGGCACCTACTGACCTGGCAAGTTCCTCTTTCAGTGTCCTATCACTTGCCTTTTCATACTGTTCATGGGGTTCTCAAGGCAAGAATACTGAAGTGGTTTGCCATTCCCTTCTCTAGTGGACCACATTCTGTCAGACCTCCCCACCATGACGTGTCTGTCTTGGGTGGCCCCACACGGCATGGCTTAGTTTCATTGAGATAGACAAGGCTGTGGTCCGTATGATCAGATTGGCTAGTTGTCTGTGATTGTGGTTTTAAAAAACAAAAAACCTAGAACATAAAGCCAGTGGACCAGGATCTTAGGCAGGTTAAGATTTTTGTGGAGTTCTATGTCCCCATCTATGATGGGGGTGATATTCATGGCTGCACCATACAGTGGTTCTGAGGCTTCAGTGAGATCAGAATTGGAAAGCAGTGTGTAACCGTGAAACCCTTAGCAAACATGACATCATTTTCATTAGTCACGTTCCCAGCACATCTTCCACTAGGGGATAGGAATGAGGCTACTGCTATCGACGACACTGCTTACCCCACTTGAGCCCAGCGTAAGCTGTGAGAGAGGGTTTCCTAACCTCCTTTCAAGATGAGGACTGAAGGCTCAAAGAGGTTAAGTAACTCATCAAAGGCCACAGAAGTAGTTAGTGGTAGGACTGGAACCCCAAGTCTTAGACTCCAAACCTCTGAGCTGTACTGTCTTCTGGGGGGGAAGGGCACTTACATGGTAAGGAAGGAAATCCTTAAAGTCTGAGAAGTGAGTGGTGCATCTGGGGTCCTCCTCATGTGAAGGATGAGGATGGGGAGAAAAACGAGGCCCCAGTTCCCACCCCGAAGGTCTGCTCTTGCTGCATCCCAACCATCACCCACAACAGTAATAGTCCTGGTATTCACATCGTGCTTTGGGTTCCCATTTTACTCCCATCCCTCCACCTCCCACCCGCCATCCCTCCACCTCCCACCCCCCATCCCTCCACCCCCACCCTCCTGGCTTGCACACACAACCCGGCCCCAGGCTATCAGGTCAGGAAGCATAGCTGAGCCCCAGTCAAGTGCACAGGTTACTATCAGATGGAGGAATGGAACTCACATTATTGCACCCATCACTAGGCTTGGTAGGACCCTATCTTCCTTAATTCTTTAATCTTTTCATGAAGCTGGTATTATTATTCACACAGCTAGTAAGTGAATATTCACAAGTAGGACAATGAAACTTGGAGGCCAGGCGTTTCTGTCCCCAGACCCACAGTCTTTGACTGTGCCACGCCAGCTCCCAGTGGGTGTGGGGGTTGACTGCTAACAACCAGACAAGACCAGGGAGCCATCCTCTGTCCACTGGAAACGGGCAAGTGTCACCAAATCTCGCCTACGTGAAATACCGCCAAACTGCCATGAAGAGGGAAGGGTGGTCCGAGGCTGGGCTAGCAGAGAAGGGCCTTGGTGACCCTGGAAGACTTCCCCAGCGGGGCAGGTGTCTCCCCGGGCCTGCTCTGACGTCTCTCTCCTCACAGTGCATCTGGGTGGTGAGCTTCCTCTCCGCCTTTTTCCTGAGCCTGCCCTACGGTGTGGCGGTGGGGGTCGCCTTCTCCGCCCTGGTTGTGGTCTTCCAGACCCAGTTGTAAGTAATGGTCCCTCCCTAAAGGCACAGCCATCATGCCCCAGCCGGTCCACAGGGGCAGCCACGGGGGGCCTGGTGAAGCTCCTGGGCCCCGCTACCCATGGGGTCTGGCTCTGGAGGAGAGCTCGGCCCAGCCAGGACCATTGGCACAGGCCGGGCTGTCTGACTCCCATCTCCTGAAAACCCAGGGGAATCCATCACGGTTGTAGAGGGCTGGGGGCCCAGGGGAAGCAGGGTTGGGCAGGCGGGTGAGACTCAGTGTCCTTCCAAGAGCACATCAGACCCCAGACCAGACCGCAGCCCACCCTGAGGGAGCTGTGGGCCAGGGGACAGCTAAGTGTCTCCCATAAAAACATGAAGTGAAGCAGACGGGGAGTCCAGTCCAGGGCAGGAAGGATCCTGAAGTCAGTGATCTGTCTTCTCCTTGAGAACTCAGAGCCAAGAAGTGGTGACTTTGGGGCCACTTATACTTGTATTCTCCACCTTCCTCCCCGCTGAGCCCTCCCCCCAAGGAGCTATGTCGGGGAGCCGCCTGCCATCCCTCTAATTATAGCCCAGCCTCAGGCCACCAGGCGTGTGTCTCCAGTGCAGAGAGACAAGCAGAAAAAGCCCAGGGTCAGGACGGGACCCTCCCCTGAGCCCCCAGCTCAAGCATCCCTCCAGGCCTGTCTGCTAATAGCATTCTCTTGTGTTTGTCTTTTCCTTCTTCATCCAGTCGTAATGGCTCTGCTTTGGCCCAAGTCATGGACACTGACATTTACGTGAATCCCAAGACCTACAATAGGGTGGGTAATCCAAGCTCATGACCGCCCTCTTTCGCCCTACATCACCCCACATAAAAGGGTTTTATGAAAAACCAATAAAAGATATTGCTGCTGACTAACTTGATTCTCCCTGCCACAGGTCCAAGAAATCCAAGGTATAAAGATCGTCACTTACTGCTCTCCTCTCTACTTCGCCAACTCAGAGATCTTCAGGCAAAAAGTCATTGCCAAGGTAAGGCTCAGTCTCCTAGTGACCAGAGGGAGTGGACAGAGCGTGCCTGGCAGAGGCAAGAAAGGCAGCTGGGAGCCAAGATCCGGCCACCCTCAGAGAGGGCAGAGGTGAAGACTTCTCTCAGCCCTCTTCCTCCAGACAGGTGTGGACCCCCAGAAAGTGTTGCTGGCCAAGCAAAAGCACCTCAAGAAGCAGGAGAAGGGGAGAACGATGCCCAAGCAACAGAGGAAGTCTCTGTTCATGAAAACCAAGGTGAACTGAGGCTAGGAACAGCCCACACCCTCTCCCTTACCCTCTCTGACCTTGCCAGCTGGTGCCCACCTCCCAGCACCCTCGGAGGCAAGGACAGCGAGCTTCTGTGGCCACTGCTGGGTGACATTGTCTGGTGGGCATCTTCTCCTTGGATGAGGAGCCATCAGCTCCCAGGGTACCCACTAAACTCCCATGGCCCCCTCCGCATTTTCTGGCTAAGATGGGATCTGCCCATGGACTTAAGAGCAACCCCAGATCGAGAGTTGCAGTGAATTTCCTGGGGTCCCCAGCCAACCTAGAACTAGCAAGGTGGGTGTGGATGTGGGAACTCTGAAGAGAAAAAGGTAAACACGGGTAAATGCAAAAAGGGTCTCCGTTGTTTCCAAAGGGGCTTCCTCTGAAAGCACTGAAGCTTCAGCCCCTCTCTTAGAAGGGCCCTCTAACTTTGCCTGCGTTATGGAGACCAAACGTGCCGACCTGCTCAAGGAGGAGGCTTTGGGAGGCACCAGTCCTCAGGGATTAGAGGGGCTTGGATTCCCCACCATGAAGTCTGGTTATTTACCTCCACCTGCACGTACCTTGCCCCAGCTTCAGCCACAGGGAAGTTTGATTGAGCCTGATGATCTGACTCCGCCCTCCCACTCCCCCCTCCAGACTGTCTCCCTGCAGGAGCTCCAGCAGGATTTTGAGAACGGCTCCCCGACTGACCCCAACAACAACCAGACGCCTGCTAATGGCGCCAGTGTGTCCTACATCACCTTCAGCCCTGACAGCTCCACCGCTGCCCACTGCGAGCCCCCAGCCTCTGCTAAGCCCAGTGACATGCTGGCCAGCGTCCCACCCTTTGTCACCTTGCACACCCTCGTCCTCGACATGAGTGGGGTCAGCTTTGTGGATCTGATGGGCATCAAAGCCCTGGCCAAGGTGAGGGAGCCCCAAGGTGGAGGGAGCCCCAGCGCACCCCCAGCCCGACCCCCTCACCCCTACCCTCCCACACTCCCTTTCCCTGGAGCCTTCATTTCGACCGACTGAGTGAGGAGGCTCACCAGGGAGCCTAACCTCTCCTAAAAACCCTTTTCCCAGATGCCTCCAGGACAGGATGCTGCCTGCAGAGCAGGCCCAGACAGCACAAAACAGTGCGTGCCAGGGGAGGGACCCCAGGACCGGGCCCCGCTGGTCCACCCCGTCCTAGCACCCCTCTCTAGCAGACACGGGAACCCGGCCCAGGGTCCTCCGAGTAGAGCTCGTTTTGGCCCAGGTTCACGGTCTACTGCTCCTTCCCACACTCACCCAGACACCCTAGCATCAGCTGGGTCTGGCCAACCGAGGGAAGAAGAAGAAATAATATCAGCGGCCCTCACCTTTAGGCCAAACAGACGGCTCACAGGGCAGCTTGAATAAATGCGTCCATCTGATAGCTTTTCAGCGGCCACTTCTGATGGCAGAGTCATTTCAGGGACTGGCCCAGAGAGAGGCAGAATAGTGAAACCGAGGAACCGAGAGAGCACAGAGGCTGATGGCCTCGTCAACCAGTGCACAGCCGGCTCCATCCCCAGACAAGGGCTCAGCCTGCTCCCGCAGTCTGGATCTACTAGGATCCAGGTGGCTGAGGCATTAGCCGCTCCGGGCCGTGGTCCTTCCCCGCGGCTTCTGCCTAAGCCTCAAAGGCAGGTGGGGTCTGGGATTCTAAGCTAGCGAAAGAAAAGGTCTGGCCCCATAAGAAGGGGCCACGGGGACACCAAGTGGCTGCCTTGTTGGCAAAGCCCCACGTCTGCCCCGCTTTCCAGAGAAGCGATCAGCCAACACTCCAGGGAGGAGTGGTGTGCCCTGCTGCTATTTTTATCCTGGGCTGCCAGGGCTCTCCTGGTTGCTTATTTGTTTGGCTTCCCTCTCAAGTGCATTTTGTGAATCACTTTGGAGGCCCACTTAGAACATTCCTTTCCTTCTGTCTCCCTACCCAACACGTTCCTGACTCCTCCAGCTGAGCTCCACCTATGAGAAGATCGGGGTGACTGTCTTCTTGGCGAACATTCACGGTAAGAGAAGAAGGATGTTTAGGGGACTGGAAGGCTGACGAGGGGCTAGGGTGGGACTAGGTGGGTGGGAGGCTGAATAGTGAGGGGGGTAGAAACCAGAACAGCACCTGTTCCCCTAAACTACTGCCTGCTCACGAGAACTTCAGGCACAAGTCAGAAGAGACCACGACCGGGTTATATAACATCCTGTATGCTGTACTATGCTAAGTCACTCCAGTCATGTCTGACTCTGTGTGACCCTATGGACTGTAGTCTGCCAGGCTCCTCTGACCATGGGATTCTCCATGGGATTCCCTCCAGGCAAGAATACTGGAGTGGGTTGCTATGCCCTCCTCCAAGGTATCTTCCCAACCCAGGGATCAAACCTGCATCTACTGCACTGGCAGGGAGGTTCTTTACCACTAGGGGTCCCAATAAAAGAGTGTAGGTGGGGATTGTGGAGTTAAGGAGAAGCAACTAGGATTCTGATTTGCCCACCACTAATTTGCCACATTTAGCTCAGTTGGTGAAGAATCTGCCTGCAATGCAGGAGACCCCAGTTCGATTCCTGGGTAGGGTAGATCTCCTGGAGAAGGGATAGGCTACCCACTGCAGTGTTCTTGGGCTTCCCTTGTGGCTCAGCTGGTAAAGAATCCGCCTGCAATGCAGGAGACCTGGGTTTGATCCCTGGGTTGGGAAGATCCACTGGAGAAGGGAAAGGCTACCTACTCCAATATTCTGGCCTGGAGAATTCCATAGACTGTACAGTCTATGGGGTGGCAAAGAGTCAGACACGACTGAACGACTTTCACTTTCAATTTGCCATGTATCCTTGGCCAAGTCACTTCATCTGCCTAGGGATCAATTGCCACCTACATAACATGAGGAGGCTGACTAGATGAACTGGGGGTTCTTCTCCAAATCCGAAAGTCCATAAATAGGCAGAAAGCACAGATATACCATAACTCTCCAGGGAAGACACACACGCAGTTTTATACAGACTCAGTCTCCGGGGGGCCCACAAACACAGCCCCCAGTCCCTGTCCACACGGCAGTGGACGTCTCACCAGCATGTGTGCGGAGTACAAGGATGTGGACACAGCAAGAGCACACAGACGCCCCGGAGAAAGGGAGAGGCACATGTCTGCACGCCGCGCTTCCCTCAGAGGGCCAGCGCCTTCCAGCAGGACCAGCCAGCCTCAGCACCGGCCTGAGCATGCCACAGACTCTGTGCAAGCCCCGCTCAGGCAGAGTCCGCACGGTTCTGCTGTGTGTGTGCTCCAGGGTTGGGGAGGAGTAAGGCTCTGCCAACACCGGACTCTGCAGGAAAGGTCTGGGTGAGCAGGGGCAAGAACAGACTCTCAAGGGACAGAACTGGCCCACGATTTCGGCCTTCCCTCACCACAAAGGACCGACTCCCTGAATCAAGCAGTTTCCTTCTGCCCGGGGTTGAAGTTTCAGCATCCTCAAGCCCACGTTACCCTCTGCTGTCCAGAATTGGTACTGCAAGGCCAAGGCCCGGGGGCCCGGGACGCAGCGAGGGCTCAACCCCAGGCCCTCCATCTCCCCCACCCCCAGCTCCAGGCCACAGTGGCGTCGACTTTTGAAGGTGACCTTTCCCTCCTTGCAGCCCAGGTGTACAATGACATCAGCCAGGGAGGCCTCTTTGAAGACGGGTGTCTAGAGCGCAGTCACGTCTTTCCCAGCATACACGACGCGGTCCTTTTTGCCCAGGCACAGGCCAGGGAAGTGGCCCCAGGACACGACTTCCAAGGGGTAAGGTCTCTGCACCTCGGGAATCCTAGGCCCCAGGGTGTTGAAATAACAGGACAGTTTGGGTTCCAACACCTATTCTATCAGTTAACTTTCCTGAATCTGTTTTCTTATCTGTGGAATGGGTGCCTTAATGTAACATTATCTACCTCACAGGATCTTTCTTTTGTTTTGGTTTCAGGATTAACTGATAGTTATATCTTTTGTGACACTTGAAAGAGCTTTGTATATTACAGAATCTTTATTATTATCAGTTTTGAGATCAGACAAACACCTGAAGCACAGTAGGTTATGCCTGGTACTCTGACATGGCTCAACCAACATATTCCTTCCCTAGAAATAAGACGTTTTGGAGAAGGGAGGGGAGTAAGCCTGCCAGTTTTAATTTAGTCGAGCTTAGAGATTTCAGGCTGGTGACGGATGAAGAGTATGTATCAGAGTTTTGTCTCAGCTTCTTGACATTTAATTTACTAGCTCAGTAAATAGTATGCAAATGAGCTACAAATAACAGTGTCTACAAATAACACTCCAGAAAGCTGGGGAGGCAGAAAAAGCCCATCCTATTGGGGTCCCTGCCCAGGCCTCCCCAGACAGTCCCATCTTCCAGGCTGCCCTGCCAGCTCATCTTCGACCCTCGGCCTGCCAAGCCTCTGTGCCCTAGTCCATGATGCAAACCCCTTCTACCATCAGGGGATCATAAGAAAGGCTTTTCTGGCCCTAGAGCAACCATTTGCTCTTTGCGTTTTGAGACTGATGAAGCTGGAGCCATCTGTTCTGGGTGCAGAAAGCCTGTCCAGGGAAACACAGGGCCAGGCACCCGCCCGCCACACAGAGACAACTGTGAGAGCAATGGCCTTCCTGGCCTTCTGCCCTTTGCCAGCAGGGCAAAGAGGGGGAGATTCTGGGAAAACCCTCATCACTGTAACTGCACAGATAATGCCATTTTTACAGTTTAAGTATTCTTACAGATGTATATTATACCAATTGTATATTTACATATTACAGAATATATTCATATCTGTAAGTTATGCACACACACACACTGTTTTCAATAGCGTGGTAAGGCAGAGAGCCACCAAAGTGAGTGTGATTATCCTACTTTTACAGAGAAGGGAGATGGACTCCCCAGGTCAGGCAGCTAGGTAAGCTAGGTAAGCCTTTCCTGCTTCTGAAGTGCCTGCCAAGGGAGCCGACGCTGATGCACGCCTGTCTGCAAGGAAGAGGGAAACCGCGGCTATACTGTGTTTTGAGAGGCAAATGAGGGAGGGGAGGGCAAGGACAAGAGGCCAAGTTAGGCGTCAGAACGCAAGATGCCCCCCACCCCTACCATTTGTGCCAGCCCATCTTTCAGGCACTGCAGCTCACTCTGCACTGGTTTCCCCCACCCAGGCGCCCGTGGACCCTGAGCTTTCTCTGTATGAGCCGGAGGAGGACAGCCCCAGCTACTGGGATTTAGAGCAGGTGAGCTGACTAGCGGGGGTCAGAAGGGGAAGGAAGGAGACCCTCTCCCACCCAAAGTGTTGGCTGCGCTCTCCCGCCAGAAGCCAGAACAGTCACCTTGAAGGCAATAAGGTTTCTTTCTCACCTTTCTTTTAATAGCAGATCTTAATTCTTACTCCTTGAAAGGCATCATGGGGGAAGGGAGAGTCACTGGATCAAGTCCTAGAGAAACTACATCTATTCTTAACTCTCCAACGCACTGGCCACATGATCTTGGGCAAGCCATGTGACACCACTGGGCCCCCAGTGTTTATCATTGTAAAATAAGGGAAATACGAGGAATGCCTGTCCCATCCACCTAACAAGATTAGTGAGGGATGCTTTTGTTCTTTTGTTAATTCAACTGGTATTGATGGTGTGCCTACTACTTGCCTGACACTGTCCCAGGGTGGGCACACATCCGATCAGATGAATTCCAGGGGTGCAAATACTACTGCCGGTGGGCAGCCCTTCAGAGCCATGCAGATGTGGCGTGTACTTCATATAGAATGCTATGGTCCTGACATGAAAAGTAGCCCTACCCCAATGCCCTGAGTTAAAAGAAACCAAAGCTTTAGAGAAATCCAGCTCTGGGTCTATTAGAAAGAACAACTCACTTGGTGCCTCTTCCCAATCTTTTTGGGCATGCGTTCCAATGGTCCTCTGAGCCCATCTCTGGGAGTCCTGGTGGCATGCAGCAGGCATTAGGGAATAGAGCCAGGGCTGCAAAGACTTGGCATACTGATTTCTGGGCCCCCCCCAGAATCTCCAGCCCATTCCAAACACCTGGCTAGAACAAAATAGCTTGTCGGAGCAAGAAACGACTTTAGAACTTGTCTGATCTCAATCGTCACCTGATCTAATGAAGGAAGGAGAGCAAAAAAGGAGGGAGGGGCCTGTGACGGTCACACAGCACAGCAGAGGTGATTCAAAACTAGATTTCAAGCTTCTTCTCTCGTCACGTCTATACAGGTTCACCTCTTGGGCTGACCCTGCCCCTCCACTGTTCACACCCACACATGCACACACTCACCCTCACTTCCTCATAATGCCTCTTACTGGCCAGGGTTTCGTAGGGTCACCCGGCAGTTGTGACTACTCAGATCTAACGCTCTCTCCCCCATCCCTGCTTCCTGTGGCCGCTGCAGGAGATGTTCGGAAGCATGTTTCAATCAGAGACCCTGACTGCCCTGTGAGGGCCCAGGCCGCCTCCAGAGCCTCTCGGACCCCGTGAAGGATGAGCCTGGGATCGCCGGGAGTGGAGAGCTGAGAACACCTCCGCCGGAACTCGGGTGCCTCTGCGTCCTCCTCGTCTCTCACTCTGAGGTCCCCCCAGGCACCTCCAGAGCTAGCCGGTCTCAGCAGAAGGCAGAGACACCTCTTCACGCTCCTACTGACCCGCAGGGCCCCAACCCGCAATGAGCATGCCTCCTGCTGGCTGCTCTGCACCCGCCTACACCCTGCCTGTGGCAGCTGAGGGGACCCTTGACTGCCAGGCTTCAAGACTGACTCAGGAACGGAGGGAAAGCTCGTGCTGACGTAGCGTGCAAGCTTCGAGAATGCCCCGAGACCGGCACGCCTCGGTGTCAGGCTGTCACAGGACACAGGGACAAACTGGCCCATGACTCTGTGGCTCATCCCCTCCCACTGCCCCAAGTCTATCCCAGCAGCTCTGTACTCCTGGGTCCATGGGCTCCAGCCACCCAGGAATCTCCGTCTTGGCGACTATGCCCCCTTCCTCCTCCTCTCAAGGCTGCTGAGACCCCCACTGCTATTTGGCACATCAAACTCTAGCCTGGGGAGCGGCCACCAGAACTACCTCCCCAGGGGCAGCCTCCTGAAACGTTTTCACTCCCCCTGCCCTCGAGGGCTGCTCCCCTCTACTTGAGACCAGGTAGAAACCCAGGAGGAACAGGGGATAGCTGGCAGAATCCTCTGGCAGCCTAGCAACAGATACCAGTTACTCCGCACAAAAGCTTTGGGCAGTCCCTGCTCTGGAGACATGGAGGGAAAGGATGCTCCATCAGTCCAGGGCCAACTGGTGGGCCCAAGCCCTGACAGACCCCCGACCTTAGAAACGCCTCCCCCACTGGAGAAGAAGTCTGCCTGTCCTCTTCTCTGGCAAAGCGCCGATGGTTTTAAACCCCCCTTCTCAGCTTGAGGCCTAAGTGGTTCAGTCATGTGAGGGAAAATGACTCCAAGATCATATCCCAACTGGGTGCCCGGTGCAGAGAAGGGCTGATGCAGACTGAGTCTTCCCCCACAGGGATCCCATGACAAATTCAGGATCTGAGGCCACTTCCTTCTAGGAAAGATGAGAAGAAGGGTTAAGTTCTCCGTATTTATAAAAAAACATAGAAGAAACCCACTATTGACTTGCAAATAAATAGGTTCCATGTGCAGGTGTTTTGGGAAATTTTCCATGGAAGAGCAGAGAAAACACCTTGGCCTCTGCCCACTGTGTCTCCTGAGCTCCTTCAATGAATGATCCCTGCCCAAAGGGTTGGGCTGGCCCAGCCTGGAAAAACGTCGAATTCCTAATTTCAGCCTGACCTACATTGTGTGTCTGTTAAGTGTGAGCTGGTCAGCGAGCAAGTCTTTACAGAGTTAAAGGAGGGGGTGCTGGTGAAGAGCCAACAGATTCTTGGCCTACAAGCACTGCTTCTCTGTGAATTCATTATGCCATCTGGCTGCCAATGGAACTCAAAACTTAGAAGGCAGAGGCCAATGTTATCTGGGATTCACTGTGCCCAGCACCCGAAGTGCCAAATTTCGAGAGGACAAGAACCGTGGCCAATGAAAAGTCAACCTCCCCTGCTCCACCTCCAGCAAAGTCCAGCTCAGGCCCAAGAGGTGGGGGAAAGATCACAGAGTCTCAGGACATCCCAAGTCACAGGTGCCTTGGGAACCAAGTGTCTAGAACCCTTGAGGACTTGCTGAAGTGACCGCAAACCCCCAGGCCAGCCCCAGACCTAAAGGGGATTGCTGGCGCACAGTGGCCTCGAGTGGGGGCTCCGGGAGGGGTCCTGCACCACGTCCAAGAGTGTAAGTACTACCCGAGTCCACGGCGGAGGTAAGGTGGGAAACACCTGGGGTGCAGAGAGACAGCTGGAAGAGAACTCACTGCTGGAATGCCTTGGCGAGAACACAAGCTCACACAGACCACTTACCGAACGTGCCTGAGGCAGGGAAGGAGGGAAGGTAGTGAAAGCATCCAGGATTTCAAAACTTCTGAATGTTCTTAGGGATACTGATGTGGTTCCCGGGAACCAGGACTCTTGAGATATTTGTGTAATTTATTTAATTTAAACGCCATTCTCCTTTTGTTCATTTTGCTAATAAAGTGGTTTTGAAATGTGAATGAATGCATGTGTTCAGGTGGTTTTACAGAGAGACAAACAAGTCACCTCCAGGAAGAGGCGGCCTTGCTTTGCCCACGCCCCAGGGGGAAAGAAACGGAAAGCTAAGACTTCTCCTTGAGTCTCCCAGCTCCTCTCTGGGATCTGGTTTTCCACTCCTGGGAATGAATAAACTCCCATGATACAGCTGAAGAACAGAGATAGGGTGAAACACCTGGTGTAAGGGATCCTCCAACTCCAGACAGTTCCCAGAGCCAACTTTGTGGTTTCTGTGGCTATCAAGGAATTCAGACTTCCACTGTTTCATGTGCTAATTCTTCAGCATTCATGAGATGTCTCTCAAATGGGCCAATCCTATCAATACTCAGCAAAGTTTTCAGAATCCCCAGTTCGGGGGAGCACACAGCCTAATCCCACATTTCCCTCCCCTATTTGTGAGACAATGCAGGGAGCAAAAGGCCAGAGGACTCGAGCGTCCAACAAGCTTGGCTGATCCAGAACTTTGTTTGCTAACTGTAGGAAATAAGAGGAATCACAGAAAAAGAGCAAAGACTCCTTCTGTCTGGAGACAGAAATAGGATGAAGTGGCAAGAGATGGAAGACTAGAGATAAGACAAAGCAAAGAAGGAAGGAAGATCAGCAGGATAAACGTATGGAAACAAAGACATCAAGAGAGCTAGAAAAGGGAGAACAGGTGAAGGAGGAAGAGGATGCGGTGTAGAGGCAGAGAAGCCTCTACAAATTGGTTTGAGTTCCAAACCAATTATGTATCTAAAGCAAACTAATCTTGCCTCGCCAAGCTATTTAAATGCCCTTCAAGATCTGAGTAAGTCGGCAATGGGCATCCCTCCCTTCTGAATTTTATATGTATTTTTAATGATACCGTCTCAACCTAACCATTAAAAGTAGAACATAAGACAAAAGCTTCCACACAGGTATTTGAGAAGTGACCCCAGGGAGCAGCAGTGAAAGGCAGAAGGAGTGAAACAGGTAGGGAGGGAAAACCCACAAAAGAATGAGTTACTGTGGTAGCCCGTACAGAGGGCAACTGGGGCCCCAACCTCCTGGAGCCCTGCAAAGTGTGCCTCCAAACTGACCTGGAGAAACGTTGAACCATCGTTCCCATCTTCTCTTGGCCAAGGGTGATCTATGTGGGTTGCAAGGACGTGAGCACAGAGCAGTCCCGAGGGGCCCTTTGCTGTGGCATCAGGGAGACCCCCAGGGCAGGAAGGAAGAGATGTGCTTGGCTTCAGGAGAGGCCAGCAGGTAAGACTGCTCAGAACTATTACCTCTAAAGAGAGTTTTGAGTGGCATATAAGCAGCATCTAAATCAGATGCATTTCTTTAACCTACCTTTAAAACACATTTTTACCATTAGTTGTAAAACTACAACATGGCTTTAGCAGTCTTTGGGGAAGAAGTGTCAAAACTTCTATGTTAACTAGACTTATTGTGGTCATTGTTCCACAATATAAACAAATACCAAATCATTATATTGTATACCTAAAACTAATAAATGTTTATACATCAATTATATCTTGATTTTTTTAACTCTATAAGATGATCTCCCCATTCTACCATGGAATGGAGTATTTTAAGACTATGCATTCCTAAACATGGTCTCTAGTACAATTCATTATTAAGAGGGACCAGGGCCCCTCAGAGCAATGACTGGTTACAGAGCCAGGGCAAGGTAGGGACGAAATGAATCTGAAACAACTTTCTGGGCCAGAAGGCAAGAAATTGTTCCCCAAAAATGATGGAGGCATATCACAAGGACACAGGAGTCAGATTCAAACACCTTCTACTAACCAAATGTAGGGTAATTGGGGCACCAAAATAAACACAAGACGGATTTTAAACCACTAAAAACAATAATTGTGACTATACCAATACTAGATACATAGATCTCAGGTGCTCTTGCCAGGGATTCAGCCATGTCCAACTCTTTGTGATCCTACGGACTATAGCCTACCAGGCTCCTTTGTTTAAGGGATTTTCCGGGAAAGAATCCTGGAGTGGGTTGCCATTTCCTCTAGATAGATAGACAGAAGATAATTATAGAGGATTTGTAGTATTTTTTTTAACATCTGGAAAGGTTAGTCCCCACCTACAACATTTTTATGATATAGCTTTTTTATTTAAGGATGCCATATTCTTTCCTATTTAGATCTCCTTTTGATAATTTAAGTGGTGTTTTCTCGTATAGATCTTACACATTTCTCAAGTTTATTCCTAGTTTTTTTTTTTAACCTTTTTTTTAATATAATGTAATCTTGTATTTTCTAGCTGGTCAATGTTTGCTATTGATTTCTGTGTATTAACTTTGTACCCAGAGTACCTGCTGAATTCTTACAATATTAATAGTTCTGTGGTAGTTTGGCTATTGAATATTTCAAGTTTGCCAGCAATACATACTATGTCTACAAACAATTATAATTTTATCTCCTTTTCAAATCTTTATACCTCTAGTCTCTTTCTCTTATTTATTTGTCTTGACTAGTTCCTGCAAAAATGATATTAAGTAATAGTGGTGAAAGTAGACATCCTTCTCTTATTCTCTGACTTTAATGCTAAAGTTTCTACTTTTTATCATTAAACATAATTCTGGCTTTAGTATTGGAAAATATACTTTATAATTTTTTTCATATTTTTATCACAAAAGGATCAAGAAAAATTAATGTCTGTCATGACGGTGTGAGGCACTACATTGACCAGCTCCCCAGTGAAACTGGTAACATTTTTTTTTCTTAATTTAAGCCTCTATAAATGGTCCTAAAAGAGAAAAACAGCAAATTAAGAAATATCTATTCAAGAAATAGCTATTAAAAGAATATAGATATAAGATATTATAAAAAACACAGAGGTAAATTTTCATGACCTAGGATTTGGCAAAATATTCTTAGATATGACACCAAATGCACAATAAAAGAACAATAAAAGTAAAAAATAGGTACATTGAATTCATCACAATTTAAAACTTCTGTGCTTCAAAAGACACTGTCAAGAAGGTAAAAAGACAACCCACAGAACAGGATAAACTATTGCAAATCATACATCTGATAGCAGGGACTTGTATCTAGAACATTAAAAAACACTTGCAACTCAAAATATTCTAATAGACATTTCTCCAGGGAAGATATACAAAGGGCCAATAAGCACATGTCAACATTATCAACATCATTTGCCACCTGGGAAATGCAAATCAAACCCACAATGAGTTATCCACATATATACATTCTTAATATTCTTTTCCATTATGGTTTATCACAGGATATTGACTATAATTCCCTGTGCTATACGTTAGGATCTTGTTGTTTACACATGTATAAATGAGTCACTTCACTGTGCAGCAGATTGGCACAACATTGTAAATCAACTATTCTTTAATATATACGAAGGCTTATACTAACATTATTCATAACAGTCAAACAGTGAAAATCCACATGTCCACCAATAGATGAAAGATGAATAAATGAAATGTGGTATACTCATATAATGTGATATTATTTGGACAGAAAAAGGAATGAGGTACTAATACAGGCTATAATGCTGGTGAACCTTGAAAACTATGTTGAATGAAAGAAATCAGACACAAAAGATCACATATTATATTGTTCCATTTACATGAAATGTCCAGAATAGGTAGGTATATAGAGACAGAAAGTAGATTAGTGATTGCTTAGGTCTAGGAAGGAAGGTGAACGGAATTAGGGGATAATGGTCAAAAGGTACAGGGTTTCTTTAGGGGGTGATGAAAATGTTCTAAAATTGACTGTGGTAATGGTTGCACATTTTGTGAACATATTGAATTGTACACATTAAAAAAAAAGAAATTCTAGACACCTTGTAGTGAAACTTAAGAACACTAAAAACAAAGAGAAGCCCTTAAAAGGAGCCAGAGCGAAAGCAGTTCACTACAAAACATCAATAATTACATTGTCAGACAACTTCTCAACAGAAAAAAGTGGAAGCCAGAAAACAGTAAATTAATGTCTTCAAAGTGTTAAAATAACCATCAACTTAAAATTGTATACTCAAAATTATCTTGCAAGAATGAGTATCAAATAAAGATATTTTCAAATACACAACAATTGAGAAAGTTGACTGTCACAACTTTCAATCAAGTAGCTTCAAAAGGATGAATATTGGGAAAAATAAAAATTATTCCAGAAGTAAGGTTTGAGATTCAAGAAGAAAGATTAAACAAGGAAACAGGTAAACATATTGGTAAATATAAGGAAATGTCTATATAATAATAATAGCATAACTAGGTTATTTTTTAAAATAAATTTAAAAATTAAAATAACGAACTATAAGAGCATATAAAGAGAAGGCAACCAGAGTTAAAGTGTTCAAATGTCTTCTTATTTTTCAGAGGAAAAGAGTTATGGTATTAAATTCAAATTTATTAAGTATGAATATAACATTTCAATAGTAAATCATAAGATGGAAAAGAATATAATGTCCAAACCAGTGAGGCAGGGGAGAATAGGATAATAAAAAAACCCACATGATGAAAATTTAATAAGCTGTTTAAAAAGCCAGTACATGGCAGGAAAGAAGCATAGAAAAAGTAGTGCTAATAAAAAGAAGATAAAAATAAGCCCAAATACACAAGAAATCACAAAAAATATAACTAATCTCACTAGTAAAAGGAATTGTCTGATTAGATTAAAAATTAAATTCAGAGACCCTGTAAAACATAGGGACACAAAAATGGAAGAAAACATATACAAGACAAATATTAACCAAAAGAATGAGGTAGCTATATTAATTGCAAAAAATTGGCTTTAAGACAAGGAGATCATGAAGCATAAAGAAGACCACTATGTCATGATAAAATTTTCAACAGTTCTAAATTTGAATGCACCCAATAAAAGTCTCAAAATAAATAGAGCAAAATTGATATTTTAAAAACTGGAAAAAATGGCAAATCCAGCAACACAATGGAAGATTTCGATATACTGTTGGTGTGTAACTCATACAGATTTTTAAAAAGTTAGGTATGAAAGAGTTAAGCAATAAAATAAACAATCTTGATTTAGTGAACATACATAGAATTCTGCACACAACAACTAAAATTTACACTTCTTAAGAGCATATGAAATATTTACAAAAATTGTTCACATACTAGGCCCTACAGCAATTCTCAACAAATTTCAAACGTAGGTATCATTCCTCATTTTGTGACACTGCATTGTCGTTAAAAATCAGTTACAAAAAGGGAACAGAAAGGTATGCATTTTTAAAAATTTTAAAAACAGTTCTGAAAAACTCATAGTCAAAGAAGAAATTATATGGAAACTTTAAAACACTTAGACCTAAACAATAGTGAAAATACTACATATCAAAACCCATGGACACAGGGAAGAGTGCATCATAGTAACTTTATAGCTCTGAATGCTTTTATCAGAAAAGAAAAAAGACAAAAATTAACGAGCCAAACATTCAACTATGGCAGCTGGAAAACAAACAAATGTAAAGAAAACAAAAGAAAGGAGACAGTAAGAACTGCTCACACCCATTCAACGATTACTATATGCCACGTGCTCTTCTTCATGTACATAAATTAATTTAATCCCCCCAACAACTCTAAGAGGTACATACTGTTGGTATCTCCATTTTACAGATGAGGAAACTGAGGCTCAGAAAGATTAAGTGAATTTCCCAAGGTCATCAGCACAACTCAATGAATGTTGAAGGCCTTGGAATGTGACTCAGACAATCTGGCTCCAGAGTTTAAACTCTTAGCTAATATAAAGTTGAAAACTTAAATGAAATGAATAAGTTGCTAGTAAATATAATGTACCAAAGATGGAATCAAGAAAACAGTAGAGAGCTGAAAAATCCTGTAACTATTAAGTGAAATCATCAGTTTAAAATCTTCCCACAGAGAAAACACCAGGTCCAAATTATTCTATTTTTTAGAATTATTAGAAAATATCTTAGATATTTGATCCTACTTTATAAACACTCTTCCAGAAAATGCAAAACACAAGCAAATAAAACAAATGGAAGGAAAGTCAAGCTCAGATTTCCCTTTCTTTCCCCTTCCCTCCCCTTCTTCTCCTCTTTCTTCTCTCTCTGCACCGCCCCCTCTCTCTCTACCTCCTTCCCTCCCCATAAAAGCAGATCCTCATGGTCCAGCATGCCTGCTGGAGCTGCCAACCATCACATGTGAAACTGGAGAAAGTGATTTAAGCAGAGAGTATCTACTTATCCTTCATTCTCCAAATTTAGTCACATGGCAAACCTAGCTACAAGGGTGGGTCTGGGAAATTTGATTTTTTATCTGGGTGTCAATGTGTTGAGCTCATCAGGGTTCTTATTACTTAGAAGGAAGGAGAAACAAATATAGGGCAGCTAGAAATCACTACAGTATCCTCTAACTAGATTTCTACTATACACTTGATACCAAATCAAAAAAAAAAAAAAATTACAGACCAATCACACTTAAAAATAGAATTGCAAAAACTCTAAAAGAAGATACAGCAATGGGTTTATCAAAGTTGAGTTTATCCTAGGAATGTCAGGGTGGTTTACATTTTTTCAACTTATTAATATAATTCATTACATTAACAGGCTAAAGGAGAAACATGCTCCACCAGATGTTGAGACACATTTTAAAGTTATAGTAATTAAGACAGTCATATTAGCATAGGAATAAACAAAGCCAATGGCACAATATAGAAAGCCCAGTAATGGGCTCATTCATACTGAAAACTCAGTAAATGGGAAAGTTGTCCTTGTAGATCACTGAGGAAAGGATAGACTGTTTAATGAATGATCCCAGAAAAACTGCTAGCTAGTTGGAGAAAAACAAAATTAGACCTGACCTCACACCATGTATAGAAAAGCAACTCCAGATGGATTAAGATCTTTGACGTAAAAGGCAAAAGTTTAAAAAGATAGCATATCAAAATATATTTATAAGCTTAAATAGGAAATGATATTAAACAAGAAAACAAAAGTTTGATAAATTCACCTACATTAAAATTAGACTTCAGTTCATCAAAAGAATGTAAAGAAAGTGAAAATACAAGACACAAATGGACATAAATATTTGCAACATAAATATAACCAACAGAATATTACTATCCACAATATTTAGATACTCTGAAGAGTCAATAAGAAGGAAAACAACTCAAAACAAAAATAGGCAAAAGAAGTAAACAGCCATTTTGTTTGGAAAACACAAATAGCAAATAAACATATGAACAGATACTTAAACTCCTTAATAAACTGGGAAGTACAAATTAATACCACAATGAGATATCACTTTCCAGCCACAAAATAGGCAAAATTACTCATCTGAAGTGTCTGGTGCTGGCGAGAAAGTGAAGCAACAGGAACTTACATACTATATGCAGCTCAATGATGGGAATATAAACTCGTTCAGTAGCCTTGGAAAATGGTTCAGAATTTCCAGTTGAATACCCTCATACAGTCCAACCCAACATTTCCACTTTGGGATATACCCCAGAGAATCTCTTTCACCTGTAGCCCAAGAGACAAGTACAACAGATGTTTGTATGTTCACAGAATGCAATATCATGCATTGTGAATGTGAATAGACCACAGCTAGATATAACAGTATAAATAAATAGCACAAACAAAATTTTGAGTGAAAAAACTTTTCATAGGACTATGCTATCATTTTTATGAAAGCAAGCAAAACCAAACTCTCCTCTCATACATATACATATATGTCAGGGCTCACACATATGTGGTAGAACTATTTAAAGCACACACATAGACACATACGATCTCAAGTAGTGGTTACTTGGGCAGGAATTGAGGGATAGAGGCAATGGGTCACATACACACCTTCAGTGTTATTGATCATTGGGGAGGTCACAGTTGCGTGATTATTTGCTTTACATAGTCATTGCATACAGTCATTAACTTTTAAATATTCCATGATAAGAGAATTTAAAGAATATTTAAGGACAGGGTAATACTTATGATAATGTCAAAAGAAAGAAGCAAAATATAGAACTCTGGCTATAGTATGCATCTGTTTCATTTTAAAGCAGATACATATTTCATGTGTGAGTATTTGTGAGCATAGGAAAAACTTGGGCAACATCAAAATATTATGAGTGAATATCTTTGGATATTGGGATGGCACCTGATTTTTTTTTTCTTTCTCTTTCCTGTGTTTTCCAAAGAGTTCAAAGGAGCATAAATGTATATTGAGTTGACAATTAAAATTTTTTAATTTGGGGGGAGTTCCCTGGTGGCCTGGTGGTTAGGATTTCCAGGCATTCACTGCCATGCAGGGTTCAATCCTTGGTTGGGGACCTGAGATCCCACAAGCCCAGCAACTTGGTCAAAAAAAAAAAAAAATTCAGTTTGGTAAGAATTAAACTACTTTTAATAAAAATTCTGTCAATGTCCACTTTAAAAAAATCATTTCAACTCTATTTTTTTCCCATTCAGAAATCTCATCTAATTTGTGGTGCAGAAAATGGACACATCCATTAGGACCTTGTACTTCCACAGAGTAGTTTTGCTTGAGGGATGACAGGGGAGGTGATAATGGCCCCATGGTGAAAGGACAGATGCTAACATGGCATGAGGGGGCAGCCGCTGTGACTATGACCCAGATTGGGGCACAGGTATACCCACAGCCCTGCTGCACCCCTGCCCCAACCCACTGCCTAACTTCAGAACAGACTCTGGCCAACAAGCAACTTCAGTTCAGTTCAGTTCAGTTGCTCAGTCGTGTCTGACTCTTTGCAACCCCATGGACTGCAGCACACCAGGCCTCCCTGTCCATCACCAACTCCCAGAGTTTACTCAAAACTCATGTCCATTGAGTCGGTGATGCCATCCCACCATCTCATCCTCTGTCGTCCCCTTCTCCTCCCACCTTCAATCTTTCCCAGCATCAGGGTCTTTTCAAATGAGTTAACTCTCTGCATCAGGTGGCCAAAGTATTGGAGTTTCAGCTTCAGTGTCAGTCTTCCAATGAACATCCAGGACTGATCTCCTTTAGCATGGACTTGGTTGGATCTCCTTGCAGTCCAAGGGACCCTCAAGAGTCTTCTCCAACACCACAGTTCAAAAGCATCAATTCTTCGGTGCTCAGCTTTCTTTATAGTCCAACTCTCACATGACTACTGGAAAAACCATAGCCTTGACTAGACGGACCTTTGCTGGCAAAGTAATGTCTCTGCTTTTTAATATGCTGTCTAGGCTGGTCATAACTTTTCCTCCAAGGAGTAAGCAACTTTTAATTTCATGGCTGCAATCACCATCTGCAGTGATTTTGGAGCCCAAAAAAATAAAGTCTGACACTGTTTCCACTATTTCTCCATCTATTTGCCATGAAGTGATGGGACTGGATGCCATGATCTTAGTTTTCTGAATGTTGAGCTTTAAGCCAACTTCTTCACTCTCTTCTTTCACTTTCATCAAGCGGCTCTTTAGTTCTTCTTCGCTTTCTGCCATAAGGGTGGTGTCATCTGCATATCTGAGGTTATTGATATTTCTCCCAGCAATCTTGATTCCAGCTTGTGATTCATCCAGCCCAACATTTCTCATGGTATACTTTGCATATAAGTTAAATAATTATGGTGACAATATACAGCCTTGACGTACCCCTTTTCTCATTTGGAACCAGTCCATTGTTCCATGTCCATTTCTAACTATTGCTTCCTGACCTGCATACAGGTTTCTCAAGAGGCAGGTCAGGTGGTCTGGTATTCCCATCTCTTTCAGAATTTTTCATAGTTTGTGATGATCCACACAGTCAAATGCTTTGGCATATTCAATAAAGCAGAAATAGATGTTTTTCTGGAACTCTCTTGCTTTTTCAATGATCCAGTGGATGTTGGCAATTTGATCTGTGGTTCCTCTGCCTTTTCTAAAACCAGCTTGAACATCTGGAAGTTCATGGTTCACATATTGTTGAAGCCTGGCTTGGAGAATTTTGAGCATTACTTTGCTAGCGTGTGAGATGAGTGCAATTGTGCAGTAGTTTGAGCATTCTTTGGCATTGCCTTTCTTTGGGATTGGAATGAAAACACATTTTTCAGTCCCGTGGCCACTGCTGAGTTTTCCGAATTTGCTGGCATATTGAGTACAGCACTTTCACAGCATCATCTTTCAGGATTAGAAATAGCTCAACTGGAATTCCATCACCTCCACTAGCTTTGTTCGTAGTGATGCTTCTAGTTCTTTTTGGTGAGAAATGGCAACACAAGTATGTGGCAGGAGTATAGTATGTGGTGAAAGTCCACTTTACAGACCACAGAGAGCCAGAGCTGTGGAGGCTGGGGAGAGAGCAAAGGTCAACTTTGCGGGAACCTGGAGGGAGGGAGTACAGAGCGGGGAGCAGTGGGCCAAGGTAGCCAGAAAGTCACACATCTAGGGTCTGTGCTGATCTGAGTGGTGGTGTTCAGAAGAAGCTGGAACTTCCTCACTTGTGTTTTGTCATCATCTTCAGAGTAGCACAGACTTGGGTCTTGGTGTGCTTGAGCCTTGAGAATAGAGGGGCGGGGGACCCTACAAACAGGACCACACACCCTACCAGGGGTGTGGACAGAGGGCCAGCACCATTAGCTGCCCATAGCACAAAGGGCAGGTTCGGGGCAGGAGGCAGAATGCATTCCCTGGCACCATCCCAGCAGGGAGACTTGGGAGGACTGTGGTCCCAACTGAGCCCACTCCCAGGGGCAGGCAAGACAGGAAACAGGTGAGGAGGGGCCTCCGAGAGCAGCTGAGTCTCCCCGGCCCACCAGCCAGGGCCCAGCCTTACAGCCAAACTTGAGTATGGCCATGTTAGACCAACCAGCTGCTAGCTGACCATGGTCACAGTGTGATCTCAGGCAAGACTGGCAGCACTGCCCCCAGCTGAGCCCAGCCCAAATGACTGACCCACAGATCATGAGATCATGAGACATGATCATGAGAAGTTGTTTAAGCCTCTAAGATTTGGACATCTTGTTCTGTCATGAATGGTTGGTTCTCTGAAATCAGAGCCAGGGGCAAATGTTTCACAGGAAAGACACAATCCCAAAGGGTAGTGAGTGTGGGTGGAGGGTGGACCCTGGTTCACCAGGAGTCACACAGTTGGCCCCACAGCAGATGTGACCACAGCCCCAGAACAGCTGAGGAAAGAGGAAGTAGGGGACTTGACCACTTTCCATCTAGTCTCCCTCTTCCCATTAGCCAAGAGTTGCCCCTTGGGGAGTGAGCTTCCACACCATCAATGGGCACCCCAGCCCCTTGGACAACCATTCAGAAACCCAAGGGCCCTGCAAGTCCACCCACAGCCAGAAGTGGCTGAAGAAGCAGCTGAAGGAGACTGCGCCCTCCCCAAGCGCCAGGCAGGTGGCTGGAGGGGGCTAAGCTGGACCCCAGGTCAATTCCATCTTTAATATTCTAGGGGTTAAGATGCATAGTGAATACAGAAATGTTCACTTTATTATTCTTTACATCTTTCTACATGTGTGAAGTTTTCATAATATTGTTTCAAAATTCTGTTGAAAAACAAGTACACAATTGCAGGGGTTTTTTTATTTTGGTTTTTCAAGTAGGGTAAGTGAAAGAGCTGGAGCAACGCACTCCCTTTCTGAGCTTTTGCAAACACCAGGAGTGTGAATTTGCAAGTTTGGTCATGACTAGTTACTGAGCGTAGAGCACTTACGAGGCTTTTTTTTAGGGAATTGTAAAATGTGAGAGTGGTACCATATTATATTGCATCAAGGGATCTGAAAGGAAAAGTTTTTTTGGTTCCAGGAAATCTAATTTTAAGTGTCTGTATTTTACAAGGTTTTTTGTTTTGTTTTTTCAGAATGACCCTCTACTCTGAAAGCTATCACATTTCAGTTTGTTGGACACACTGAAATTAGTAACACATGAAAGTGAAAGTTCAGTCACTTAGTCGTGTCCAACTCTTTGCGACCCCATGGACTGCAGCCCACCAGGCTCCTCCGTCCATGGGATTTTCCAGGCAAGAGTACTGGAGTGGGGTGCCATTTCCTCCTCCGGAGGATCTTCCCGACCCAGGGATCGAACCCAGGTCTCCCACATTGTAGGCAGACACTTTACTGCCTGAGCCACCAGGAAAGTCTATTAATGCATAATCTTTCTAAAACTCCTTCAGTCTTAATGCATTTGCCTAGAATTGCAAAAATGCAATTTAACATTGATATCAGAAACACTTCCAGCGAATTCCTAAGCAGAAGCAATTCCTCTGATCCAAAATACTTTAGAACAATGTCCATGGACAGAACAACATTGTCCTGATTCAAAAGAAGCCGAGCTGAGGGTGGAGAGCTTCCCTCAAGGCACCTAGGAGACCCGTCAAACCCTAAGCTTCAGAGGAAGCGAGAAGATAAATCTGATAAACTTGGTTCATTTACTTGCCACTTCCCCGTTTTATCTGATTTGTTGTCACGAAGAAAGAGATTGACTAGCATCTCAAAGCAGAAGGTGACACGCACGCCAGACCTGCCGGTCAACTAGCCTGGTGCCCCACTATACTTCAGTCCCACAGCGACCCGCTACCCTGCGGGAGGCCACAACCCCCGAAAGGCCTTGCGGGCCTGGGGCGGGGTCGCCCGTGGATTGGTGGGCCCGCGTCTCCAGGAGAGCGGCGATTGGCCAGCTCTGGGAATGGGGCGGGGCTAAGGCAGTTGCGGGAATTGGAGCAGTAACAGGGGAAAGAATTTGATCCGTACGTTTAGGTCCAAACTCCAGCCGCCTACCGGCAGCAAGGACGTGAGAGGAGCATGGCTCGGCCGTCCGTCTGCCTGCTAGCCTCGCTGTCTGCGCTGCTCCTGGGTATCGCCGCCGTCTCCAGATCGAAGGGCCTGCGGGGCACGGAGAGTCAAAAGGAGCTGCGAATCCCTTCTCAGTTCAGCCAAGAGCAGCGCATC
The DNA here is from genome assembly GCF_019320065.1 of Cervus canadensis. Lineage (NCBI taxonomy): Eukaryota > Metazoa > Chordata > Mammalia > Artiodactyla > Cervidae > Cervus > Cervus canadensis. The sequence goes on from NC_057398.1 coordinate 73,179,577, forward strand.
GCCATGAAGGAAGCGCTGAAAGGTGAACCCGGGTCCCCTTCACCGCTTATTCTCAGATAAAGGTCCCCGTCTCCTCGGGCCAACCCGCGACTCCCTTCCCCCGCCGCAGAAGTCCGCCCCTCGAGCTTGAGCAACACCCCACCACCAAGCCCCAGCCCCGTTTCCGGCCCCTGGAGACCGCACTCTGCTCCTACACCTGCCTCCTGGGGACTCCAGGGCGTTCCTTGCCTACCCTGAAAGCTTGAACTTCGCCCGGGTTTACCGGGCTGTCATCCGCCCCACCCCACCCCACGCCCACCTCCGCTTGCCTGGAGCATTACAGCCTTTAACCTTTGGTAGTCTTCACTTGTTAAGTCTCTTAAGACTAAACGATCTGAACCTTATTTATGTCCAGATGAGGGAAACTGAAATTTAGGTCAGCCGAACCATCTTTCCCAGGACCCTACATCTTGGAGTAAGCACTGGGTGACAGCCTCTGTTGCCTGTAGGATCCTTCGGGTTCTAGATGGCTCCATAAAGAAGTATGGGGCTGTTGCTGAGGTGTGAGATGTTCTTAATTTCCTCTACCAATTAAAGGACATCTTTCCCCTAGACCTCAAACCAAGCTGAAAACTTACTTACCTTGTCAGTCTGCATTATCCAGGAGAAAAGAGATGGTGGCTCAAGAGTGAAAGGATGCAAAAGACACGGGTTCAGTCCCTAGGTCGGGAAGATCCCTTGGAGAAGGAAATGACAACCCACTCCAGTATTCTTGCCTGGGAAATCACATGGACAGAGGAGCCTGACAGGCTGCAGGCTTCAGTCCATGGGGTCGCAAAAGAGTCAGGACACGACTTAGGGCATAAACAATGAAAACAATGAGATCCTTCCTCACCGTTGGGCTTATCTTCAGTCTTTTCCCTTCCATTAAGTAATGGATTAAAAGCAACTGCCTAAATAAACATGCAGGCAAATGCAAAAGCTATCCCTTGTTGTTAAATATAAACTGTGTTTGTGCTGGAGTGATAGGCCTGGGAGGCAGAGCAGGGCTTTCCCAAAGCATCCTAGTGTAAAGAGTTCTCTGAAAGGCATTGGGCAGCCACTCACCAGAGTCTCTTTGCACAAAAGAAAGCAAAAGCTAGATAAGAAACTAAAATATGGACCTCATAGCACCATGACTTAGAACCCCAAGCCGAGGCAAAACATCTGAGTTCAGATCTTGAGTCTGCCTCTCAATCTCACATAGGCAGTTCATTTAGTCTTTTTGAACCTTGGCATCCCCACTTATTGGTAGGCTATGATGCAGGGTTGATTCTTCGCAAAACCGAGTACAGAAGTCAGAGGCCTCCCTTGACATCAAGCTGCTCTGGGTGCTTTTTAGATAACCTTCTAATCAAATTATCTCATGACACCACCCCCACCCCCTACTGTTTGCATTTGACAGTGGAACTCTTTAAGAATATAAAACCTTCACCAAGGAATGAGCCTAACGGCAACTCAAGAACTGGACTTCTGGGTAGAGTGGATTACATCGTTTATGACAAAGGAGCTTGTTTGGGAGCTTCTAAATGCCCCCCTTCCCAGGTATCATGTGCCCCCAAAGCTGACCTGGGCTGAGATCAGTGACACTCTGGGTTAACCAGTCTATGAGGAATAAGCCTACTCTCTGTACACAAAGAGTCCTTCCCTTGTGGCTAAGCTGGTAAAGAATCTGCCTGCAACGCAGGAGACCTGGGTTCAATCCCTGGGTTGGGAAGATCCCCTGGAGAAGGGAAAGGCTGCCCACTCCAGTATTCTGGACTGGAAGATTCCATGGACTGTATAGTCCATGGGATCACAAAGAGTCAGACACGACTGAGTGACTTTCACACACTCACTGTACACAAAAAGATACAAAGCTTTGTTCGCAAAGGGACCCAGGACAGTGGGCTCCTTGGATTCATCAAAGGATTGGTGGTTTCAGAGGCAGAGTGAGGCCTTAGTGGCAATTTATAGCAGCTTCCCACTTAGGATCAGGGTACAAAATTTACTCCTGTCTGACCTCCCCCACTCCATCCCGTTTTGGACTTTATCTTCCTTTAAGAACCATATTAGCCTAAACAAAGGACTTGAGTTTAAGTCCCAGTCCTACTGCTTGTTTCTGGACAATCTTGAGCAGCTCACCTAATGCTTCTAAGCTTTTTCCACACCTTTGAATCAGGAAAACCAACAATGCCTACCTGGAATGATTGTTTTGCCCTCCACAATAAGATAATGAGTGCAAGAGAACTTTTTATGTACACAGGGCTGTGGAAAAATCAGTGGTTGTTATCATCTTCCATCTCTGACTCCAACAGGTGCCATCCAGATTCCAACAGTGTCTTTCAGCCCCAAGGAGCTCAACACAACAGCCCTGGCTGAGTTTGGAGAATACATTCGTAAAGGTCAGCCACAAACCGTGGGAAAGGGGCAGGAGAGGTAGCACTGGAGACACGGTGCTTTTACAAGGTGATAAAGAAGTTTATCTTGTGATTGACTAGAGGGCAGCCTAATGTGCTTGGGCCTCTTTGGACATGTTTGTATACAGGGGGGAGGGATAGAAGGGAGAGTTCAGGAGTTAGAGCAGACACAGAGTAGAGACTAGATTTACCCTTTGAAGAACCAAGGCACATAGCCATTGGGTTGGAGTTTGAACCCTGTCAATTTTTACCCTTTAATGTCAGTCAATAAAATAAAAAGATAGGACTGGGAATTCCTTCTTCATCTGCAAGTTTCCAGAACTGCACCACAGGCTTCTCCCCTCCCTACCTCCATACACACACCTACAGCCCACACACGGGCACACTCCACCTACCCAGGCCCTGCTCCAGATTCATTACTAACACGTGTCTGAGCTGCTAGGCAGTCAAAAACTTTAAACTATCACATAATTGCTCTCTTCTCACCCCACTGCCCATGAGCTAAAGATGGATGGGTCAAGGGGAAAAAGGAGACTTGGAGCTCCCCCTCCCCATAAAAAAAGCTCATGCAGAGTAGTGAGGCCACTTTACTAAATCAAATAAAAAACGGCCCCCTCTCAAGTCATCAGGAGTGGGAGAGGCTGGCACAGTACAGCCAGCAGTCCCTTCTCTAGCATTCTGGGACGAGGGGTGGGGAATCTGGGATCAATCCCCAGTGGCCAGGCTGAAAGTCTTCACTAAATAGGAAATAAAAATTGGGGAAGAAATGTTCAGCAACAGTAGACTAGATAAGCAGGCTGACAAGGAAAAAGAAATGTATTCTTCAGTTGTTTGTTTGTTTGCCTGCTTGCTTGTTTTCAGTTATCCACAGAGGCATGTGTGGATTCTTCGAACACAGCACAAAGAGAGATCAAAGCTCTTCCTCCCGTGTATCTAAAGCCGCCTGTGTTGTTACCTATCTGTAACTAGCATAGTTGACCCTGAGAACACCTGAGCACAGAAGTATGGTCATGTGCTCGACAGGATCAGCTTTTATCTCTGTGTAACACAAACATTAGGAATATTGTGTTGCAAAGGAAAAATATCTCTGATTTTTTAATATACACAGGTAAAGGTCATGTTTGGTTCCAAATAATTTGGATACTGGGGCCTATTATATTTAAAATTTAATGTAATCCTAGTCTGCATCACTCTGTAACTTGTATTTGTGACAGCAGTAGAGGTTAGTTCAGTCCAGATCTTGAGCTCTTATCTGTCATTAACGATGCGGTCTTGATATGCTTGTTATTACACAGTAATAGCACAATATAATATGAGGAAGAGATATTTCAGAGATTGGGTGAATCAGGAATCAGACTAGCTTTGTTCCAGAGGGCTTCCTAAAGGAGGTTGCCTGTTTTAAAGGGGAGGAAAAGGGCAGGGAGAATCAATTAGTAGGAAAACCAAAGGCAACTGTTGAATCTGGCTTTCTCTCATTGCTTTGCATCTCTTTTGCTTCTAGTCTTTCCTACTGTGTTCCATACCAGCTTTATCCGGCATGAGGTCATAGGAAATTACAGCCACCTGTTCACTGTCAAAGGCTCAGACCCCAGCATGCAGCCCTACATGCTCCTCGCTCACATTGACGTGGTGCCTGCCCCGGACAGAGGCTGGGACGTGCCCCCCTTCTCTGGGTTGGAGCGTGATGGCTTCATCTATGGTCGAGGCACACTGGACAACAAGAACTCTGTTATGGTCTGGAATGCTATGTTCCCTCTGCCTTAGAGTCCTAAAGATCATTCCAGGGTGGGGGTGCTCTGCTAACCCCTGGGAGGTGGGAGGTTCTGGTGGAGAAAACCTTGGTTCTGGGAGATCTGACTTCCAGTCATCAGCTGGTCACTGCTCTGGGTCCTGACTTCTCAACTGTGAAATATGGATCAGAGTAGATGATCCCAGATACCCTTTCAGCTCTGACATTGATAAGTTTTATGCTTTTTTCCAGGTGGGGATGGTTTTATGTGAGCTGTGTTTCCCTACAGGGATTCCCAGGTGGCTCAGTGGTAAAGAATCCACCTATCAATGCAGGAGATGCAGGAGTTGCGGGTTCAATCCCTGGGTGGGGAAGATCCCCTGAAAGAGGAAATGACAACCCACTCTAGTATTCTTGCTGGGAAAATCCCACTGACAGAGGAGCCTGGCGGGCTATAGTCTGTGGGGTCACAAAGAGCCAGACACAACTGAGTGACTGACCATGCATACACCCACTGTTTCCCTCCATTCCATCCCCTGGGGCCATTTTAATGTGTTCTCTCTAGAAGGAATCCATCACATCCTAGCCCTGTTGCCAGCTGCTGAATATCTCTGATGCCTCGGTACCACCACTTAGATAATAAGCCTTTCTCTTCTCCCATTGTCCTTCTGTCCCCCAGGCAATCCTGCAGGCCTTGGAGCTTCTGCTGATCAGAAGCTACATCCCCCGAAGATCTTTCTTCATTGCTCTGGGCCATGATGAGGAGGTAGAATGCCTTCATCCTAAACCTACCTCTGGGTCCCCTCCTGGGGGAGGGAGTATGCTTCACTGTGGTCCGGTTTGCTCCCTGGATGCACAATTTGCCAACTTCTCTGTGAATATGTCTTCTTGCCTGGAAAATTCCATGGACAGAGGAGCCTGGCGGGACACAGTCCAGGGGGTTGCAAAGAGTTGGACACGACTGAGTACACACACACTGTGTATATGTCATCAGAAATATCTAAGGACTTTGACCAAAATGTAGATGCCTGGGCTCTGTGCCGTAGATCCGATGGTTTTTTTTTTTTTTTTTTTTTTTTTTTTAAGAGCAGTTTTAGGTCCATGGCAAAAATGAGAAGATACAGAGATTTCCTTTCTTCTCCAACCCACACACATGCACAGCCTTACCCAATATCAATGTCCCCTACCAGAGTCATACATTTGTGACAACTGATGAACCTACACGGACACATCATAGTTACCCAAAGTGATCGTTTACATTAGGGTTCACTCTTGGTGTTGTACATTATAATGGTGTATCATTATGGTATCATACAGGATATTGTCACTGCTTTAAGAAACCTCTGTGTTCTGCCCATTCATCCCTCTCTCCTTCCCCAAAGCCTGGCAACCACTGACCTTCTGACGTCTCCATAACTTTATCTTGTCTAGAACGTTATATTGTTGGAACTCTACAGACTGTGGTCTTTTCAGAGTGGCTTCCTTCACTCGGTGTGATGCACAGATCTGAATGTTTAATGGACCCCCTGGTAACACCTGCAGCAGGCACATCGTCCATCAGAGAAACACCAGTGTGATGGGAAGAGAGATAGCAGGCAGATCGATGAATGTGTTTTATTTCCAATGATGGCAAATCACTTCACACTCTGGGTCCTGGTTTCTTTGTTTGAGAAATGAGGGGGTTGGGCCCTTCTGGCTCTGACATTCTGGATTCTGTGAAGCAGGATTGTTGAGGGCCCTGTCCCTCATGAAGGAGCCTGGATGGGCAGGCTCTGGAGCGCCCAGCTGTGCTGAATGGGTCTCTGTGAGCTGTCTCTGGCGATCTGACTGAGGAGGACTGTGGCTCTGGGTTCAATATCTGCAGGTGTCAGGGATAAACGGGGCGCAGAAGATCTCAGCCCTGCTCCAGGCAAGGGGCGTCCAGCTCGCCTTCCTGGTGGATGAGGGGAGCTTCATCTTGGATGGTTTCTTTCCCAACCTCAAGAAGCCCTTTGCCATGTGAGTATAGCACCCCAGCCCCACCTCAGAAGAGGTTCTCACATGGGAGCTGACCTTGGTCTGGTTATCGATAAGCCTACTCCTCTTGCTTTAATCAACCCACTCCAGGATTCTTGCCTGGAAAATCCCATGGACAGAGGAGCCTAGTGGGCTACAGTCAATGCAGTCACAAAGCATTGGACACGACAGCCATATACACAGGCATGCACTTGCTTTAATCACCCCGAGCTTTGACCAAGTCTGAGCTCTCCTTTCCCTATCTCTTCTAAAGTAAAAATCTTTAAGCAGCATGAAACAGACCTCTTGGCTTACCAGACCACTGCACAGATGGGCCTGGGGGTCATTCGGGGTGGGAGGAAGTCAGGAGGGCCTTCTCTGATCCTCTTTTACAGGGTTTCAGTTTCCGAGAAGGGTGCAATTAACCTCATGCTGCAAGTCAACATGACTCCAGGCCACTCTTCAGCTCCTCCAAAGGAAACAAGCATAGGCATTCTCGCCGCCGCGGTCAGCCGGTGAGCCACTCCTGGGCCTGCCACCCCCACCAGACTCCGGCTAGAAGACCTGGCACTTTCCCACTTTGAGTTGAGGAGACTAAGCTTCCTGTCCTGATGCAGGGCTGAGAAGCCATGATGGCGGCTACAGGGAGGACAGAGCGCGCAGTTCCCAGGCAGGTCAGAAAGGGACCTGTCCACATGGCAAGCAAGGGCCAGCAGACAAAAGCTAGGTTAGGCAGCTGGAATAGTCCAAAGTCCAGGCTTGAAATTATAGATCACAAGCTGGAAAAGAACCGTCTAAATTCTCCACTTGCCCTGGCAAGACGACTTCAAGATAAACAAAGGCTGCTGTCTGTGGATGAGGACAGCAGGGTTTATAACAGCAGAGGTTAGCTCTGGCTGGTTTTCTTGCAGAGTAGGAAGAAAAGCTATCTTCTTTCAGCTAAATATTTAACTATCTACCATGTCCAAGACTTTGTGTCCAGTAATGGGCACACAGTGGTGCCGTTTCCTCCAGGAACCCAACAGTTAGTGGAAGAGGCTGACAACTTTGCTACAGTGTGATAGGTGCAGTGAGACTGGGGTGCCCTATCTCAGACTTGGTATTCGGGGACAGCTCCTGTGAGTGGAGTAGAAGTAGTCCCACTCGTGCTCGGAGATCTGGAACGGTGGAGGTGATGGGGAGATGAGCAGGAGACCTCCTGGCTAGGCCTGTGGAAATGTCCTGTCTCCCATCATCTCCTTGGACTGCTGCTCTTGGACTGCATTGGGTGAGTCTTGAGCTCCCTTTCTCTTCCAGACTGGAGCAAACACCGATGCCGAACATGTTTGGAGGTGGGCCGTTGAGGACAGCGCTGGAACAACTGGCAGATGAGGTGTGAGGAGGCGCCCAAGCGCTGGTCAGCGGTAGGAGGGGCAGAAAGACTGCTGGAGAAGCTGCCTTTAGCGTAATAAAGGGGCCCTGCTGCTGGCCAGTGCTCTGCCCGTTCTCACCTCCTTCCAGCTGCTGCCTGGGCCAAAACACAGGGACCCAGCTTGTTGATTGGGGCTGTCAGTGCTCAGGCTGAGAACCTGAGACCCAACACCAGCCACTCTGACAGAGGTGGTTCCCACTCACCCTTGAGGCTGCTGCCACGGGCTCTCGAGGCGGGTCTAAAGTAAGGACAGGCCCAGGTCCCAGAACAGTGACCCTGTTATGCTGACCCCTCTGAAATCCTGACCTGTTGCTTTCCCTTTCAGTTTCCCTTCCCTACCAATATAATCTTGAACAACCTGTGGCTATTTCGGCCCCTTGTAAGCAGGTAACGTTTTATCTTCCCATTCCTCACATCCCCACCCCAAACCTACGCACTTCCCCGTCTCCTCTCTGTGGCTTAACCGGGCCTGACTAACCATCCCTCAGCCACCAGATGCTACATCTAACTGGTCCAGAGGCACCCCTCCTAGTCTTAAAGATCTCCAAGGTTCAGGAAAGAGGGTATCCTACAACCCTCTCTTTCCAGTGGACAGTGACCTTTCCAGTGACCTTAGTCTTTCTGCCTTAGGTTGATGGAGAGGAATTACATAACCAATTCGCTGGTCAGGACCACCACGGCGCTCACCATGTTCAATGCCGGGGTCAAGGTAACCCCACCCGACTCCTCCCACACACCCCTGCATCCCTTGGCTTTGTCTTCTTGGCTTCTCCTTCCTTCTCTGGCTCCAGTGTGGATAGTAGGAAGGCTCAGTGCTCAACTGTCCTATGTCATCAGATGGGTAAACCTCAGGAGCAAGGGTTCTAGCTGACATCTACAAACTCCATGAAGTTTGGCCAAGTTTCATGTATGTGTGTTTCAGGGGCCCCCCTCAGGTTCTTTGGGACTGTACCCCTTCAAAAACATAACCATTACACTGATGTGAAGAGGTATTATTTGGGAGTTAATTCTTGTGACTTATACTCATTTAACATGTAATATATTCATCTAGCATTTTGGTCATGTAGGCTAAAGATTCCCAACCTCTTTACCACGTTTTTGTTATTCTTCCTCATGTTTTGAAAGATTTATTCACCTCACAAATTTACTGAATGATTAATATGTTTTCCCTGAGTTGAATGAGAGAAACTCACCTACTATTTTAAAAATCTATAATATTTGTGATGTATACAGCCTTAAAATATATACATTGTCATTCTCCAAAATACAGTAAATTTTGAATGGCCTTCAAAAATATAAATTCTACATGAGATTTACTTTTTTGGCTGGTGGGATCCTAGTTCCCTGAACAGGGATTGAACCCTGGCCCTTGGCAGTGAGAGTGCAGAGTCCTAACCACTGGACCACCAGGGAACTCCCAAGGTTTACTTTTATAGAAATAAGTCTCAGGTGAACCAATACTCTGATAAAGTTTTTTCCAAGAACTCCTTTTCAGCAAATCGGTCTACTTTCAGTTGGACCAGCCACCAAGGAGCTTTTCTGTTTGAACTAGCCACACTAGCTCACCGGGGCTGAGGCTTTCTGAAATCTTGAAAGGAGTTAGACTGTTCCAGTTTCTACCAGTGCCACCAGCAAAACTTCAAGGAGGATCATCCACCCAGTGTGGCCTTGTGGCTCTCTGCTATTGTGCAGACCAGCTTGAGAATAAGTGAATGGTGTCTCAGAATTCATTTCTGCTGTAACTGGCCGGTGTGTTTGGCATGTCAGCCAGACCTGAGTTGTTTTCACCAGCTGCCTAGAGAATTCACCAAAATAATAGTACTGTGTACTATGTCCTTGCGTTTGAATGGTGTTTTTATCTGTCCAGAATACTTTCACATTTGTTTTTCCATTTGGTCCTCCTAACAGAAGAGGAGCCAGCTGAGAGACAGAGACACAAAGAGGTTGTCATATCTGAAAATCACACAGCCAGTTTGTATCAGCCAAGTTCTCCTGGCCTTAGTCTGGTGCTTTTTTGCACCATAGCAGTTCAAAGAAAGATACACAATTGGGGAATCTCCTCTCTTATGGGCTCTGGGGAAAAATTCCCTCCATAGCCTTAACCCTCTTTTCTAATTAGTCCTAATTAGATTAATTCTGTTTAGTTTTTCCTCATCAGACAGAGAACAAATTTCACAGTAGGATATGGAAAATCACTACCACCATCAGTTATAGTGACTGTCCCCCTCGGGGCCTTAATGGGGCCTCAGAGGCTCTGGGGTGCCCCTCCTGAGTAAGAACCAACACTGACCACTGCAGAACTGTCCTAGGCACCCTGGGAAAGAGCGCTCACCGAAGACCACTAGCAGCCTTGTACAGGCCAAAATAGAGGTGTCCTGGCGTCCCAGAGAAAGCAGTCTTGCTCTGAGCAGCTCTCTGTGACCCCTCCAGGACCAAGAAACATGAAGGTCTGGCCTGAAGCAGAGACACACCTCTAGCATTGAACATAACCACACGTCAAGGGCCCAGAGAAGACAGTGGCTGACTAGAAATATTAAACCTTGAGTTTTTCAGTCAAAGCAGCTTCCTCTCCCTCTGCTGCTAGCAGTCGGCTCTTCCTGGGTGGGGGCCAGGTGTGGGGGACTAGAGGTCAGCTCAGGCCAAGGTTTGTGGTTCTCTCTCCAGGTGAACGTCATCCCCCCTGTGGCCGAGGCCATCATCAACTTCCGAATTCACCCCGCACAGACTGTTCAAGAGGTGCGTGCCACGTGTTCCCGACGACTGGGTCAGCCCCGCTGAAGTGTGTCCGGCGGGGCCGGGTGGAGCTGCAGTTCCAGGGCTGGCCCAGGGGCTCATTTGTTCAATGATTTTTCAAAGGCTTCCGACGTGCCAGGTGCTTGGCTGGGATAGGAGATCCCTGGCTTTAGGGAGCGTGGAGTCTGGGGTGGGAGATGAACGGTGATAACCATGATCAGAGCAGCAGCAGAGAGAGCGGGCTTGCGGCGCGCGTGGCGCTGTTCTCAGGCTTACATACTGTATACACCCACTTAACCCCCCAGCCACTCTGTGAAGCAGGGAGTGTGTCCTCCTCATCTAACAGGGAGAATGGAGGCACAGAGCCACGCAGCAGGTAAGTAGCAGGCCCAGCATTATACAGCCAGGACTAGCTCCAGAGTCTGCGCTTTCAGCTTCACACCATACTAGGATTATAACAATTAGGGACGAACAAATTACCATCGAATCTGAGCAAAATAAGGGGCTGATGCTACCTCCAAGAATCAAGAAAGTCTTTTCCAACCACTAGAAAAGGACTTAAAGGACAAATAGGATTTGGCTAAAAGTAAGACATTCAGGGTACAGGGAAAATGAAATCTAAAGAGTAGGATAATTTGGGGAAAAGTGATGGAAGATGAAAATGGAGTTGTACTGATAGTTTGGGGGTCTAGGCATTGAGTGCCATGCCAAGGAGTTTGGGCTCTAATCTGTGGACAAATGTCAGAGGTCTTCAAACCGGGCTGCGATAGACTCAGACTCTCTTTTAGGGAGACAGTGCTAGTGGCGATCCTGAGGAAGCCTTGAAGTAAGAAGAAATAATTAAATTGTTGCAACATCTCAGGCAGTGGGTATGGAGGTCTTAACTGAGGCTATGGTCATGGGGTAGAGTAGGTACCCACCAGAGGTGTGAGAGGGGGGTTCTTCAGGACGCAGTGTGTGATATTAGTTGGCCAGCTGCTGATGCTTTTAACCAAGACTGGGAATTCAAGAAGAAAGCAAGTTCTCAGAGAAATATAATGGCCTAGAAATTTGAGAGGCTTCTAATATATTAATAGACAATTATAAATACCTTAGATATAAAGAGATAATAGAGACAGAGGCTGGAGTATTATTAATTGAAACCTCTAGAGCCAATAAAATCCCATGGGAAGGGTGTGTGACCCCTTGGAGAGAAGAGGTTACAGACAGACTTGTGATGTTCTGCTGTGAACATCAATTTAAAAGTTAGGAAAATGAATGTGTAATTGCAAACCATGATGAGTGCTATGAGGAAAGGGGACTGCTGCTATCGAAGGATTAAGGAAGGAATGAGAATCTGTCCATGGGTCAGGCAAGACTTCCCTACGTGATATCTGAGCTGGAAGCTAAAGGGTGAGAAGAAATACACAGAACATTTGACATCTCTAAGAAAGACCAGCTTATTTAAACATCAGGTTGAGCTAAAAAGAATTCAGAAGGAAAATCTGGTCCTTCTGAAAATGATCGAAAAAACCAACCTGACAACTATGAGATGAGTATTATATTCCAGGATTAAGCAAGATAAGGGGCGGGTGGTGTTTCCTGGTGCTCTTCCTGGCGGATCATCAAGGGTCTGCCGCACTTAGATTTCTGTGGTCCTTTCTCCCTGGGGCCTTCCCCATGGAGGCCGTCGTGTGTCCTCACAAAGGCTGGGGGCAGGCCCGCATTGCAGGGGCTGGGGGCACAAGCTGGCAGCCTACCCAGAGTCACCCGGCATTGGCAGGGAGCTGGGACAGTGTAAGCCCTGGGCTCTGCTGCTTTTCATCCAGTGCCAACCTCTGTCTTCTCCCTGGGGGCTCATGGGGCCAGGAAATCACTGAATTCCCCTCACTGAGCTGCTTTCCACCAGTTTTTTTCCAGCCTCATTCCAACTCCATGCCCTTTCCAAGGGCTGTTTTCCACCAGCTGGGGCTTTCATCTCCCCAGGTTCTGGCACTCTGCCCTCCTGTCCAGTCCCCTCCCGCACTGGCCTTCCTTCCCCGCCGATGGATGAGACCTCTGGGCTCCCCAGGCCCACCCTGCTCCCCTGCCTCAGTGGGGAATGGAAGGCCGCCGTCATCCCAGGAGCACACCGTACCTCTTCGTCCTGGTCACGCCTCTTCCTCATGCCCCGATTCTAAATGCCTCCCTGCGCCCTCTTCATCCATCTTTACCTGGTCTCACCCGTAAGTTTTTACGGGAAAAATCTGAATGAACGTTTTGACCAACCCAAGAGCTAGGTCTCTGGCCCCATTGGTGAGGAACAAGAGCCTTCAGAAACCTAACAGACTGCCATGTGGAAAGGAAGGTTTGTTCCGTGTGGCCCTCAAGGGGCAGAAATAAGGCCACTGGGAGATATTTCTGGGAGCTCCCACTTAAAGCAGAGTGTTGGAGTATAGCACCTCACATGATAGTGAGCTTCTCAGAGGCTGGATGTCCACCTATCTAGAGTGTTTTACAGAAAATTCCTGTCTTCCTTCATTTATTCATTCACCAAGTGTTTATTCAGTGGCTACTGTGGGCTAGACATTCTTCCAAGCACTTGGGAAAATGGTGAACAGGCGAAGATTCCCATTCTAAAGATGTTTACATGCTAGTGGGTGTAAGGAATCAAATATATGAACAAGTGGAAGAAGTAGGCACCACAAAGGAAATCATAGGACAGTGTGTCACAAAATGGTTGTGAAGTGGGGTTGGGGCGGTGAGCAGCTTTGTATCCATGGTCAGTCCTCTCTTCAGGGCTTCCCCAGTGGCTCAGCAGGTTAAGAATCTGCCTGCAATCCAGGAGTCACAGGAGAGGCAGCTTCAATTCCTGGGTGGGGAAGATCCCCGGGAGGAGGAAAATGGCAACCCACTCCAGTATTCTTGCCTCAAAAATCCCATGAGCAGAGGAGCCTGGCAGGCTCCAGTCCATGGGGTCACAAAGAGTCGTACATGACTAACGACCAAGCACACACACAGTCCTCTCTCATGAGGCATTTACACTGAAAGCCAAGAGGGAGCAAAGACCTGGGAACAGCATGCAGGCAGCAAAAGCAGAAGCCTCTATTCTCAACAGAGGTGCTGATGGCTCTGGCACTATTGACACATTATCCTGTGGATTCTGTAGAATTTTTCAAAAATTAAAAAAAAGAAGTATGAGTAGGTTAGATGCTACAGGAAGCCGTCCCTCAGTTCATTATTAAGAAGATGCTCATCACAGAGTTGTTCAAAGATGAAATGGATTAAAACACATGATGGTGAGCTTTCTGCCACTGGAAATATTGAAGCACAAGCCAGTGAGAGCCTGTCATGGTTGTTTCGATGACCGGTCTTACAGTAGGGTGGAAGCTGGTCTTGCTAGCTCTAAAGACTTCAGTCTTTAAGTCCCCATTGTCCTTGCCTTCGAACTTACTCACTCAAGAAGAAAATACAGCTTTGCCTAAAACAGAAAACAACATAATGTGGAAATAAGGACTATAGGGGCTCAGAGGAATGAGGAATCAATGTGCTCTACCTTTGAGGTCCCCATTACCATTGATGAATCCCTCCTCTTAGTCCCATCCTTGTGCCTCTGATTATTGCCCTTCTAAACAGGCAAATACCAGCTAACATACATTGAGTGCCAGGAGCCAGCCTAAGCATATTACACACGTCCAGTCACGGTAACAACCACCTCAGCAGATAGGTGGTACCATCATGCTTCTGTTAACAGATGAGCAGGCGGAGACACAGAGGCTGAGGAGTGTCACACAGCTATGAGTGGCTCCCAGAGGCCCAGAGCTGAGTGTGCATGCCCCTTCCCTGCTCAGCCTGTCTCTTGCCTCTTCTCCATCATTCTCATATCCTTCCTTCAAATTCTGGCTCAAAATCCATACCACTAGGAAATCCATCTTAAATGAACACCGCCCTCTTTCTGGCTCTACTCAATGCCATTTCAACCTGTAGGTACTTTGGAAACAGTGAAGCACCATCCTTGTGAAGTCAGATACCCAGCCCAGCAGTACTAACTCTATAAACCTTGGGCAAATTCCTTAATGAGACAACTCCTGTTATTTTTTTTTATTATTATTATCATCTCACGTCTTTTAAAATGTACATATGCAACATTCATTGCACACCTTTTATAGTCTTTGTACTAGGCATAAAGAAATGCGGCCTTTGGGTCAGGACCTAGCCTGGCGGCTGGTGGCAAACCTGGGCTCTGTAGTGCTCACTGCAGGCATGTGGGCTCAGTCGTGTCCCACTCTCTGCGACCCCATGGACTGTAGCCTGCCAGACTCCTCTGTCCATGGGATTCTCCAGACAAGAGTACTGGAGTGGGTTGCCATTTCCTCCTCCAGGGCATCTTCCCCACCCAGGAATCGAACGCATGTCTCCTGCATTGCCAGGCAGACCCTTTACCACTGAGCCACCTGCTCACTGAAGTCCAATCTGTGTGCCTTCTTCAGTGTCTGGAGGCAGGAATCTTTAAGTAATGTGGGGCAGGACACAGCAGACACTTCTGGGGATGACTTTAGGAGCCTTCCAGTGGGTCAAGAACATATCCAGACAATATATTAATTCTTGTATCAGAGTATTTGAGACATCTGTGCTGGAGTGAAAATAAGCTCTGACAAGTGAGTTGCCCCTCCCCTCAGTCCAACAGCACAGAATTGGCTTTGCCTCAGATGATGGTTTCTAAGTCAGAAGAAGGAACCCTCATTTCCTTTCCAGACCTGACACTGACCTAAAAGAGGTCCTCTCAAGATAATGCCCCCCAGTTATGAGACAGACACTCCCCTTTCTAGGGCAGAGACCATCCTAAAGCAAGTGCTTCTCAAATAGCTTGAGACCGGTGCTGGAGCCTTCCCTAGGGGGCTGGGTGGGTTTGTGGTCAGCCAGCCCAGATGGTCAGCATCCTTAGCCATTCCCACACAGCTTCATGTGATCCAATCCTCAGGGTCTGGTCTACATCCTGCCTGGGACCAGGACTTTTGCTGAGTTCAGCTTTAGTCACTTCAGACTGAAATTTCTAGAAGCTTCCTCATGTTCCTTCCTGAGGAAAGGAGGCTCAGAGAGAAAACTTGAATACTAGCCCCCCAACTTCTAACTTTTTGTCTGTTGAGCTCATCTTCCTGGCCCCAGTGCAGATGGCTACAAACAGGAAGCAGGGATACCCAGAGAGAAGGAAGAAAGTGTATGACCTGTCACCACCTGTCTGAGACTCTCCCAGGCTGAAGTGAGGTCATTACATCTACCCCCCTGCCTCGAGATGGTTGAGATTTCCACTCTGCTGTCTCTTGTACATTTTCACCTAGCCTTAGGTTCTCAGCCTAAGGGGAATTACCCAATATCCTGATTTTCCAGTTCCCTACCTCACGGCTATAAGGCAAGCCTCCCAAACATCTAACATAAATCTACCACGCTGCAGATTTCCAGGAAGAACAGCCCTTCTATCTCCAACAACCAGTAGGCTGAAATTGAGGTCTCAGAGCTACAATGAGTCTCCTCTGTAAGGGCTCTGCCTTGCTGGAGAGAAATCAGGACTGTATAAATTCATACAGTACTTGAATAGCAGACCAATAAGAAATCAAACTTTCTTTGTTTCCTCTCTCAAGGTCCTAAAACTAGCCAAGGACATTGTGGCTGATGACCGGGTCCAGTTCCACGTGTTGGATGCCTTTGACCCCCTGCCTGTCAGCCCTTCTGATGATCAGGCCTTGGGTTACCAGCTGCTCCGCCAGACCATACAATCTGTCTTCCCGGAAGTCAACATTGTTGCCCCAGGTAATGACTTCACCAACTGTGGCTGCCAGAGTTTGGGGGCAGGGGGCGGTGCTGGAATTGTAGCCTATCTGATATCCACTGCCTCACCCCCATCCCAGCTGTTCAGCCTGGAAACAGCTGGCTGCTTCCTCTCCTGGTGGGACTGGAAATGCATTTTCCCCTCCAAGTGGAAGTGAGAAAGCAAACAGGAAAGGATCAGAAACAATAAATTAGGTCAGCCAAGCCTGGGTCCTTGCTTAACCTAGGCCAGCCGCTCTGGACTAGAGGAGAGGATCGGCTCAGATTCCCCTTCCTCTGGAGGAGCCACAGAGGGGGTTGGGTTCCACCCATGCAGTCTGGTTCTGACCCATTCTAGGACAGCAGCTCAGCAACAGAGCTCAGAATTTGCAGCCCAGGAACTTCTCCTGGCTGTCCCATTGGAATTAACCCCCTTCACCCTCCCAGTAGCAGTGCCTCTATGCCCCTTCTCCAGTCTTCCAGCGTGCCTTCCAAATCTATGCTGTATAGATAGTGGTTCTCAAATTTAAGAGGACAAGAGGATCACCTAGGGAACTTATTAAAATGCAGATTACCTGGACCCACTCCCAAAGATTCAGGTATATTAACTCTGGAGAGAACCCTGGAATCTGCCTTTTTAATAAATATCCCAGGGAATTCTGACACCATCTGATGGCTGACCACAGTTTGAGAATCTCTGGTCTGTGATGTGAGGAAGAGATGCTCTAATGTGAAGACTTGTGTTCACTTTGCTTTTATCTACCTTCAATCATGGAGTCTCTCATTTTTCTAAGCTAATTCTTAGGACCTGTTAGGCATGGACCTTAAAGATATTATAGTGAAATTCTACAACCATAAACTCCTCAGGTATTAGGGGGAAATAAAAAGCAGTCATAGTTTTTAATCAACTTAAATCTGACCCATTTCTCAGAAATTCAACCTCAGGCATTATTGAAGCCTCCAAGCAACTCCACCACCCCCGCCTTGAATCAGGCTTCGGGGTCTTATGCAACAACATAGCATCAGGACCCCTTAGTCTGTGGTCATCAGTCCTTGTGTTTGCCTCTGAGACATCCATTATCCTGCCCACAAGGTCACTTCAGGTTGCAGGTTTCCTCTGATTCCTTGACCTGTCTGGGGGGTGAGATCTCCAGACCCAAGATCTCCCCTGAACATACCCTCTGAGATTTTCTACCTCCTTGGATTCCTACCACAGAGCAGGACCCGGGTCCCTACCATCTAGGAACCCTGGCTTTCATACTCCCAGGTTCTCCTCTCTTGGCCTCAAAGGCTCTCTACCCTTCCCTCTCCCTTGTGGGGCACCTGCGATAATCTCATCAACACAGTTAGGCTTTTACAGAATAAAGATAGGCAGACTTCAACTGGCAGAAATCTCCAAAGCCAGGAATTGTGAAGGGACCCATCTGAAACCAGGAGTGGAAAGTAGAACAATGGACCTAGAGGCTATCATACTAAGTGAAGCAAATCAGACAGAGAACAGAAAATATCATATGGTATCACTCATGTGACCTCTAGGACAATGATATAAATGAACTCACTTGCAGAACAGAAATAGACTCAAAGACATGGAACGCAAACTTGTGGTTATCAAGTGGGAAAAGTGTTGGAGAGGATAAATAGGGAGCGTGGGGTCAACAGATACACACTATTATATAGTAAGTGTATAAACAGTGGATCGACAGATACACACTATTATATAGTAAGTGTATAAACAGTGGATCAACAGATACACACTATTATGTAGTAAGTGTATAAACAGTGGGGACCTACTGTGTAGCTCAGGGAACTACATGCAGTATCTTGTATAACCTATGATGGAAAAGAATCTGAAAAAGACAGGTATATCTGAACATGGATAGCTGGGTCACTTTGCTATCCACCTGAAACTAACACAACACTGTAAATCAGCTATACTTCAATTTTAAAAAGGATACTCAAAAAAAAGTACATGCAACACATCATCCCAAGTTTGCTATAAAGCAATAGCCAATTGTATTTTTGAAATTTTTCTGTCACTTTTAAATTATTAAAAATACCTATCCAACTACATGAACACAGAGCTATGACCCTGTCATGAACTCAAAAAGCACACCTGTACTTGTGGGATCTTTATGCATAAGCTTAATAGCTTCATGATAAATCTGTTCTGCCTGAAAGTACTTAAAAATGGGATACATTTCTAGAATAAAAGCACTAACTCAATCAAAATAAAACACAAATTACCATCTCAAATTCATCCCACCACACTTTAACTGATAATCTAGAGAGTCTTTTTTAAAGATCATTCATAATGGAGAGGAATCCCAGCTCCAGCTTGGGGTGGGGGGGGCGAGGATGGGGACGGACGACCTTCAGGAGAGTGGGACACTAGAGAGTATCCTGGGACTATCCAGACCTGCAGTTTGACTCTGGGAAGATAGAGTCCTGCTTCAGAAGACAGGAATAACCAGAAGTTATGTTCTACTTTCATTCTTGTCTGGAGAACCGCCATGGAGAGAGGAGCCTGGTGGGCTACAGGCCATGGCTCGCAAGGAGTCGGACACAGCTGAGCACAGTGGCGCAGCATGTTCTCCTTTAAAAGGATTGCCATCGGCAGCAGGAGAAGTCCCCCAGAGACCATTTGTTTCTGACCTGAGTGATACACAAGAAAGGTTGGGCAGTGAAGAAACGGTGCTTAGATTTCTGGGTATCTAAATTTCTACTGATAGAATAACCTGGCCATACATATGAAATGAAGCCATTGGCCTCTGTGGTCATCATGGAGAGAGGGCACTTAGCCTTGGACCATGTAAGGGATATCTTTCTAGTGCCCTTGGGAGGTGATTTATGTTCCTGGCTGAAATAGTATCTAAGAAAGGTTTTGAAAATTGGTAGGCTGAAGGACAAAAATCCATGGCTGCAGTCTCCTAAGGAAGATCCAGGCGTCTTCTGTGGTGACTCAAGAGTCCCAATTTTCCAGGTAGCCTATGGGCCACCACTTCCTTGGCTTGGCTGCTTGCATAAAGCTCCATTTCTCTGGATTCTTCCTTTCTAGGTACTTGTATTGGCAACACAGACAGCAGACACTATCTGAATCTGACCACCAGCATCTACCGGTTCAACCCCGTCTACCTACAGCCTCAGGGCTTCAGTAGGTGAGTGAGTGAAACAGGTTTGGACAGCTTGGTGGAGAGAGGAGATACATCTGACCTGTCCCTTTCCCACTTCATTCTCCTGACAGCCCACAGAATGGGGGCAACCTGGGATTTGTACGAACTAAAAGATACTGCGGAGCCCAACTGGCCAGCTTTTCTCAGTGCCAGAGTCTTGCCACTCCCCAGAATTTGGGGGAACCAGTGACTGTTTTTCAGGGATGGAGATAATCAGGTGACTGGAAAGAACCTGGTAGAATTAGGACGTTGAGTCCCGCCTCTTCCTTCCTTTGCAAGAAGCGCTCCCCTCTGGATCTCATTTCCCCGGAAAGTGGGTACTCCAGAATTCTCAACTTCCACTTAGTGAACTGCAGACACATTCGAGGTCAAAGATGAACTCATGCTTTGAATTCTCAAAACATACCTTGGGAATCTGAAACTTATTCACCAGTTTCAACTACTGTGTGTGAACTTCTGCTTTGTGGGTTCTTCAGCAAATTTTTAGTCCTGGGATATAGGGGCATGATTTCCATTTGCCTCTCTGCTCCTTACCATACCAGCTCTGATTTCCTCATCAAAAGTCAAGTTGTTTGAATATATATTTGAATATGAACTTAAGAACAGATTTCATGGGGAGGAGGTTCACTGGTTTTTTTAATGAGTGTAGGTGGGGATAGCTCTTCTTTATATCCTTTCACCTTTGAGGTTACACATGTGCCTCAGTTGTATTGTTGTGTGGAGGCAGGCTGTGGGCATCGGATCTGGCAGTGAAGTTCGAGGTGAAGCAGAGAACCCCACAGGCTCTCCCACAGCCTGGCAGTTGCCCTTCCTACCCACCTGTGCCCCTGATAATGTGGGGAGGGGTGGCTGGCATCGGGATAAGTCTAGCTGCGACTCCAGCCTTGGAGAGAGAATTAAAAGATCACTTCCCCTCAGAGGAGGAATCATTAAATAGATTCCAGAGCAGGAGATGATCTGCACTCCCCAGGACTATCATCTCCTCCCCCTGTACTTTGCCGTGGACCTAGATCCTGGAGTGGTGACCAACCTGTCCTATGAAATCTCACTGCTTCCAAACGGCTGCTCCCTCCTTGCCCACTTCCTGCCCCTGGAAGGTCAAAGGCCAGTGGCTTCAGGGGATGTAGGGTGCTCGGCAGTAACATTTGCACTAAAGCAATGGCCTCCCCCGCCCCAAATTTCTCTCCCTCAGCATCCATGGAATCAACGAGAAAATCTCGGTCCAAGCCTATGAGACCCAGGTGAAATTCATCTTCGAGTTTATCCAGAATGGTGACACAGACATGGAGCCAGTTCCTCACCTGCATGAACTGTGAGGTTGGGGACCAGCTGGATTAGGGATGCCTGATGCTGGACCAGGACTAACCCAAGGGGGAAAGCCAGTGTTGATGAAACTTTTGGTCAAAAATCATGTCATAATAACCTCACCCACCTGCCTTGGTCACTCCTAAACTCAGTGAAAAAACAGGGCCAGGAAGAAGGGGAGGACCATCAGGAAACTGGCTCCTCCCTCCCTCCAGACAGCTCCTCGGTTCACTGTCCGTTATTGCCTTCTTTTCCCTCTCTTAAAATAGAAGGTATCTGGCTCGTCTGCCTTGCACTGGTGAATTCACTGCTCCTTGTTAAGGCCTAACTGAGCAAACACAGATTTGAAAAATATCAACCAGATTTTACCTTTTAAAAGTGTTTAAGTCACACTTGTTGGGCGGCCTTTTCCTCGGCTTATAAATTTGTTCTTGCCGTAACTGTAATTTCCTTTCCTTTTTTCCCCCGTCTCTTCTTGGATTGTTTATCTGGCTCCTCATCTCTCCCCTCCTGCCCCTGCCTCTCACCTCTTCCCCTCCCATTTATTCTACACCTGAAGCAGGACTTAAACTATGTCACTACCATAATTACCGCAACAGCTGGTCAAATAAAGTGGTCTGTGCAGCACCGTCTGGTCACTGGGGGGTGAAACTGAGGCAGCGGGCTCTGGGGGAACCGCAGACCTCCTGGTTCTGGAGGTTGGGGCCTGGAGAAGACGACCTCTGTCCTTGGGCTCCTCCCAAGGGCTCCCTGGGTTTCGCTCCCTCCCCTGCCCTGTTCCTGCCACCTGCTGCTGCCGTCCCACCCCAGGAGGCACTCATCTGCCGAAACATTTCCCTGGCACATCCTGCAGGCTGAGCTCCCAAGAGAAAGACAGCCTCTCTGGAGCCCAGGACCAGCAGGGCCCTGGCCCTGACATCATGTCCTGGTTCAGACTCATCGAGGGAAAGTGGAGGGCAAGTGGGGAGGGGACTGCCAACAGAGGCTCTGCTCCACCGGTGGGGCAAAGGCCAGCTGCCCTCCCTTCGGGGACTGCAAAGCTCCAGTCTGTGTCCCGCGGATTCCACGCCGGAGCACACTGGAATCTGCTCAGTAGCTGTCAGGTGGGGGGCATTGAAAGGCAGTACTTCTTGGCTCAAGGCTCGGAGCTATGCTTTGTGGATCACAAGGGAGGGAGTCAAGGTCATGGAGGGAGACACAGACAGAGCTGGGACTAGAGACGACATTCCCTCTTTTTTTCCTGTCCAGACAGGACCCTCCTCGCCTTCCTGGGGTTTAACAGCAGTGGGACAGTGGCTTCTTTTCCCTCCTCGCTATCCCCTGCCCCTCTCCACCCGCCTGTGGGTGTGAGCAGCTCCTCAGGAGCTGGAGCCTAATGGAAATTGTTCAACACGGAGCAGGGATTATTTCAGGTTCTCTGCGACTCCGCCTAAGATTCACATTCCTTCCCTCACCCTCCCTTTTTTGGCCACTTCTGTACTTAATTTAGCCTTTGTTAGAGGGTGAGCTGAAGAACAAAAAGGATTCATCACATCTGTACAGAGCTGTGCAGAGTACTTTCACACACCTGTCTCACTCATCGTCACTTGCGCTCTGTCGTGCCCAAGTCTTCAGGACCGCGTGGACTGTAGCACACCAGGCTCCTCAGTCCCTGGGATTTCCCAGGCAAGAACTGGTTGTTGTTCCTCCTCCAGGGGATCTTCCTGATTCAGGAACCGAACCCGAGTCTCCTGCGCCTCCTGCCTTGGCAGGTGCATTCTTTGCCACTGAGCCACCTACCTGGGCAGCCCCACTTGTCTCACTGGAACCTCATGAGAGCTACGTGGAGAGGCATCATTCTTCTCACAGAGGAGAAATTGTTTCTCAGAGAGATTACATGTCTAGCTGGAGGCAGATTCAAATGCGTGTCTCCTGGCCCCAAGCTCATTGTTACTCCATGATCCAATGTGACGGATGAAATCTACTTTAACATGATTAAATATTATTTAATACTGACAACAACCCCAAACGTGTTATTGCCCCTGTTTTTAATAAATGAGGCAACTGAGGCTCAGAGGTTAACTAATTTGTCATGCAGGTGTTAGGGGCAGAGTCCATCTGAATCCAAAGCTTGTATGCAGAAGAGTCATTTGCCCAAGAAGACACAGTTCTGAAGGGGCAGCCTTGGAATTCAAATGCAGCTCACAAATCCCCAAATCCAGTGCTTTTTCAATCATCCTACACTGCCTGCCCCCAAGAACCTCTGGTGTGCAGCTCATTCATTCTGATTCAGGGAGATCTCAAGGACATAGGCGGTTCTACTATTGAATTTGGTTCTTAGCTCAAGTTCTCTGTTCCCCTGGCTGACCTCTTGCTATTCACACTTGTCCCACTGTCTGCCAACATTCCTTACCACCCCCACCCTCAGCTTCTGTGTTGAGCTCTTCTCCCTTCTTGAGTTTGGGGACAGCCAGGCCTCTAATGATCTCTGGGATAACTGGGGGAAAAGTGAGCAGGGGTCCCTGTCCCTATCAGGTCTCCCTTCTCTCTTCTAGCATCAGAACAATAGTCTTCCGAGCCCCTGGGGAGGGAAGAAGTTCTCGAGAGGGAACTGCTCCAAATCCTGGCTCTGAGAACACAGCCATTCCAGCCCTTTGGGCTCTGAAGTGTTCTGAAAAGAACAGTTGAACGTGCTGGCCAGAACAACATAACAGGATGCTGGGCAGAATGGGACAATGAACCTGGGTCTTTCCTTCACCCTTACTCCATCCATGTACCACTGCCCAAATCCATCTGAAAGAGATCCAGCAGATAATCACAAGTACACTGCACACTCCCATCAAGGATTTGGCTCAAGTATCTTATTCATACCTCACTCCCAAAGGTTGGAAGGAAGATACAGTATTCATAGGCAAAGAGAGTGGGGGGAAGGAGTAAATTAGGGCTGAAGACCCTTGATTTTTTTTATTAATTTATTTTTTTATTGAAGGATAATTGCTTTACAGAATTTTGTTTTCTGTCAAACAACATGAATCAGACATAGGTACACATATATCCCCTCCCTTTCAAACCTCCCTCCATCTCCCACCCCATCCCACCTCTATAGATTGATACAGAGCCCCTGTTTGAGTTTCCTGAGCCATACAGCAAATTCCTGTTGGCTATCTATTTTATATATGGTAATATAAGTTTCCATTTTACTCTCTCCATACCTCTCACCCTCTCCTCCCCTCTCCCCATGTCCATAAGTCTATTCTCTATGTCTGTTCCTCCATTGCTGCCCTGTAAATAAATTCTTCAGTACCATTTTTCTAGATTCTGTATATATGCATTAAAATATGATATTTATCTTTCTTTTTCTGACTCACTTCACTCTGTATAATAGGTTCTAGGTTCATCCACCTCATCAGAGCTGACTCAAATACACTCCTTTTTATGGCTGAGTAATATTCCATTGTGTATATGTATCACAACTTCTTTATCCATTCATCTTTCATGGACATCTAGGTTGCTTCCGTGTTCCAGCTATTATAAATAGTGCTGCAATGAACAATGGGATACCTGTGTCTTTTTCAATTTTGGTTTCTTCAGGGTATATACCTAGGAGTGGTATTGCTGGGTCATATGGTGCTTTATTCCTAGTTTTTAAAGGAATCTCCATGCCATCTTCCATAGTGACTGTATCAATTTACATTCCCACCAACAGTACAAGAGTATTCCCTTTTCTCCACACCCTCTCCAGCATTTATTGTTTGTAGACTTTTAGGGGCTCCCCTGGTCGCTCAGACGGTAAAGCATCTACCTGCAATGCAGGAGACCCAGGATTGATCCCTGGGTCGGGAAGATCCCCTGGAGAAGGAAATGGCAAACCACTCCAGTACTCTTGCCTGGAAAATCCCATGGACAGAGGAGCCTGGTAGGTTACAGTCCATGGGGTTGCAAAGAGTCCAACAGGACTGAGCAACTTCACTTTATTCTGACTGGAGTGAGGTGATATCTCATTGTAGTTTTGATTTGCTTTTCTCTAATAATGAGCAATGTTGAGCATCTTTTCATGTGTTTGTTACCCACCTGTATGTCTTCTTTGGAGAAACGTCTGTTTAGGTCTTCTCCCCACTTTTTGATTGGGTTGTTTGTTTTTCTGGCATTGGGTTGTATGAGCTGCCTATATATTCTGGAAATTAATCCTTGGTCAGTTGTTTCATTTGCTATTATTTTCTCCCATTCTGAGGGTTGTCTTTTCACCTGCTTATAGTTTCCTTTGCGGTGCAAAAGCTTTTAAGTTTAATCAGGTCCCACTTGTTTACTTTTGTTTTCATTTCCGTTACTCTAGGAGGTGGGTCATAAAGGATCTTGCTTTGATTTATGTCATTGAGTGTTCTGCCTATGTTTTCCTTGAAGAGTTTTATAGTTTCTGGTCTTACATTTGGGTCTTTAAACCATTTTGAGTTTATCTTTGTGTATGGTGTTAGGAAGCGTTCTAATTTCATTATTTTACTTGTAGCTGTCCAGTTTTCCCAGCACTGTTTATTGAAGAGGTTGTCTTTGCCCCATTGTATATTCTTGCCTCCTTTGTCAAAAATAAAGTACCCATAGGTGCATGGGTTTATTTCTGGGCTATCTTGTTCTGTTGGGCTATATTTCTGTTTTTGTGCCAGTACCATACTGTCTTGATGACTGTAGCTTTGTAGTGTAATCTGAAGTCAGGAACGTTAATCCCTCCAGCTGCTCCATTCTTCTTTCTCAAGACTGCTTTGGCTATTCAGGGTCTTTTGTGTTTCCATATGAACTGTGAATTTTTTTATTCTAGTTCTGTGAAAAATGCTATTGGTAATTTGATAGGGATTGCATTGAATCTGTAGACTGCATTTGGTAGTATAGTCATTTTCACAGTATTGATTCTTCCTACCCAGGAACATGGAATATTTCTCCATCTGTTTATGTCATCTTTGATTTCTTTCATCAGTGTCTCATAATTTTCTGTGTACAGCTCTTTTGCCTCCTTAGGTAAGATTATTCCTAGATATTTAATTCTTTTTGTTTCAAGGATGAATGGGATTTATTTCTTAATTTCTCTGATTTTTCATGTTAGTATATAGAAAAGCAAATCATGTTAGTATATAGAAAAGCAAGTGATTTCTGTGTATTGATTTTGTATCCTGCAACTTTGCTAAATTCACTGATTAGCTCTAGTAATGTTTTGATACTATCTTTAGGGTTTTCTATGTATAGTATCATGTCATCTGCAAACTGAGAGTTTTACTTCTTTTCCAATCTGGATTCCTTTCATTTTTTTCTTCTCTGAATGCTATAGGACTTCCCAAACTATGTTGAATAATAGTGATGAAAATGAACACTCTTGTCTTGTTCCTCATCTTAGGGGAAATGCTTTCAGTTTTTCACCATTGAGAATAATGTTTGCTGTGGGCTTATCATATACAGCCTTTACTATGTTGAGGTAGGTTCCTTCTATGACCATTTTTTGAAGAGTTTTAATCATAAATGGGTGCTGAATTTTGTCAAAGGCTTTTTCTGCCTCTATTGAGATTATCATATGGTTTTTATCTTTCAATTTTTTAATACGGTGTATCACATTGATTGATTCACGTATATTGAAGAATCCTTGCATTCCTGGAATAAACCCAATTTGATCATGGTGTATGAGCTTTTTGATGTGTTGCTGAATTCTGTTTGCTAAAATTTTGTTTAGGATTTTTGCACCTATGTTCATCAGTGATATTGGCCTGTAGTTTTCTTTTTTTGTGTTGTCTATGTCTGGTTTTGGTATCAGGGTGATAGTGGCCTCGTAGAATGAGTTTGGAAGTGCTCCTTCCTCTGCAATTTTTTGAAAGAGTTTTAGAAGGATAGGCATTAGCTCTTCTCTAAACATTTGATAGAATTCTTGTGCGGAGCCATCTGGTCCTGGGTTTTTGCTTTTGGGGAGATTTTTTTTTTTATCACAGCTTCAATTGGGTTGTAACTGGGTTGTTCATAATTTCTATTTCTTCCTGGTTCAGTCTTGGAAGATTGAACTTTTCTAAGAATCTGTCTATTTCTTCCAGGTTATCCATTTTATTGCCGTATAGTTGTTCATAATAGTCTCTTCTAATCCTTTGTATTTCTGCACTGTCTGTTGTAACCTCTCCTTTTTCATTTCTAATTTTGTTGATTTGATTCTTCTCTCTTTTTTTCTTGATGAGTCTGGCTAAAGGCTTGTCAATTTTGTTTATCCTCTCAAAGGACCAGCTTTTAGTTTTATTAATCTTTACTATTGTTTCTTTCATTTCTATTTCATTTATTTCTGCTCTATCTTTATGATTTCTTTCCTTCTACTAATTTTATGGTTTTTTTGTTCTTTTTCCAGTTGTTTTAGGTGTAAAGTTAGGTTTTCTATTTGATGTTTTTCCTGTTTCTTGAGGTAGGATTGTATTGCTATAAACTTCCCTCTTAGAATTGCTTTTGCTGCATCCCATAGGTTTTGAGTTATGTTTTCATTGTCATTTGTTTCTAGAAATGTTTTGATTTCCCTTTTGATTTCTTTAGTAACCTGTTAGTTATTTAGAAATGTGTTGTTTAATCTCCATGTGTTTGTGTTTCTTACAGGTTTTTTTCTTGTAGTTGATATCTAGTCTCATAGTGTTGTGGTCAGAGAAGATGCTTGATATGATTCCAATTTCCTTAAATTTACTGAGGTTTGATTTCTGACCCAAGATGTGGTCTATCCTGGAGAATGTTCCATGTGCACTTGAGAAGGTGTATTCTTCTGCATTTGGATGAAATGTCCTGAAGAAATCAATGAGATCCATCTCCTCTAGTGTAACCTTTAAGACTTGTGTTTCCTTATTAATTTTCTGTTTTGATGACCTGTCTGTTAGTGGGGCGTTAAAGTCTCCTACTATTATTGAGTTACTGTCAAGTTCTCCTTTTTGCATGTTAGTGTTTGTCTTATGTATTGAGGTGCTCCTATGTTGGGTGCGTAGATATTTACAATTGTTCTGTCTTCCTCCTGGATTGATCCCTTGATCATTATGTAGTGTCCTTCCTTATCTCTTGTAATCTTCTTTATTTTAAGGTCTATTTTGTCTGATCTGAGGATTGCTACTCCAGGTTTCTTTTGCTTCCTGTTTGCATGGAATATATTTTTCCATCCTCTCACTTTCAGTCTATGTGTGTCTTGAGGTCTGAAGTGGGTTTCTTGTGGACAGCATATATATGGGTCTTGTTTTTGTATCCATTCAGCCAGTCTGTGTCTTTTGGTTGGGGCATTTAATCCATTTACATTTAAAGTAATTATTGATATATATACTCCTATTGCCATTTTCTTAATTGTTTGAGGTTGATTTTGTAGATTTTTTTCTTCTTTTGTATTTTTTGACTATATAACCCCACTAACATTTGTTGTAAAGCTGGTTTGGTGGTACTGAATTCTCTTAACTTTTGCTTTTCTGAAAAGTTTTTTATTTCTCCATCAGTTTTGAATGAGATCTTTGCCGGGTACAGTAATCTTGGTAGTAGATTTCTCCCTTTCAGTACATTAAATATATCCTGCCATTCCCTGCTGGCCTGCAGAGTTTCTGCTGAAAGATCAGCTGTCGAGCATGTGGGGTTTCCCTTGTATGTTACTTGTTGCTTCTCCCTTCTGCTTTTAATATTCTTTCTTCGTGTTTAGTCTTTGTTAGTTTGATTAGTATGAGTCTTGGCGTGTTTCTCCTTGTGTTTATCCTGTACAGGACTCTTTGTGCCTCTTGAACCTGATTGACTATTTCCTTTTCCATATTGGGGAACTTTTCAACTATAATCTCTTCAAAATTTTTCTCATACCCTTTCTTTTCTCTTCTTCTTCTGGGACCCCTATAATTCAAATTTTGGTGCATTTGATATTGTCTCAGAGGTCTCTGAGATTATCCTCAGTTCTTTTCATTCTTTTTACTTTATTCTACTCTTCAGAAGTTATTTCCACCATTTTATCTTCCAGCTCACTGAGTTGTTCTTCTGCTTCAGACATTCTGCTATTGATTCCTTCCACAGTATGTTTAATTTTAGTATTTGTGTTGTTTGTCTCTGTATGTTTGTTATTTAATTCTTCTAGGTCTTTGTTAATTGATTCTTGCATTTTCTCCATTCCGTTTTCAAGGTTTTTGATCATCTTTACTATCATCATTCTGATTCTTTTTCTGGTAGTTTGCCTGTTTCCTCTTCATTTATTTGGACTTCTGTGTTTCTAGTTTGTTCCTTCATTTGTGTAGTATTTCTCTGCCTTTTCATTTTTTTTTTTTTAACTTAGTGTTTGAGGTCTCCTTTTCCCAGGCCTCAAGGCTGAATTCTTTCTTCCTTTTGGTTTCTGGCCTCCAAAGGTTGGTCCGTGGTTTGTGTAAGCATCTGTACAGGGTGAGATTTGTTTATTTGTTTGTTTTTCCTCTGATGGGCAAGGCAGAGTGAGGTGGTAATCTTGTCTGCTGATGATTGGGTTTGTATTTTTGTTTTGTTTGTTGTTTAGATGAGGCATCCTGCACAGGGTGCTACTGGTGGTGGGGTGATACTGGGTCTTGTATTCAAGTGGTTTCCTTTGTGTGAGTTCTCCTGTTTGATACTAGATGTTAAAGCGTCTGCCTGCAATGCGGGAGACCTGGGTTTGATCCCTGGGTTGGGAAGATCCCCTGGAGAAGGAAATGGAAACCCACTCCAGTATTCTTGCCTGGAGAATCCCATGGATGGAGGAGCCTGGTGGGCTACCATCCACGGGGTCGCAAAGAGTCAGACACGACTGAGCAACTGAACTGAACTGAACTGAGGATTAGTTCTCCAGGGGTCTAGGATCTTGGAGTCAGTGCTCCCACTCCAAAGGCTCAGGGCTTGATCTCTGGTCAGGAATGAAGATTCCTCAAGTCGTTTGTTATGACATTAAGTGAGATTAAAGCACATATCCAAAAATGAGAAGCCAAAGATGAACGCCAGACAAATGGCAGTTATAAAATCAGGGAAATAATAATTAAAATAATGGAATATAGACATATACATATACACCCACAAGCAAAGTCAACACAGTCCAACAAAAATAAAGTACAATAGATTGACCCGGTGAATAAAGAAAATCAAAAAGTATATTTACCAGTCAAGAACAAAACTAACTAAAGCACAAACTGGAAAACAAAACTAAAGCAAGGTGCCAAGTGGAGAATAGAGCAATGAAAACAAAACTAACAAATATATTGAGAGGACAGGAAAGAAAGAAAAGAAAGAAAGAATAGATATGCAAAGTTAAATAGAGGTAGATGAAGATTTATACACATTGAAGATGAACTGCAAGGGAAAAGAACAGTGGGAAGGCAAACAAAGGAATAAATGTAGAAAAAGTAGGATTAAAAATTAAAATTATAAAAGAGAGAAAAGAAAAAAAAAAAAGGAAGAAGAAAGAAAAGGGGGTGGGGGGAGGAAAACTCCACAGAACTACAAAAGCCCAATATAGAGGCAGAGGTTTATAACAACAATAAAAGCTGTGACTGAGAAAAAATTTTAAAAGCTCAGATGCTTAATTAGATTTCATAGTGCCAATAAAATCAGCAACTACTGTGG
This sequence comes from Cervus canadensis, assembly GCF_019320065.1. Classification (NCBI taxonomy): domain Eukaryota; kingdom Metazoa; phylum Chordata; class Mammalia; order Artiodactyla; family Cervidae; genus Cervus; species Cervus canadensis. The sequence goes on from NC_057398.1 coordinate 73,209,652, forward strand.
GGTGGGGGAGAAGAAAAAATACAGAAGAATCCACAGAACGAGTCAAAACATAAGAATAATAAATGTCTTTCTTGAGTCACTGCCGTCAGGGTCCTTTCCCTCACTGGGAGTCACAGTCCACCTCACCTCCCTAGGATGCCCTCGTACACTGCTGGTCTCTGGACCTGCTGAGGGGGCAGCGAAGATTCTAATGTGTACTCCTGTGTGTTCTTTCCTCCAATGTCCAGAGCTATCAGAACTAGTGCGTTTTCTTTTGTGGGCGCTCTCGATGGCTTTTTATATTTTCCATAGACACAGTCTGCCTGGTTGATCCTGTGGATTTAATCTGCAGCTTGTACAGCTGGTGAGAAGGTTTTGGGTCTTCTTCCTTAGTCACACTGCCCCTGGCTTTCAATTGTGGTTTTATTTTCACCTCTGCATGTGGGTTGTCCACTGGGGTTTGCTCCTGAGGCTGCCCTGGAGGACTTGGGTTTTCCCCTGTGAGGGCCAGGTGTGGAGGTGGTGCAGCTGCTTGGGTCGCAGAGGTTCTGGCAGCACCAGGTACTCAGGGGAGTTGGCAGCTAGGGCAGCAGGAAATATAGTGCTCTAGGAGCACATGGCAACCAGTAGCAGCCAATACGATGCAGTATTCTTGCCTAGAGAACCCCCTTCCCTGACAGAGATGCCTGGCAGGCCACAGTCTACTGGGTTGCAAAGGGTCGGACAAGGACAAAGTGACCCTGTGTGCATGGACACAAGACTTTTTTTGCCTGTGCACCTCTGCCCCAGTGAGGGTTGAGCGTGAAGGTGGCACAACTGCTTGGCTTGTGATGACCCTGGCAGCGCCAAGTGTGCAGGGACACAGACGGCCTCCACCGCAGGAGTCAGGGCCCTATCAGAGTCTTTTTTCAAGCCTCTAATAGCTGGCGATCAGAAGGCCCCTTTGGCCAGTCTTTCTCCATTGCTCCGCCCATTCAGGCCCTTAGAGGGCTCCCTTGCCTGGGGTCCTTCTCTGTTGCTCAGCACATCAGGCACACAGAGGGGGCCCATGGCTGGGGTCCTACTCTGAGTTCAGTGAGTCAGGCATTTGATGGGCCAGCCTCTCTATTGTTCAGCCGTGGATGCTGGCATGTGGAGAGAGAGGCTATGGTGATGGCTCCACCCCCTACGTGTGACTCAGCAGTATTGCCTTGCTTCCAAGGCTGCCTGGCTTTCCTCCAAAGGCATTTCCCACCACAGTCTCCTCCCTCACCTCCCCTCCATCTGTCTCTCTGCAGTCAACAGGAGCCCTCACACTAGGATTGCTCCTCAATCCCTAAACTCCAGCTCCCAACCACTGCCCCTTCCAGGAGACCTGCGTTCCTGCCTGGCATATGTATGGCTGCGACAATGACTATCTGATTCTCATTCCATTTATTCTCATTCCATTCTCTATTCCATTCCATTCTCATTCCATTGCAGATCAGCTGTTTCACTCTCAAGCCTTAAATGTTTCTCCTGTGACTCAGACAGTTGCCCCAGTGTGGGGATCAGACCCGTGCTTCAGTTCCCCCACCCACCAAGGGCAGGTCCAATCCTTCTAACACTCCCGTTTTTCCCCCTAGTTCCTTCGTCCTACCGAGTTTTGCGTGGTTCTATAGATTCTTTTCCTCTGGTCATGTACTCCTGTCCCCTCTCAGCTGGCGTTGTGCATGCCCTTCTGTGTCTGAAGGTGCAGTACTGATGTATCCGTGGGGAGAGATATACTCCACGTCCACCTACTCCTCCGCCCTCTTGTTCTCTCCTGAAGTCCCTTGATTTTGATCATAGGTTTCTGTAAACTTGGCCATTCTCAATCCAGTATTCTTTTCTTCCAGAGGAAATAATGGAGACAAAGTTCCTTCTGAAGAGCTGGACACTTCTTTAGTTTTTAAAATATTTAAACCTAATTAAATATTTTAATAAAAGTGAAGCTATTTGCAATTTTTGTGTTCAGTGTCCATGTGGCTGTTAATAAAAAGCATAAGTATCATGTTTCATATGTGACATCTAGATCTACTGTTGACTTTTAAAAATGCACAACATGGGAGTTGTGAGTTAAGTTTTATTTGGAGCAAAGTGAAGACTGCAGCCTGGGAGACAGCACCTCAGATAGCTCTGAGAAATTTCTCCAAAGAGGCAGGGGGAAAGATCAGTACATATGTGATTTTGGTGAAGGGGGAATACATGCAGTCAAGCACATATTTTCCCAGAAGGTTCCTACTAGTCTCATAAAACTTTTGCTAGTCACAAGGAATAGTTGTCACCATGAAGGATTTTAGTGTTTTTCTAGATATGGGGGGATACAAGAATTGGACTCATAAGATCAGCTCCTGGAAATAGAAGACCTATCCTATCAGTTTTTCCCCCAAGCACAGAGTGCCTCATTTCTGCTATCCACCCTGAACTCTTTTCAGTGGGTACTGAAGGTCAGCAATAGCAGCAGCATGATTTTATCATTGTAGAGGCAGTTGGTAAGTACCAACTTGTAGCTGACAGGGTGCCATCATGGTCATAAATTCGACCAGACTTTGGGAGGCATTTCATGACTATTTCACTATTTCACAGTGCAAGGAAGGCTCATTCCTAGGTCTGCTGGCGATTTCAAAGATAGGCTACTCACTCAGTGTGCTATTACTGGACTAGGTCTTATCAGTAGTAATCAAAGGACTCTGGACCAACTTGTCTTAATCTGTTATGGTCCAGGAAAAACTCCCTCTTATGGTACCTTCCCATATCTAGAGTTACACTATTACAGTCACTGATCACATACAGAACTATATATTTCATCAACTGCTTCAAATTGCTTAGTCATTATTATTTTCATTGGAGGTTCAGTCACACACATTACCAAATGGTAATGCAAGAAACGACTATCTTGTAAAACAAACAAAGTACAAATAACATAGCTAGCCATATTATTAAAGTCTTAAGTAAGAATGAAGCCAGAACTTACACTAAGTGCATCCCAGTATATTCTCAGGTCATCTGACTTAGACTATTCTGTACCAATTTTTATCTTTCAGGGAAATTTTATGCACTGTCCATAAGGCTCCTAGCCCAGTTTCCTAGTGTTACTAAGGTTGGTTATGCTTAGTATAATTTAACTGTTCCCAAGATAAAGAAGGGGGGCTTAAATCTGAAATGACCACAACCTAGTGTTAATGTCATAAATCCATCCCATAATTGTGGGAGGTTTTATTCCTTGAATTTTTGCTGTTGCTCTGATTGAGCTTGAACAGCTTAGAGGAAAATTCATATTATGGCCAGGGTCAGAGAACGTATTATTAATCCACCAGGTGAAAGAATTCCACCTAGTAATATCAAGAGTAGCCTAAATAGGACTGAACTTTCTTCCAGTTAGACTCTTGGAGTGGAGAAATCCACCAAGGTAATCTAGAAGTAATAGATGCAGATAATTGACCACAACTCAACAATTGGGGTTGATCTTTAAAACTAGCATATCATATCCATGATAGAAAATTTTTTATTTATATGTAAAAGTCTAAGAAGTCAAGATCACACAAATCAGGTCCAGGATCTTGGTAAGCTGCCTACTTCTCATGTCATTTTCTTCTCTTCCTGGTGTACGTGTAGTTTCCTCTATTTGAGCATTGTTTTGAGGTGAGTTTGAGGTCAGCAGTCCTCTCTCTAGGTCAGTCAGTTATAGGGGCCTTTAGAAGTGGGAATTAATCCAAGAGTCAATTTCCCTTCAGTTTCACTGTACATGAACTAGTTAAGAATACTTATTTAAAAGTCCTTCCATCTAGGTTGGAGACAGCCCTTTAAATTATGTCTTTTCCAGTATATGTAATCCCCTGTTTGCAGGTCATGGAGCATCTGATCTTCATCCAGAGATTACTGAGATAAGCTTCAGAAACAAAACTTAGAGTGTCCTTTTAATAATTTTATTAACTTCATATTAATATAACATAACAAGAAGGAACTATCTGGGAAGTGAGTGAGTAAATACAGACCCTCATTTACATAATTGGGATTTAACATTCATTGAAACATAATCTTTTTAATCTCTAAAATTACTCTCATTTCTACCAGACATATCCAAATTAAGATTAATTTGTTTGCAAAATAAATCAGGTCTCAAAAAATATATCTTGGCCTGATAATTTATATAACTATAATTGATCATATAGGCTTTTTGCTTTACTGAAATTGTTATAAGGAGTCTCAAACAACTTTTTTCCCCCAAACTTTAAACTTCAAACTGAACTTTTTAAAAAAAACCTCTCAGGGTTAGGAAAATCGTGCCAAGGACTTATTACATGTTTCACCTTACAGACCTAGATGAACTTCTCCCTTCACAAGGTCCCCAAATACCTTAAGATTTCTGTACCTGTTGGTGAGGTAGCTTTCCTTTTGTTGCTCAGTCACTCAGTCATGCCTGGCTCTGTGACCCCGTGGACTACAGCACGTCAGGCTTCCCTGTCCTTCACCATCTCTAGGAGCTTGCTGAAACTCATGTCCATTGAGTCAGTGATGCCATCCAACCATCTCATCCTCTGTCGTCCCCTTCTCCAATTTATCTTTCCTAATTTATCTGATGAAGCTGCTGGAAACCTAATAGATTACAACATCTGGAAGGTGCAAATAGAAAAAAAAAAGGTAAGTGTTTCAGTTCTGCCTACAAAAGTATGATTTACCAAATTACTGTAGGTCATAATTAGTTTGATGGGAAGGTTTTCCTTTCACCTGTAAAACACGGATTCAACCCAGTAATTTTTCAGACAGAAGCCATAAAAATTATAACCATTTTCACCAGTTTACTCAGTCCTTTTGTTAACTAACTCTTTTTGTTAACAGTTTATGAAGTCATCTGGTTTCTCCTTAGGATTCTTTAATTTCTTACCCAGTTCAGCATTATGGTCTAAAAGTCAGAAACTTACATTTATCCAATTCTGTTAATCTTCTTGAAGAGGAAGCTTTTTTGCAAAGGCATCAGCATAAAACCTTAACTGTCTATAATGACAACTTAAGGCTCATTTAAAATCTGATTACAATGCAATTGACAAAGTAACGTGGTTACTGCTGTGACATACAACACTTGCAGATGATAATTAGAATTATGACTGATAACATCTTACCAGGACATTTCAGAATTTTAGGAACTCCAATAAATTTTAGAATATCTATAGGTAACATTTACCATACAATATAACCTCAGAAGATCTATTACTCATTTGACAATACTTCCAAGGTAATTTAATGTATCAAATGAACCTAGTTTACATCTCTCTTTGGGATGTTTCAGGGGCCCTTTGAAGCATCCCAAAGTTAGCTAGAGGTCAAAGGACTTCACTAAATTTTGATATAGGAAGTTTTGTCAAAAAATATCAAAAAGAATTTAGAACACTCAATCAGATAGGATCATAGGTCCCTGTGAAGCAATAGTTATTCACTTAGCCAAAGTAACAAATTTCAAAGGCAAATACAGAGCAGATCACTTAAAAGGGCTTAAAATCTGTTATCAAAGGCAGTTCAGCATCTTAAGAAAACTTGTGATGCACAAAATCTTTTCTCAGGGTCCACTTTTCACAAACCTCTTTGTAGCCATCACTTTCTATACCATCACTATTTTCCCACTCAGAAACAGACATCTGTAAGTCAGACCTACTTCTTTTTCCCTTAATAAAATGCAATTCTATTCTTCCTGCCTTTTTTACTGAAAACACATCCTATTTTCCTTAAGCAACCATGAGCTGACCTTTATATTAGCATTCTATAGATTGGTGAGCATAAATACTAATGATAATTTCTAAAAACACTTCCTTTCTTATAGAGAACATCTCAAGATGGCAGCAAACATATTCATTAATAGTCTAAAATATCCTTAGTCTCTCTGTAAGAGGAAGCCAGTGATTATTAATTACTGTTTCAGTATCTCATTTTATTTGGGAGCGACCTAGGTATTCAATAAGCTTTCATCACTTAACTTAGCAGAACCCTAGTAATTCAGTTTCTCAAAATCTGGAGAGACTAAAATATAATTACTCTTAATGGAGTTTATCTGAAAGCTCTTATCTCATTTACATTTTCTTTCCTTAAAAGTTTCTTCACACTGAGTTCCTTTCCTTGTTGGCAAATTTGTAACAGATATAATAAGATCTTATTTAGTCTATATTAAACCTAGGCACAATGAAAGTACTATACTGATGACTCTAAGACATGTCTATACTAATTAGATCAACAAACGTGAACATTAATGCCAGGACGCTGCTGTTCAGCCGCTCAGTCATGTCTGACTCTTTGTGTCCCCGTGGACTGCAGCAGGCCAGGCTTCCCTGCCTTTCACCATCTCTCAGAGCCTGCTCAAACTCATGTCCATGACAGGTATTAATTTAATACTGCGTATTTCTCAGTTCACATGAATCTGAAATTCATTTAGTTTCATTTTTCTTATATTTAGAATTGTTTGATTTGTAAGCACTTACTTTTCTTCAGGCAAATTAAATTAGAGCTCATTAGCAAATTAACCTCAGAATTCTATCCAAAGACAGATACATGCTGAGACATAGATATATTCAGACAGACACAATGAGAGATCTAGCTTCATTCCCTGTTTTCAGTGTTTGTTTTTTAGTTTCAGCAATTAGAGATGGTCTTGATAGATAAGTGACCCTGAGAGCTCTGGTCTCAAGGCACAGAGAGTGAAAACCAGGTTCTCCTAAGTCAGACTTCCTCCCTCAGGACATTTTCTTTTTCCTTCAGGCTAACTTTCTCTTAAACAATTCTTCAAGAGATGGGAATACCAGACCATGACCTGCCTCTTGAGGAATCTGTATGCAGGTCAAGAAGCAACAGTTAGAACCTGACATGGAGCAACAGACTCATTCCAAATAGGGAAAGGAGTACGTCAAGGCTGGATATTGTCACCCTGCTTATTTAACTTGTATGCAGAGCACATCATGAGAAACGCTGGGCTGGAGGAAGAACAAGTCAATGACAGACTGCCAGCAGCCTTTTTTCATCCTGATGTAGTTTTGAAAGAAGCTTCTAGACACCAATCAAAGTAAGCATTCTATTCAGTCTGTTTGATCTTGTGGCCAACATTTTCTAACTGTATGCACAAAACTATCAATTTTGGAATATCAAAAGAAGCTCAATTTGGTCATTTTAGGTTGAGACGTCCTTTAGTATAATTTCCCCAAATTAAGTAGGTACATGCAAGTTGCAAGTTGAAGTTTTGTATGTACATAACCCTGGCTGAGGTGTTAATTAAAGGCTGGCTCTCTGATGGTCCTTATTCCTGTATTTCAGAGGCTCTATTTCCCGTTTTAGGTTGAGTTTGTCAGAGGTAAAATTCCCTAGTGAAACTGTGTGGTGGGCCCATGTGCTGGTGTGAGATCAGCTCTAGCCGTCACCCCAGACATTTCAGTTCTTACGTGTCTCAGTTTCTCCCTCCAGCAGTCTAAGACCACCAAGGATACTCAGATCACTGAATCGCCAATTCTTCGTCTCCACCCTCTGGGAGCAAGTGCTTCAATTAATGGATGGGTTTCCCCATGGGACCAATGCATGGTGTGAGGACTCAGCTTCTACCACTCCCGTCAATATCTCAGTCACCTGAGAAAACTATAACTGGTCAGGAGGAGTCTCATCCTTTTTCTTCAGCGCCAAGCTCTCATGTAATATCTTCACTTTTATCCTAACAAATTACTATTAAGACAGCTGAATTGAGAAAAAAATGTCAGATCAGCCTTTCCTGACCACTCAGGCAAGACCACTCAGTCTCCTACAACTGAGCAAACCCTGGTATCTTTCAACCAGCCCCCACCCCAGTATCTTTCAACTGGGCAAGTATTCCTTGATCTCTTCCAACCAAACCCCACCCAGTGTCTAGATGCTGGTGGGTATGTCCCAGTATCTTTCAACTCCCCACCCCCCACCAGTATGAGGGAGGAACTGGCAGGACAGGTCTTCAGATAGATATTTTCAGGAGCCAATTTTACTAATATGAGCCCAATTCTTGTATCTCCCCAAATCTAAAAAAGCACGAAAATCCTTCATTGTGATGACTGGTCCTCATGACTAGCAAAAGCTTCATGAGACTAGCAGAAACCTTCTGGGAAAATATGTGCTTGATTGCTTGTATTCCCCCTTGACCAAAATCACATATATACTGACCTTTCCACTGCCTCTTTGGAACAGTTTCTCAGACCTAGCTGAGACGCTGTCTTCCAGGCCTCAGTGTCCTTATTTTGCCCCAAATAAAACGTAACTCTCATGCTGTGCATTACTTTTTAAGTCAACATGACAAATTTAAGAATGCTATAAATTATTTAATACTACAAAATGTCTTCAGCAAATATTACACTGATTCTTGAGTGCCTCCAAAACCAGAAATTGGAACTCAAAGAGAAGCAAGAAAGTGGTCACTCAGCACTCCCGGGAAATTACACACCGTGCAGGAATCTGTTGCCGTCATGCTATCTGAGAGGAAGGATTTGACAAGTCAATTTTCTTTTCCCTTAGCTGAGCACACTTTGACAGCTCAATTCCTCCCTGCACTCCAAAGCTATGTCTGTCTCCAAAGTTCACAGTGACGAAACTCACAATGCCACATCTTTGGGGCATTTCAGATGTAACTTTTCTTTTCCGAAGATATAGAGCAACTTATGTAGAGAAGTGTTTCTATGGGACCTGAACTGTTTTAGTCTCAGAAACATATATTTGGGGTGACCAGGTGCTCTGAACCAGCACTGAGAGCTGAACCCCAAGGGAAAGAAGCGCCTCTAGGATTTTAGTAGACTTAGTTCTTTCGTGGCTGTAATCCGTGGTACCTTCTAAAGCATAAGGCTGGGGGTAAGGAGCTCTCTTGCTCAGATCTAGGAGGTAAAACCTTATTTTATATTCCCCATGGTTCCTGGTCGGGATTCCCTGGTGCCTCAGACAGTAAAGAGTCTGCCTGCAATGCAGGAGACCCAGGTTCCCGACCTGGGTCGGGAAGATCCCCTGCAGAAAGAAATGGCAACCCGCTCCAGTATTTTTGCCTAGAAAATCCCATGGATGGAGGAGCCTGGAGGGCTACAGTCCATGGGGTCACAAAGAGTTGGACATAACTGAGCGACTTCACTTTCACTTTTATGGTGCCTGTCAGGGCAATCAGGAAGCCCTCATGGTGAGGAGGTCATGAATAAGCTAAGACTTCAAGATTAGATAAGAGTTAACAAGGCAAAGAAGTGGGGAGAACAGGGGAGGGGGTGTAAAGGATGTGCCAAACAGAATAGAGTGTGCAAACGAGAGCCTGATGCCTTCAGGAAACCGGAAGGAGGCTTGCTTGGGCCTCATGAGTCAGGACAGGAACTCTGGAGCCTGACATGAGGAGAGCGGGAGAGGGGAGAACAGGTGAGGGGATACTTTTGCTCACTTCCATCTTTCCACTCTTCTCATCTTCACTTTATTCCTTCTTTCTAACATGTATACAGTGATTACGATATTCCAGGCCTTGTACTAAATAATTATACCTAGATATAAATATAGGTAAAGGCATAGGTATAGAAATAGGAATAGCTGTAGATAGATAGCACCAAACAATGTGCTAACCATCAGACAATTGCACTCATCTCCCATGCTAGTAAGGTCATGCTTAAAATCTTGCATGCTAGGCTCAGCATCATGCAAACCAAGAAGTTCCAGATGTCCAAGCTGGGTTTGGAAAAGGAAGAGGAACCAGAGATCAAATTGCCAACATTCACTGGATTATAGAGAAACCAAGGGAATTTCAGAAAAATATCTATCTCTGTTTCATTGACTATGCTAAAGCCCTTGACTGTATGGATCATGACAAACTGTGGAAAATTCTTAAAGAGATGGGAATACCAGACCTTCTTACCTGTCTCCTGAGAAACCTGTATGAGGGTCAAGAAGCAACAGTGAGAACCCTGTATGGAACAACTGATTGGTTCAAGATTGAGAAGCAGGTACGAGAGGGCTGTCTGCTGTCACCGTTTGTTTAACCTACACACTGAGCACATCAAGGGAAATACTGGGCTGGAAGAGTTACAAGCTGGGATCAAGATAGGTGGGAGAAACATCAACAACCTTAGATATGCGAATGATACCACTCTAATGGCAGAGTGAAGAGCAACTAAAGAGCCTCTTGATGAGAGTGAGGAAGGAGAGTGAAAGAGCCAGCTTAAGACTAAATATTAAAGTAAAACTAAGATCATGGCTTCCCTGGTGGCTCAGAGGTTAAAGCTCCTGCCTCTAAGGCGGGAGACCCAGGTTTGACCCCTGGGTAGGGAAGATCCCCTGGAGAAGGAAATGGCAACCCACTCCAGTATTCTTGCCTGGAGAATCCCATGGACAGAGGAGCCTGGTGGGCTGCAGTCCATGGGGTCACCAAGAGTCAGACACGACTGAGTGACTTCACTTTCACTTTCACTTAAGACCATGGCATCTGGCCCCATTCCTTCATAGCAAATAGAAGGGGAAATGGAAGATTTCCTCTTCCTGGTCTCCAAAATCACTGTGGATGGTGACTGCAGCCATGAAATCAGAAGATGATTGCTTCTTGGCCAGAAAGCAATGACAAACCTAGACAGTGTGTTGAAAAGCAGAGACATTACTCTGCTGACAAAGGTCCATGTAGTCCATATAGGCTATGGTCTTCCCAGGGGTCATGTAGGATTGTGAGAGCTGGAGGTAAAGAAGGCAGAATGTCAAAAAATTAATGCTTTTGAACTGTGGTGCTGGAGAAGACGCCTGAAAGTCCCTTGGACAGCAAGGAGATCAAACCAATCTTGAGGGAGATGAACCCTGAATATTCACTGGAAGGACTGATGCTCAAGCTGAAGTTCCAGTATTTTGGTCATCTGAGGTGAACAGACAGCTCATTTAAAAAGTCCCTGATACTAGGAAGACTGGAGGGCAGAGGAGAAGAGGGTGTCAAAGGATGAGATGGCTGGATAGCATCACTATGAACCTGAACTTGGGCAAACTCCCAGAGATGGGAAGGGACAGGAGGCCTGGTTCACTGCAGTCCACGGTGTCGCAAAGAGTCGGGCATGACTGGGCGACTAAACAACATCAATAGATAGGTAGAAATAGATATATAGACACAGATTTATGTGTGTATAATCATTCAGTTATATAATTATAATCATTTAATACTAACAACTACCCGGTGAAGTAGGCTGTTACAGTGTTACAGTTGAAAGATCAAGTCAGTGGATCCGAGAAAGGTAGGTGTGTTCAAAAAATATTTAGGTTAGTCACTGTGCGTGCTGTGCTAAGCTGTTTCAGTTGTGTCCAACTTTTTGTGGGTTCTGTACCACTAGCACCACCTGGGAAGCCCCCAGCAATTCCACTCTGAAGCATTCTTTCAGAAGAACTGAAAACACACATTCAAACAAAAGTTCGCACTCCTGGCAGCACTGTTCACAATAGCCAATAGATGGAAAGAACCCAGCTGGACACCAATAGGTGGACGGATAAACAAGATACATCGTGTCTGGGCCATGGACTACTAGTCACCCGTAAAACGGAATGGCACATGCTGCAATGTGGGTGAGCCTCGAATTAGTCACGTGGAGCGAGAAAGAAGCCAGACACACAAGGTCACATGTTACCTGGCTCCATGTTTATGAAACGTCTAGAATAGGAAAATCCATAGAGTCAGAAAGTAGGTTAGTGACTGCCAGGAGCTAGGGGAAGGAGAGAGTGAGGAGTAATGGTTAAGAAGTTTCCTTTTGGGGTGACGAAGATGTCTTGTAAAAAATAAATAGAAGTGATAGTTGCACAACATTGTAAATATACTAAAAGCTAACAGATTATATGTTTTTTCTTAATTGAAGTATATTTGATTTTCAATGTTTCACATATACAACAAAGTGACTCAATTATATATGTATATATACACAACTGAATCTTTTTCATATGCCTTTCCATTATATGTTATTACAAGATATTGAATATAGTACCCTGTGCTATAAAGTAAGTCCTTGTTTATCTATTTTATATATAGCAGTGTTTATCTTCCGGGGCTTCCCAGGTGGTGCTAGTGGTAAAGAACCCTTGTGCCGATGCAAGAGACAAGAGACGCAGGTTTGATCCCTGGCTCTGGAAGATCCCCTGGAGGAGGGCATGGCAATCCACTCCAGTATTCTTGCTGGAGAGTCCCATGGACAGAGGAGCCTGGGAGGCTGCAGTCCTTAGGGTTGCAAAGACTCAGAGGTGACTGAAGCGACTTCACATGCACACGTGCACACAGTGTATACCTTTTAAACCCAAAGTCCTAGATTTACCCCCTCCACCTTCCCCTTTGGTAACTGCAAGTTTGTTTTCTATGGCAGTGAATTGTATGCTTTGATTTTATTTACTGAAGTATAGTTGATTTACAACGTTGTGTTAATTTATGTTATAAAGCAAAATGTTTCAGCTATACATATATATACATACACATTTTTATGTAGTCTTTTTTTAAGTCATAGGATACTGAATACAGTTCTCTGTGCTATGCTGTAGGACCTTGATGTTTATCTATTAACAAGTTAATTGTATGCTTTTAAACAATTAATTTTATGTTATGTGAATTTTATGTTAATTTTTAAAAATCCAAAAAAAGTCTGTAGGAGGTGGAGTCAGGAGATGGCAGTTGGTGATTGATGGAGGGTAGGGAGATGCAGAGGGCTTCCCTGGTGGTTCAGTGGTAAAGAATCTGCCTGACAATGCGAGAGATGTGGGTTTGATCTCTGGGTCAGGAAGATTCCCTGGAGAAGGAAATGCAACCTACTCCAGTGCTCTTGCCTGGGAAATCCCATGGACAGAGGAGCCTGGCGGGCTATAGTCCTAGGAGGTGCAAAAGATTCGGACACGGCTTAGCAACTAAACAGCAACAACAAAGGGAGATGGAGAAGTAAAGGAAGGAGTCAAGAAGGACTGCCAGCCAGCTGACTTGAGCAAATGGGAAAAGTGACTACATTTACTGAGAAGGGGAAGACAGAAGGAGTAGATTTCTAGGAGATGACGAAATCCACTTTGGATATGACGAGTAAGAAGGGTTGAGACACACAAGTGAGGAGCTCAGAAGAAGTCTAAGCAAAGATATTTGGGAGTCATCAACATAGCACCATAAATTAACTCTTTAAGAGTAAATGAGACTTGAATTGGTTCCCAGAGCTTTTCAGGTCTACTATATCCTTCTACTTCCCTGTATATTTATTCTATTAATTTTTTGAGAGTTTGATATTGAAACTCCAACTAAAAATCTTAATTTATTTCCTTAAAAAAGTAACTGTAATATACAGTGGAACTACATGTAACCTTGTTCTGTATTGTCCAAGTCTCCTGTAGCTGTGTTATCATATTTTCATAATTTAAAAAAATTTAAAAATTTAAAAAAAAAGAAAAAATGAGACAATATCTAAGGGTCTAATCAAAAAAATAAATAAAGAAAGAAGAACCAAATTTGTAAGTTTAAATCATCATGTTAAAAGACATGTCTCATAAAGGACTGTTATCCAAAATGTACAAGAACTCTTAAAAGTGAAAAATAAGGAAACAAACAATCCAGTTAAACAATGGGCCAAAAACCTTAACAGACACTTCACCAAAGATACACAGAGGGAAAATCAGCATGTGAAAAGGTGGGCCACATCACATGTTATCAGGGAAATACACACTGCGACAATGAGTCACCGCCACACATCTGTTAAAGTTGCAGGCCCAAATCCAGAACCCTGGAAACATCAGATGGTGCTGGGGATGTGGAACAACAGGAACTCTTCCACTGCTGGTAGAAATACAAAACAGCACAGTCACTCTGGAAGACAGTTCAGCAGTTTCTCACAAAACTAAGTGTGTGCATGCTAAGTCACTTCAGTCACATCCGACTCTCCACGACCCCAGGTGTTACAGCCCGCCAGGCTCCTCTGTCCATGGGATTCCCCGGGCAAAAGTACTTGCTGGAGTGGGTTGCCATGCCCTTCTCCAAAACTAAGCATACTCACCGTATAAGCCAACAATTGGGTTCCTTGGTATTTACCCAAAGGAGTTGGAAACATATCCACACCAAAACCTGTATACATATGTTCATAACAGCTTTATTTATAATTGCCAAAAACTTGGAAGTAGCCAAGATATATTTCAGTAGGTAAATGGATAAATAACTATGGTATATCCAACCAATGGAATATTATTTAATATGAAAAGTAAATGAATACACAGAGCACAGAGGATTCTTAGGGCAGTGAAAATACTCTATATGATGTTATAATGACAGAAATATATCATTATATATTTGTCCAAACCTATAGGATGTACAACACCAAGAGTGAACCCTAACGTAAACTTTGGGTGACTATGATGTCCACATTGGTTCACACTGGTTAAAAATGTACCACTCTGTTGAGTAGTGTTGATAATGGGGCAGGTGACGAACATATGGGGACAAGGGGCATAAGGAAAATCTCTGTACTGTCCTCTCAACTTTACTGTAAATTTTAAAACTGCTCTTTAAGAAAACTGCTCTTAAAGGATAATCTTTAGGGAGACTTCCCTGGTGGCCCAGTGGTTAAGAATCTGCCTTGCAATGCACAGGGTGACAGCTGGATCCATGGTCATGGAACTCAGATCCCACAAGCCACATGATGTGACCAAAAAAAACCCCAAAAACCATATATATATAGTCATTATAAAGGTAGACTATGTCAGAAAACATCACAGAAATTTTAAAATATAAGGCATTAAAAATTAATATCAATTTCAAAATATAAAATCTCTATGTTCAAGGACCTACATGGAAAAATGAAATCAACAGGTAAAACAATACATCCATGTAAAGTAAGTCTTAAGTTGTGTAACAATCATCAAAGACATTTCATCTTTTTACCCTCCACTTCTCCAAATGCACACAGCCACAAAGATAGCCACATAGCCACACATTTTCCCTGTTCCTGAAAATGACACATTCTCCCTTGCCTGTCTGTCATTTCACTCTGTTTCCTCTAACTAGAATGCTTTTCTCCTCCGTTTTCTATTCTTTAGAGGAATATACTTGGGAGTAGAATTGCTGGATAATATGGTAGTCTTGTGCTAAACTTTATGACAAAACACTGAACTATTTCCACAGCATCTGCCCCATTTTACACTCCACCAACAAATGTACAATAGTTCCAGTTTCTTCACATCCTCACCAACACTTGTTATATTTTCTGGGTTTTGCTTTTATTATTTTTTTTATTACCAGTCTAGTGAGTGTGAAGTGGTATTGTATTGTAGTTTTGATTTGCATTTCCCTTAAGCTGGCTTAAGGGCTTCCCAGGTGGCTCAGTGGGTAAAAATCTGCCTGCAATGCAGGAGACGCAGGCAGACACAAGTTCGATCCCCAGGTTGGGAAGATTCCCCTGGAGGAGGGCATGGCAACCCTCTCCAGTATTCTTGCCTGGAGACTTCCATGGATAAACAGCCAGTCCATAAAGTAGCAAAGAGTCGGACGCGACTGAAGTGCCTAAGCACGCACACATGCAAGCTGGCTTAAAACTCAACATTCAGAAAACTGAGATCATGGCATCCAGTCCCATCACTTCATGGCAAATAGATGGGGAAACAATGGAAATAGTGACAGACTTTATTTTTGGGGGCTCCAAAATCATTGCAGATGGTGACCGCAGCCATGAAATTAAAAGATGCTTGCTCCTTGGAAGAAAAGATATGACCAACCTAGACAGCATATTAAAAAGCAGAGACATTACTTTGCCAACAAAGGTCCATAGAGTCAAAGCTATGGTTTTTCCAGTAGTCAAGTACAGATGTGAGAGTTGGACTATAAGAAATCTGAGTGCTGAAGAATTGATGCTTTTGAACTGTGATGCTGGAGAAGACTCTTGGGAGTCCCTTGGACAGCAAGGAGATCTGACCAGTCCATCCTAAAGGAAATCAACCCTGAATATTTATTGGAAGGGCTGAGACTGAAGCTGAAACTCCAATACTTTGGCCACCTGATGCAAAGAGCTGACTCATTTGAAAAGACCCTGATGTTTGGAAAGATTGAGGGCAAGAAGAGAAGGGGGCAACAGAGCATGAGATGGTTGGATGGCATCACTGACTCACTGAATATAAGTTTGAGCAAACTCAGGGAGATAGTGAAGGACAGGGAAGCCTGGCGTACTGCAGTTCATGGGGTTGCAGAGTCGGACACAACTTAGCGACTAAACAACATGACTATTCTGTGCTTACCAGGTGGCACTAGTGGTAAAGAATTGCCTGCCAATGCAGGAGACCTAAGAGACACAGGTTCAGATCCTGGGTCAGGAATATCCCCTGGGGGAGGGCACAGCAACCCACTCCATATTCTTGCCTGGAGAATCCCCAAGGACAGAGGAGCCTGGAAGGCTACAGTCCACAGGGTCAGGATGAGTCAGACACGACTGAAGGGACTTCGTATGCATACATGACTATCTTGAGCAACTTGTTTTTAAAAAATCTTGGGTATTTATTTATTTTGGGCTGTGCTGGGTCTTCATTGCTGCACAGGCTTTTCTCTAGTTGGGGCTTCTCATTCCAGTGGCTTCTCTTGTTGTGGAACTCAGGCTTCAGTAATTGCAGCATGTGGGCTCACTAGCTCCAGTTCCCGGGTTCTAGAGCACAAGCTCAACTGTGGCACACAGGCTTCGTTTCCCTGCAATAATTGGGATCCTCTCTGATCAGGGATAGAACCCATGTCTCTTGCATCGGCAGATGGATTCTTTACCACTGAGCCACCAGGGAAACCCCTACGTAATTTTTGAATGCACCTTCTTGTTTAGTTGCTAAATCATGTCCAACTCTTTTGTGACCCCATGGACTGTAGCTCACCAGGCTCTTCTGTCCATACGATTTTCCAGGCCAGAATACTGGAGTGGGTCACCAAATCCATCTCAAGGGATCTTCCCAACCCAGGGATCGAACCTGCGTCTGCTGCAGCTCCTGCATCATAGGAGGATCCTTTACCACTGAGCCACCAGAGAAGCCCAAGAACCCTGGAGAGGGTTGCCATTCCCTTCTCTAGGGGATCTTCCTGACCCAGGATCGAACGCAGGTCTCCTGCACTGTGGGCAGATTCTTTACCACCTGAGCCAGCAAGGAAGCCCCAGAATGCACCTACTTTTCTCCAATCCAATGACTTGGTTTTGAGCTATCATATTGCAACAGCCTACTTCATAGAGTAATTATGAGGATTAAATGAGTCAATATATAAATCCACACAGGAAGATTCAACTGAAGCATCTCTGTGTCTTTAAACACCCCCAGAGCCTTCCAAGTGTTCAGTGTTTTCTCCTATGGGGAGGCTCCTCCTCTTGGGAGCCACATTGTTGTTAAAGCTCCCCAAGAGATTCTTATTAACAGCCATGATTTAGAACCACTGGTTTGGGACACTCTTCCCCAAACTGGTCAGATCATGGGAGTCACCTGGGACACTAATTAAAAGGGTGGATTTCCTGTCCTGGCACCAGATCTTTGGAAACAGAATTTCCAGGAGAGAGGCCTGGAAATCTATATTTTAAGAGAAGTGCCCACAGGTGATTCCTATGACCAGGCCTGTTTAGGAAACCCTGAGCTAGATTGACAATGCCAAAAGCTTTGACTGTGTGGATCACAATGAACTGTGGAATATTCTGAAGGAGATGGGAATACCAGACCATCTGACCTGCCTCTTGAGAAACCTGTATGCAGGTCAGGAAGCAACAGTTAGAACCGGACGTGGAACAACAGACTGGTTCCAAATAGGGAAAGGAGTACGTCAAGGCTGTATATTGTCACCCTGCTTATTTAACTTATATGCAGAGTACATCATGAGAAACGCTGGGCTGGAGGAAGCACAAGCGGGAATCAAGATTGCCAGGAGAAATATCAATAACCTCAGATATGCAGATGACACCACCCTTCTGGCAGAAAGTAAAGAACTAAAGAGCCTCTTGATGAAAGTGAAAGAGGAGAGTGAAAAAGTTGGCTTAAGGCTCAACATTCAGAAAACTAAGATCATGGCATCTGGTCCCATCACTTCATGGCAAATAGATAGGGAGACAGTGGAAACAGTGGCTGACTTTATTTTTTGGGACTCCAAAATCACTGCAGATGGTGACTGCAGCCATGAAATTAAAAGACACTTACTCCTTGGAAGGAAAGTTATGACCAGCCTAGACAGCATATTAAAAAGCAGAGACATTACTTTGCCAACAAAGGTCCGTCTAGTCAAGGCTATGGTTTTTCCAGTAGTCACGTATGGATGTGAGAGTTGGACTATAAAGAAAGCTGAGAGCCGAAAAATTGATGCTTTTGAACTGTGGTATTGGAGAAGACTCTTGAGAGTCCCTTGGACTGCAAAGAGATCCAACCAAGTCCATCCTAAAGGAGATCAGTCCTAGGTGTTCATTGGAAGGACTGACGCTGAAGCTGAAACTCCAATACTTTGGCCACCTCTTGCTAAGAACTGACTCATTTGAAAAGACCCTGATGCTGGGAAAGATTGAGGGCAGGAGGAGAAGGGGACGACAGAGGACGAGATGGTTGGATGGCATCACTGACTCAACGGACGTGGATTTGGGTAGACTCCTGCAGTTGGTGATGGACAGGGAGGCCTGGCGTGCTGCGGTTCATGGGGTCGCAAAGAGTCGGACATGACTGAGCAACTGAACTGAACTGAACTGAGCTCGTGGATAATCAAAGGGCAGGGGGCATTTTGAAACTAGATAATCTGGTTTTCAGAATATGATCATCTCACATTCTGGCTCTGGAAAAGCGAAACTTGCTAACCTTTGGTGAAAACTTACTGTAGGGGTGCTGCCCCCCAAGACTGTGTCCCCACCCACACCCATGTGACAGACCATCCACCTTAAACCCTCTGCAGTTAGGAGAGCCCTCACTCTGCAAAGCACAGACCTCAGTGTGAGTCCCGGAGAGCCGGAGCTGCCCAGACAGACGCCTTACTCCTTCTTTGTGGCTCTTCCTCTTTGGTGAAATCATCCTGTTCCTACCGTGTGCAAGAAATGCTCCAAACGTGATGTTATCTCTAATCTCCACAGCATCTCTAAGGAAGAGAACACTGTCACCATTTTTTTAGATATGGCTCAGAGACATAAAGGAGTTTGCTCAAGGTCACATACCTAACGCGTGACTAAGCATGGATTCAAACCATGTGATTACAAAGCTGTGACACATTCCACTCTGCAACTCTGTCTCTCAAAGATGACTTCATCTCCCCAGTTATAGCTCACCAGACTATTTGGCTTGCTGCTAAGTTTTTCTCAGTTATACACGGGAATTTCAGACCTGCAGCTCCAAAATACCTGGAACCATCCAGCCTGAAGGAATCCAGGAGAGTATCCAGGGAGCTTTGGGAATCGAGTTCAGAGAGAAGAAAAGGGGGTGATGAGAGCACCCAGCTTGGAGCACAGATGGTCACTCTTCCCCATCCACCCCCATCACACATCCTCCTAGAACTGAAGGAAGCCGGAAGAGGATATCACCTTAGTTCGGGTCAGCAGGAAAGATGTTGACCTCTGGGAGGGACATAGCTGGGGAGGGGTTATAGGAAGGGGAAAAATGGGACGCGTCATCCCTTCCCCAGCAGAAACGAAAGACGGAAAACTTTCCAGCCATGTCAGGCAAGTCTTGTGACTATACCATGCTGCTTACGGGATTCAGGGTTTACAGGGCTCTGGAATTTTACGATGTTTCAGAATGAGCATCCAGGTAGTCTATGGAGAAGCCACGTAGACAGCAGCTGTTCCTGAAAGAAAGGCCACACGACCGGGGGGACCCCAGGATAGAAGCTAAAAGAACCGTGTATTAGCAAAGTGCTGGAGATACGTCCCTCACAGGCTACTCCACAGGCCCCAACAGTTATCCACACCTCCCTCCTCTAAATCCTCCAGCCGTCAACAGTCTCAGAGTCTAAGTGAAACGCTGTGCTTGCTATGTGAGTGCCATTCCATGACACTCCAAGGACCCCTTTTCAACTAAAGTGTTAAGCCCCCAAGTTTATACCATATAGAAAATTCTGGAGCAGCTGCCAGCCTCGTTGTCTCCTGGAGGGGAAACCTGGGAAGGGGATGCTGTGAGTTTATTGTGGTGCTGCAAGGGGGGCAACTTCTCTTAACTCATAGAACTTGGTCAGACTTCTGACCTGACCTGGTATCAGCTGTAGCTGAAGGAGGAGAAAGAGAGGACAGGGCAGAGAAAGTGACATAAGAACGCGAGAGAATGCAACAGGCCTAGGGAAAGACGTCCTGGAGATGAGGGGGCCAGCAGTGACTTAATTGTCTTCCATCTTCATGATGGACATTACAGGCCATGAGGAAGTTTCAGATCTGACCAAAAAAAAAAAAAAGAGTTCCTTAATGGGGAGATAGCAATGAGAACCCTTTAAGTTCTCTCCTTTGGAAAGGAAAAGCATAGAAGAACTGCCTCAACTAACACACTTTAAGAGTGACCAGGAGGGAATTCCCTGGCAGTCCAGGGGTTAGGACTCGGCGTTCTCACTGCTGGGGGAATGCCTGGGTTCAATCCTGGTCAGGGAACTAAAAACCCGGAAGCCAAGCAGATCCACCAAAAAAAAAAAAAGAGGGAGAGAGAGTAAGTAGCAGCAGTGCCTACATAAGCTTGGAAGTTCTTGTCATACAGAGACCCACTGTGATGTTCAGAGACCCTCACCATCTCCTTGACACCATCACCTCCTCCACTTCTCAGACTCTTCTGGAGCATCTGGCGGGCTTGCTACCTGCTGCTAGTTCCTGTCTTCTCACTTGTGACCTCTGTTCCCTGTATCTGTGCTTCTCTCTTCACAGACTCTATTTCTGCTTTTTCAGCAGGGAAGGGCTGGGCATCTTCCCCTTCCCAAGGTCACATCTGGCTGGGTTGGAAGAAAATCTGTCCCCTCCAGCCCCTCTCAGTGTGAGGTCCTGGGAATCAACACAGCACAGAACAGACTACCTGGATGAGTCTCATCCATTTTATCCATCATTCATTCAACACACTTCTTTAGTACCTACCAAGTGCTGTGTGCTAAGGCATTTCAGTAGTGTTTGATTCTTTGCAACCTTATGGACGGTAGCCTGCCAGTCTCCTCTGTCCATGGGATTCTCCAGGCAAGAATACTGGAGTGGGTTTCCATGCCCTCCTCCAGAGGATTTTCCCCATCCAGAAGAAGAACGCATGTCTGTTACATCTCCTGCATTGGCAGGCAGTTTCTTTGCCACTAGCACCACCTAAGTGCTAGGAGCTGATTAGTGATCCAGGGGCCCTGAGGCTTCAGAAGACCTGCAAAACTGAGGCCTTCGGTATTTATATACTCATAGAAATATTTGCAATACCCATAACCAACAAAGAACTCATATCTAAAATGTATAAAGAACTCCTATAAAACAGTAGCACAGAAAGCCTAACAGAAGATGGTGGGGAACACATGTATACCCATGGCTGATTCATGTCAGTGTATGGCAAAAGCCACGACAATACTGTAATTAACCTCCAATTAAAATAAATAATTTTTTTAAAAAAGAAAATGGACAAAAGAAATAAAGTACTTGAACAGATATCCAAATAGCAAATAAACATATGGAAAGGTGCTTAACCTCAATCAGTACTAAGGAAATGCAAAACCGAACCACTATGAGATACCAGTGCACACCCAGCAGAACGGCTAACATTTTTAAATCATTTTAGAGTGATGACACAGTGTTGATGGGGATGTGGAGTGACTGGAATGCTAAGACACTGCCTGCAGGAGTGTCAACTAACATGAGCACTTTGGAAAATTATTTAGTAGCGTTTACTGACCCTAAAGGGCTTCCCACGTGGCATTGATGGTAAAGAAGCCACCTGTCAATGCAGGAGACAAAAAGAGACATGGGCTCAATCCCTGGATCGGGAAGCTCTCCTGGAGGAGGGCATGGCAGCCCTCTCCAGTATTCTTGCCTTGAGGATTCCAGGGACAGAGGAGCCTGGTGGGCTACAGTCCATAGAGTCACAAAGAGTCAGACATGACTGAAGCAACTCTGCACGCACGCACACACTTCTTCGCCTGCACACACGCACTGATGCTAAACATATAAACATATTCAATGACCCAGTAGAATTGATGCTTTTAAACTGTGGCATTGGAGAAGATTCTTGAGAGTCCCTTGGATTGCAAGGAGATCCTACCAGTCCATCCTAAAGTAGATCAGTCCTGAGTGTTCATTGGAAGGACTGATGTTGAAGCTGAAACTCCAATACTCTGGCCACCTGATGCAAAGAGGGGACTCATTTGAAAAGACCCTGATGTTGGAAAAGATTGAAGGCAGGAGGAGAAGGGGATATCAGAGGATGACATGGTTG
Source organism: Cervus canadensis (assembly GCF_019320065.1). NCBI lineage: Eukaryota > Metazoa > Chordata > Mammalia > Artiodactyla > Cervidae > Cervus > Cervus canadensis. The sequence continues at coordinate 73,231,963 of NC_057398.1, forward strand.
GATGGCATCACTGACTCAATGGACATGAGTATGAGTAAACTCCAGGAGCTGGTGATGGACAGGGAGGGCTGGCGTGCTGCAATCCATGGGGTCGCCAAGAGTTGGACACCACTGAGCAACTGAACTGACCTGATGACCCAGTAAGTCTGTTTGTAAGTATATATCCAACAGAAATAGAAACATAAGTGTGCCAATGGACAGAAACAAAATTGTTACAGCGACTTTATTCACAATAATGCCAAACTAGGAACGACCTAGATGTCCACCAACAAAATAATAGAAAATTAAACTGTGGTATATGCATTTAATGGTGATGAAATAAAACTCATATTTTATTACAAGACAAGAAAAATTGAAACATAAAAGTTTTGTCTGCCCACTTGGGCCTCCTCCTTCCCCTTTAGTATGCACTGTGCACACGCGTTAACCAGAACTCCTTAGCAGATAACATTCCTTATCTATCTTGTAAGGGCTCACGATGCCCCACTACTTGCTTTGTTATGCACATCTGGACAGCATAAACTGTCAATACATCATTCAGTGTATAAACCTTCATCTCAAAAACACATATAACTATGTTTTGACCTCCAGCAGGCAGAACAGTCCTCAGAGCTTTCTGAAAAACTGTCTCTCAAGTTATAATCCTCAGGCTGGCTTGAATAAAGTTTTCCATTTCTTTCTCAGAACATCTATTGATTTTTATTTTTTTTTCATCAACAGCTGCAATGGTGTACCATACAGCAATGAAAATGAATGAGCTACTGCTACCTTGGGCTTAAATTTCACAAACACAATACTGAGTGAGAGGAGCCAGACACACAATAGTACCAACTGAACAGTTTCATTTATGCAAAGTTCCAAAGCAGGTGAAACTAACCCATGGGATTAGACAGAGGTTAATTTAGGAAGGAGGGCGGGGTAGTGACTGGGGGGAGACATGAAGAGGGCTTTTGGGGTGCTGGCTATGGTCGAATTCTTGATCTGGGAGGCTGTCATACAGGTATGCTCACTGTGTCGTAATTTGTTGGCCTACATATTTGGGATTTGTGCACCTTCCCACAGATCTGGTGGGAAATTCTATTTAAAAAAACTTACAGGGGAAGGGAACTGCTTCAGGAGAATTTTATTTTTTTAAAGGAGGGAATAGGAGGTGGATCAAGATTTTCCATTCAGGTGGCTCAGCTGTGGCAAGATGAAAAGGGGAAAGAGAGGACTGTTGAATGGAGCAGGGGCAGGAATTATTTCCAGCCCCCAAGTGAAAAGTCTCTAGACACCTTCGCCTTAATTCCCTACCCACTCCTACACCACCTACTCAAAATCGGATCCTTCTGGGTGCAACCCAATGTTTCCGAGTCTAGCGGTTACTTTTGTATCCAGGCAGAAAGACGTAGTGTTCCCAGTCAAATTAGAACCCCAATTTTGACACAGCCATGTCCTCTACTAGGTGCTATGAGAAACTGCAGGCCCTGATGCCAAATGTCCCAGCAGCTAAACTGGAATAATCCTGAGGACGAGAGTAGGAGAAGAGGGACTAGACAGTGCGGGTTTGCAAGGGAATTAATTACCTGCTCCTGTTGCTGTGTGTGTGCTGGGGTGCGTGAGAGCTGGGAGGAGGGGGTGCGGTATCTCAGAAAGAGGAAGAGGCAGCCAGAAGCACCTATCCAGCGCTGTGTTTTCTCTGCAGGCACATCTCTACTCCAAAACTCATCCGGGGGGGTCTGGAGTCACGCTCGAATGCACCCTTGAGCCACCTTCCGGGAGGAAAATGACAGGAAGGAACCACTGGTCACAGGTTCCACTGACAGGAGGGGAAAACCCAAGGGCGGTGGTTCCTTTACGGGGGAGATCACACCCCGGACACCAAAACATCCCCCAAAGAACTGGGTCTCCGTTCGCGTTGGAGAGGTGGAGATACCCCAGGGAGGAAGTGGCAAAAGGCGAAATGGGAACAGCCCTCTTTGATCCCAGAAGGTGCGTCAGGGAAAGTTGGATTTTGTTTAGCCCGGGATGGATACATCCTTCCGTGCTGCCGATCCCCTCCGCCCCGCCTCGGGCGGTGAGTGTAGGACCACAAGCGGTGGTTTTGACCTCTTTTTCCTCCCTCCCTCTCGCCCGCCCATTCCCAGCCCTTCCAAGGCTGGGACTTTATTAAGGCCGGTTCCTTCAGGCTGAGCCACGCGCTTGTAGGAACGCGTCATCTTGTGGAAAGAGCAGAGGTGACTTCTCCCCAGCAGGCAAGAAGCTGTGTCCCCAAACAAGGTAGGGACGGTTCTCTCCGGGAACCGAGCCCGGGGCGCAGAGCAGCGGCATGGTGGTCTGAGCCCCGGCGGTCAGAGCTGGCGGCTCCGCTGGGCGGTTTCTCGGTCTTCCCGAAGGCCGAAGGCACAAGGAAACAATTCCGTACGCAGGGGTAGACGCGGACCGGCGCGCACGCCTTAAAGGGGCGAGCGACGGTCCCGGCGCGGCGCGGCGGCCCCGGGAGGCGGCACCACGCGGGGAGCGCGAGGACCCGCGAGCGGCCTCCGGCGCGCGTCACCCCGCGCACTGCGCCTCCCCGGCGCCCCGCCCCCGGGCCGGGCCGCGGCCGAGCCCGCCCCCTTCGCCGCCCCTGATTGGGGGCTGCCGCTGTCCATCCGGAATCTATTTTTGATGGAATGGGGGTGCCACCCATTCTGCCCCAGATCACGTTTGCCGCTAGCAGCCAACCAGTCGGGCCCAAGTCTGCGGGCAAGAAGGGATTGGGGGCGAGCGAGCTCGGCCCCACAGCCCGCCGTCCGGACTGCCCCCCGCCCCGCCTGGGACGCGGCGATCTGTCCTGCCCGCCTGGGGCACCTACCCCTCGTGGAAGCCGAGCGGCGGCCTCGCTCGCCCAGCGCCGAGGCGAAATGTAGCAAGTCGGGTGCCGCGGCTGGACACTCGCCTAGGCTGGGGTGTGTGTGTGTGGCGAGGGGCATCTGGGGCCGAGGAGGACTGCAGAGGAGGAGGAGTGATGAGAAGAGGGGGACCCTTGCCTCCCCCGAGACCACGGGTCCCCGCCGCCAGTCGCCAGGCGCCCCCGTTCCTTCTGAGTGAGGAGGGGCAGGTCAGTGCTGTTGGGTCTAGGGGGTGGGTGGCGAGGCCGAGGGACCTGGCACCCCGCGCATTCGCTGAGTCTGTTTGGAGGAGAGGCCGGAGGGCCACCCAGATACTTCTCCCAATCCCTGGGTTCGGGGACACGAAAGTCGTCTGCTTAGTCCCCTCCCCGGAGCATCCCGGGTCACTTTTGCCCCTTCATCCCAGGGCCTAGGCCCGGTTGAAGTCTCTCTCCTGGCAGCAGCGGATGAGGGGCTGGCTTCTCTCGCTCCGAGCCCCGTTTCAGGTTAGGTGACTTGGCAGGAAGACGGGAGGAGGGGGGCCGGTCAGGTTTTAGCGGACTCAGAAACTTTTCTGGCACAGGAGTCGCGGACTCTCCTGCTCAGAGGTTTCTTCCTGGATCTCTAGTGAAGGTTTTTGAAAGAACCAACGGGACAGTGTTGAAGGAGACTGGAAAAGGGAGTCCTGGTGACGTGAGTGACTAGAAAGAGAAAACAATTCCCGTGGGCCAGTTACTGGAGTTTGATCCACCCTTCCCCAAACTGGAGTTGACTAATTGTGTGTGTTTGGAATACTTAAGGACCTATTCATCCTTCCTAGGGAAATTCTCTTTAAACGTATTTTTAACTTGTGAGAGCTCTTCTGGTGGAATGGAATCGGGTGGGAACAAGGCCTGGGGGTTCCTGTAGGCAAGAAGAAGTGGGGCCATTACCCTAAAGAGACATGCATTTGGGAGCAAGTGCGTCTTGGCTTATGCTGCTTTTGTTTTTTATTCTGCTCTTTTATTTATTTTTTCGGATGGTGCTTTTCTGTTTTTGTTTTTTAAGAATTCCATTATATCCCACTCTCAGTAACCCTGGGGAACAGGATGAACCTAGAGAACTGAAATGTGTGCATAGTAACCACAGTGTTACCGTCCTTCCCTTCAAAGTGAGATAACACGCTCGTCCTATCTGACGAGCTCACAAGGCCAAACAGGAGCAGGGGCAGAGAAGTAGCGGAGGCCTGGATCCAAGTCAGTGTCTGAGCTTTTTGTAACACTCTTGACTCTCAAGGGCAGGAGTGGGTAGGCCTCTGGCTCTTGGCCTTGGTCTGGCAGGCCTGCCCCATTGCCTGGGGAGTTCTCCCAGTTTGTTGGGTTTTTTCCCTCAGGGACTAGAGTTTGTAGGGGTGTAGGGACCTTCACTCAGTCAGATTCTCCCTGCTTATTTGCCTTGTCTCATGACTGTGAACTATCGCTTTCTGCAGCCAAGTGGCTGCAGGGAACTTGTGACTGAATTTGTAACAGACCCTACTGGGAGACCACATTCTAGTAACCTTGGGTTTTTAATGGACATTCAAGAAGGGATCTCCCCCAGGACATCCATTCCCATCCCCCGTTGCTGAGAAGGCAGTGCCAAGGTCTCCTGCGCAGCATCTTCCCTGTCCCAGGCAGGCCCCGTCTCATGACTGTTGACCATGGTGGTGGTCCCTGGTGGGCAGTGCGTTACCTGTTAGGAGGATGGCAGGGCTAGTGCCTGCTGGGCATCCACATGTTGCAGGGCAGGAATGGGGGGTGTTAGTGAAAAAGGAAGGGAAACAGCAAACTCCTTCTGCCTGCCGTGTGGGAATATTCTCGCCGTGGGAGCTGTCTTCTGCCCTACCGTAACACTTCCTTGTCTTCCTTTTCCCACGTAAGGTGTTCCATCCAGATTCTTGTGACTGTGAGGACCAGGGATTTGCGAAGATACAGGGTCTTCCCAGAAAGGAGGAACTTCTCTGGGAAAAAGGAGAGAGACAGCTGACACTGCCCTGGGACCAGCAGAGCCGGAGGAGCTGTGGGCAGCTGACTGAGCCCAGCCAGAGGCCGCCCCAGGCCAAGTCTGCCTTCCGAAGGATCTGAACTTGGGCTGCTTGTCATCAAAGCAGGACCACCTCAGAGGCGCCGCAGACTTGACCCCACTCTTCTGCTCTGGATGCCCCCGACTCTGAGGAGTCTGCGCTGAGAACCAAAGAAGTGACGAGGCCAGAAGCTTCTCGGCCGGCTGGGTCGGGCACCTGCACCCCTAGCGCCGGCTGCAGCTCTGGTGCAGAGTTTCCTGCTCCCCTCCAGCTTGTGGCTTCAGTGCTTGATGGGGCTGCCTGTCGGTGGATCAGCTTCTGAAGCGCCCGATCGGAGCGGAGAGCCGCGGGAAGAGGTCCCGCGGCCACCACGCCTGCGTTCACCCCAAGACTAAGTTCTTTCCCAAGTTAGAAGGGGAGCCAGAGCGGAGAACAAAAAGAGGGGAGTTCCCCCTTCTCCTCCTCCCTCCGCGACATGTCCTCCAAGCCGGAGCCGAAGGACACCCACCAGCTGAACGGGACTGGTCCCACCGCCTCAGCCTGCTCTTCGGAGGGCCCCAGCCGAGAGCCCTTGGCTGGGACCTCAGAGTTCCTGGGCCCCGACGGGGCGGAGGTCGAAGTGGTGCTGCCTGAGTCTCGGGCCAACGCCAAGGGCCTCCGGGAGGAGGACGCCCTGCTGGAGAACGGCAGCCAGAGCAATGAAAGTGACGATGTCAGCACAGACCACGGCCCCGCCGCCCCCTCCCCGCTCAAGGAGACCTCCTTTTCCATCGGGCTGCAGGTGCTGTTCCCCTTCCTCCTGGCTGGCTTCGGGACGGTGGCCGCCGGCATGGTGCTGGACATCGTGCAGGTAGGAGCTGGGAGGGCGGCCCTGGACCCTGAGCCTGGAGCTGTCTTTTCCTCCTGGGAGACTGTCTCTTGGAGCTTTTCCTCCACCTCCCTGTCAGAAGCAGCTGCTGCTTCCTGGAACCCTGTTTCCCTTTGGATCATGTCCTCGGTTTCTTCTTCCTCTAGTCCCTTTCTACAGAAGCCTTGAGGAATCCCGGTAGCCCTGGGACAGGTGGTCAGGGCTGTATTGCTTAACAAAAGCAGGGTTGATTCCCAAGCTCAGGCTTGGAAGAGGAGATGGAACAGATTGTTGCCTGCCATCCCTCCTGGTCATTCCTGCAGAGCCCAGCTCACTAGGAGACATTTAGATCATGGGCCTTCTCTTTAGGCTTTCTTTCCTCTTTATTTTGGGGGTTTCAAGGATACCCACAGTAGAAAGCTCAGTCTCAAGCCTTCCCTTCATCCCCCTGCTGGGCAGGAATTTGTTCAGCTGCCAAGAGGGTCTCAAATTAAGCAAGAAGGTTCTTAAAGGCATTTTGTGTTGCTTGTCTTTGTGTAACCTTGGCAGGCTCTCCTTAGAGAATGAGGGTGGGCACATGCTGAGACATGATTTGGAGGGTTGGGATGATGAGACATAGAAGTGTTGATTATGTGACAGATATGGGGACAAAATATAACCAAACTTGGGCAGAACTCTCTCTTCTTCTTGCTCCTTACCTGTCTTTCATAAACCGTGGTGGGCAAAGAGAGCTCTTTGTGAGGCTCCTAGGTAGAATTAAGGAGAGGAATTGGCAGAACCAGGAAGCTAAGAGCCAGGGATATGCTATGTTAGAGTATTGTGGGTTAGGAGTTACCCGGGACCTCCAGGTCCCCAAGATGATTTAAAGCCTTGTTTCCAGCTAAAGTTTTTGAAGCTTAGTAAGACACATAAGGCCTTCTGAAAGTTCTGGGTTTATCTAAGTTAATCATTAACATGTATCAGATTCCTCCTGAGTTCTGGGCTCTGTCCTAGGTACTCAGAGAAATGGGAAGGCTGGAGGTGATCTGGCTTTTGCCCTTTGGGCCTCCTCCTGCCCCCTGCCCCAACCAGTGAGTCCTTGGCCATGGAATCTCTCAGGAGGATGTGGATTTCGGCATCCCCTCTCCTTTGCCGAGCCAGCCCTACAAACGATGCATATGATAATACAGAGTCCTGCTGGCGAGTCTTACCAGGCCCCTGTCCCAGGAAGCAGGATGGTTGGTTCTAGGAGGTTCTTTCAGTGGTGTCTACCTGGACCACTTTGACTTGAGTCTTTAGGGGAATGCTGCACCTTTGGTTGCCACTGAGGATGGTGTTTATATCATGCCCTTGTCTCCCTTAACCTGTCTCCTTGGGGATTGTTCCTCATGGAGGTTGGGATGCCAGTCTGGAGCAGTGAGGGCAGGCTTTGGATTCCTTGCCCAGGTAGCTGCTTCCCCTCCTAGAGCAGCGAGTGGGGTAATGAGAGGAAGAGAAATTAGACCAGGGTACCAGTTTCTCCACCTCTTCCATCCCTTTCCTGTGGCCTGGGTTCTCATTCTCAGAGGTTTCCAGTTCTGGTTTGGTGCCTCCAAAGGGGTGTAGAACCAGGGTCTGATGGTAACCTGGGAGGGGTTATTTTATTTTCTAGAAAGTAAGAACGGTAGTGGGCAGCATCTGTTGGACTCTTCTGTGGACCCGTGGTGTTCGCACCATAACTGTCCCCATTGTGTAGATAAAGAGCCAGTGGCTCAAAGGGATTAGTAACTTGTCCTTGGTCATCGGACTCAGAACCTATGTCCTTAGCCTCTATAGCCTTTACTGTGGCCATGGTTCCAAAGTTGGTTAAAGACTGTGGGAGGAGTCTGCTCTTTGTCTTTCCTCGAAAAACAGGGTAGACTGGAATCTGGAACAACTGGAGTTATATGCTAAATGAGCGAGAACAAAGGTTCTTAGAGGGCCATTCCCTCGCCTTCTCTTACGCACTCAAGAGAATTCTAGAGCTGGAAATGACTTCCGGCATCTTATCCCTTACCCTGAGACACTGAGAAACCAGGCAGGGAATGTTTGGAGCCTGCCGGGTGTGCCCACAGAGGGCCAGCATTTGCCCTTGGTGTGGCACCTTGGCTCACCCCAGAGCTAAGGTGCAGTTGGTATGGACAACAGTGGCTGGTCTGTCTTTGTGCCCGCCCCCAGCCTTCTCCCACAGCGTGTCTGGAGCAAGCCCTGCAGATGGCTACAGTCGTATCATGGCAGGGATGGCGGGAGCAGAGAGATCAGGGACCGCAGGGAGATTTTTATTCCATATCTAAGGGAGTGAAAGAGGTGACTGGCAATCTTGGGGTCAGGAGGAGCAGGACGATTTCTAAGGATTCACATCTGCATTTCCCCCTCACAGGCTAAGCTTAACTACAGTGGGATGGAGTCCTCTCAGCAGCTGGGGCCCTCGGGAGGAACTGGCTGTAGGGTGTCCCCCGTGTCCCAGAGCAGCTGAGCCCAAGGCCCTGCTGGTGCAGACGTCTCCTTGGTCCAAGGCCCTCATTTTTCCCCACTGCTGCAGAAGCCCCGGCTTTTCCCCAGGCTCCTCTTATCTGCCCTCTCTCCACTTAGTGTGTACAGCCACCTTGGCGGTGAGATAAGGGACTGACTACTGGCCAAAAGTAGGAAAAGGTTAAGTACTGAGGCTGAAGTTCCCGGAGCGTTTGGGAAGGAAAGCGGGACTGGGCCCAGTGTGGGAGAGGAAGGGGGTTGGGCTGGGGAGCCTCCACCCTGCAGAGGCCCTGCCCAGCCTCCTGGTTTGGTCCTGGGCAGCCCCAGGGCAGCTCACTCCCCTCTTCTGTCAGCCCTTGGAGGGATGGGGGTAGCAGGGGGTGGTGTGCCAGCCTTCCCTGGAATTCTGCTGCTGCTGCTGCTGCTGCGGCGCTTCAGTCATGCCCGACTCTGTGCAACCCCATAGACGGGAGCCCAGCAGGCTCCTCTGTCCCTGGGATTCTCCAGGCAAGAACACTGGAGTGGGTCGCCATTTCCTTCTCTGTCACTGGAATTCTGAGCTGTGTTAAAACAGGTGAGTCTCCCAGCTCTTCATCCTCACTACTCATGTCCTGAAGATCCCTAGGAAAGGAGACACCCCCGCCCCCAAACGCCTCCTCCTCTGGCTTTTCTGTGTGTACAGAGGAGTCTGCAAAGGTGAAGGTGGATGGCAAGGATGCCTTTGGGTAAGCGGGGTGGAGCAGAAACATTCCTCCTGCCCCCACAGGTAGGCTACCCTACCCTTGGCTGGCCTGCCCCCAAGGCTGCCTGCATTCCTGGACAGAGCACTCAGGTTTCAGGTATCCGCCTCTCTTATCACGCTTTGTCCAGCCTTCTGCCCCCAGGCGCCGCCCTGAGGGCCTCCCCCTTGGACACCTGCAGGGAGAGCCTTAGGTGCAGGCTGGGTTTACGCCCATCTGAGCTGACTCAGCCCTCACCCTGAGAGTCAGCTCCAGCCCAGCTTCCTAGGTGCTCCTGCAGTTCTCAGAGCTGCTGGGGATCTGAGTCACCTTCATGTCTTTGACTCCAGCCTGTGACTTCCTTCCTTGCCGTTCTCCTCCTGGAGGGGAAGAAGGCCCAGGGCAGAACACTCCCAGGCAGACTTGGTTCTCTCTTTGAGGCCAGAGGAGGTGTCAGATGGAAGAGAGATGAACAGACCAGGGTGAGACCGCAGTAGGGCCGCTGAGGTGTGAAACCTTTGGTGATGAGTCAGGATTATTGTGGAGGGGTGGCAGGCTCATCCTTCCTCCAAGCTATCAGGAACCAGTGAGCCCCCATACCCCCCCACCATCCACAGACAGAGAAGGAAGGGGAAGAGGAGCCGCATTTCTGAGAAGGAGTGAAATCTGTCCCTGTGTGCCATCCGCATTTCCCGCCAAGGGCTTCCTGGAACGTGTTCTTTTCCATCCCCAGCAAGCAGGAAGGCGTGGGTGAAGGCTTGGCTTGTGGGTCTGACTTCAGGGTCAGACACTTCCAGGCAGGGTGAACAGGACAGGCCTGAATTAGGCCAGAGCAGGAAGGAGACGCGCTGGGCCCTGGCCCCTGGCGCTCTACCCGCTGCTCACCTCAGGGCCAGCCTGCTTCCCGGGCCCTCCCTGAGCCGTTTGTGTGTGTGCGCGCGCGTGTGTGTGTGTGCGTGTGTGTGTATGTGTGTGTGCACGCGTGCATGTCAGAGGCTCCCCTGAGAGGCTTTTGTGGGTGAAGAAAGGATGTGTGCAGCCACTGGCTACTCTGACCAAGTGCCAGCTCAGGGTGTTGCTGGGTGGGCGTCAGGTGGTGTGAGGTTCCCAACTGCCCCTGGCAGGCCTGGGAGCCTTCTGCTCAGGGGCTGTTAGCATGAGTGCCGATTCTGTCCAAATCGCTGCTGAAGGCCCATGCCGTCTAGGTCCTAGTGTAGCTGAAGGAGAAGGTGTTTGTGTGCTGAGGGGGTGCAGGGATTTGAGGATTTATAACCTCATATATATATATTTATATTATATATTTATAATATATATATTAAGTATTACTGTATAATATAGTGGCAGCTAGAGGGGCTTAGCTGGGCTTCATATATTTATTTTTTCTTAACCATAAAGACAATATTCCTTACAAACAATTCAGAAAATATTTCTGGCATACATTTGGAGTATTTCTTTTCCGCCTCCTTCACTCTGCCAACACACACACACATTTTACATACGCCCACCTGGAGATCACAGCTTTTCACAGAACTGGAGGCGTGGAAGCTGGGAGAGGTGGATGTTATGCCGTGAAGAGGGGATATGAGGCTGGCCTCAGAGAGAGGCTTCCAAAACCGCCAGTCAGCCACTTCTGTTGGGAGCGGGGGGTGTCACAGAAGGAATGCTTGCTCTCCGAGCTACATGTCCAGTTGAGGTGAGGGAGAGGGGGCAGAGTGGGGCACGGCCCTGCCTGCTGGGAGCTGGAGCCCCAGCGGCGTGTGCATCGGCCTTGGCCAAGAGCAACAGTGCCTGACCTCCTGCAGGGCACATGGGGCCCGTGGGGCTGCCTCCCCTCTAGGGGCCCCAGGGATAAGAAAGGAGGTGCCTCTGTCCTGACTCTTCCTGTGGGTGTCTGAAAGCTCAGCAACTGTGGCTAGGGGTCAGGGCGTTTCTCTTCCATCCTTAGTTTTCAAGAGGAAGCCTTCCCTAAAAAGATCCCTATGCCTTCCGCTGTGAGGGGCTAGGCCAGGAGCTCAGGGAATGAGAGGAGCCCTCCTCTGGGGTCCTGGTAGGGACCCCCACTATCAACACCCCCCCCCATACCCTCAAAGAGAACTCTGACAAGAAAAGAGAGGTCCTTGCCTTTATAGGACCCCCGGTGCACCGCCTCCCCTGGCCTCGGCCCCCTCTGATTTCCATGCTCCTCTTTGTTGTTGTTAAATTGTGGTTTAAAAAAAAACAACACATAACATAAAATTTATCATCTTAACCATTTTTAATGTGCAGTTCAATGGTGTTAAGTATATTCACATTGTTGTAAAACAGGTCTCCAAAACTTTTTCATCTTACAGAGCTAAAACTCCACACTCTACACCTAAACATCGACTTCCCTTTCCCCCTCCTCCAAGCCCTTTAACAGCCATGCTACTCCTATTTCTAGGAAGTTGAATACTTTAGATACCTCGTATGAGTGGGATCATGTAGTATCTGTCTTTTTAAGACTGGCTTGTTTCACTCACTATAAGTCCTTACGATTCATCTATGCTGTTACACATAACAGGATTGCTTTCCATTTTAGGGCTGAGTAACTTTCCCTTGTGTATGTAAGACTATGTTTTGTTTGTTAATTTATCCATCAGTGGACACTTGGGTTGCTTCTACCTCTTGGCTATTAGGAATAACGTTGCTATGAACACGGATGTGCAAATATCTCTCTGACACCCTGCTTTCGATTATTTTGGGTGTATACCAGAGGTGAGACTGCTGGATCCCATAGTAGTTCTCGCCTTAATTTGTTAGTAACAGCCATACTGTTTCCCATAATGTTTGAGCCATGTTTCATTCCCATCCAGAGTACTCAAGGCTTTCTATCTCTCCACATCCTTGTCAACTCTTGTTATTTTTGTTTTTTAATAGTTGCCATCATAACGAGTATAACTTGATATCTCATTGTGGATTTGATTTGCAGCCTTGCTTATCATTAGCTGTAGAGTGTCAGTCCTGGAACTGCCATTATGGACCATCTGATCTGGCCCCTGCAGTGTACATTTTACAGTTAGGAGCTCAAGGCCTTGTAACTTGTCTAAGGAGATCCTGCTGGCCCCTGTGGGACAATGTTGGGGACAGAGCAGGTGGCCCACCCTTGTGGTCTCACGTGGGAGACCAAGGCTGTCAGTCGAGTACCCTTGCACTTTGCTTCCTGACCTTGGTAGTCTGATCAGCCTGCATATTTCTGTCTGGCTGCCTGACCCCTCCCCTCTCCAAACCTGAAAGCTTTCCATTCTTTTTTTTTTTTTTAATTTATTTTTTAATTGAAGGATACTTGACAGAATTTTGTTGTTTTCTGCCAAACATCAACGTTTCCATTCTTAGAAAAGGAAGCACAGAAAGGAACTCAGGCTGCCCTTGGGGCCGGGGAGGGTAACCCAATCCCAGCATTTCTTGCAAGTCTTTAGTTTCAGTTGCAATTAAAGTAGCTTTCAAATAGCCAGTCCTGGCTCCTACATTTCTCCTTCCTAGCCCTGAGTATAGTGCTCTCTGAACCTCGATAGTTCCCTCCTTTACAAAATGGGGATAAGAATAGCTCCTACCTCACCACGTTTTTGATAGAGTAAAATGAAAAACTGCACAGAGAGCCCTCAGCCTGGCACATAGTGCAGACTTAGAAGACATTAGCTGAAAGAATGGGTCGGAGAGCGGAGCCTGATGGTCTCAGGGCTGGAATCCACGGCGCCGGTGCTCTCCCCGCAGCAGCACCCCTCCGTTTCCTAACCGAGAGACTGGGGGAGTTTTCCGGGGTGACAGGGCCGAGGGGGAATGAACAGCCTCTTGCAGACCAGCCTTCTGAGGTTTGGGGGCCACCGTCTTCATTCAGAGCCTCTTCTGAAGGAGAGCGGCTGTGGCTGAGGCCCAGAGCCCTTGGAGATAGAAGCCAAACAAACTCTCTAATCTCCTCAGCCCCGTGGAGCCCAGCGCTCAACAGCTGAGACAACAGCACCCGAGGCTGAGGCCACAGAGAAACTAGACTGAAGGTGATTTGAAGGGGGATCGCGCTGCAGTTCTGGGGTGTAAGCCAGCTCCAGGGTGACTCAGCTGCGTGGGTCCCCACCGTCCCCTGTCCTGGCTCCACAAAGTGGCCAAAGGAAGCAGAGCCAGGCTGGGGTCTCCTGACTTGGGGAGACCCTCTGCACATCCCCGGTTCTGGGTGGCAGGAAGGGGGCTATGTTGTTTGGAGCATCGTGGACTTGGTTTGCTTCCAGGATTCCTGGAGGAAAGGCGTCTGACCAGCCCACCCCCTGCTGATTCCACTTCCTTCTCAACCCCCTGCTCCCAGACTATCCAACTGTAACCAAGCAAGGGCTTGTGTGCCCACAGCGCAGAAAGCCAAACTCTGGCTGCAGGTTTGCAGTAAAGTATGGGCTTACTGCCGGATACCAGGCAAGGCGGAGGGAGACAAGCCTCAGAGCCTCGCCCACTTGGTCTTTTTGAGTGAGGGGATTTAAAGGGGAAGAACAAAAAAGCTCTGGTAACTCATCGCCCAGGAGAATCAACCTGAGCTTGTAACAATGTTATCACTGATCTCAGCAATCTTAGTCATCTAACTCTGGCTGATTGCTGTTTAGTTAGCACAGGATTGAGGTCAGAAGGGGCAAGAAAGGGATTGAATTCAGACAGGGACAAGAAAGGGAATCAAGTTTTGGATAGAAACATTCACCATAAACTCGGAGCAGAGTTTATTAATTAATCATAAACTCACTTTCAGGGGACTCAGTTTCACTTTCAACTTTGATGCCAGCCCTGTGGGGCCCTGAGATTCCTGGGTTCTGTCTTCCCCTTGTAGCACTGGGAAGTATTCCAGAAGGTGACGGAGGTCTTCATCCTGGTGCCTGCACTGCTGGGCCTTAAGGGAAACCTGGAAATGACGCTGGCATCAAGGCTTTCCACCGCAGTGAGTGTCCTGGCTGAGGGAGTGGGGCACACAGAGACGGGCAGCACAGAGCCTGACTGAGAGGTCACTGCAGGCCTTTCTCAGCTGCTCAGGTCTGCAAGGTGGGTCCGGGCTGGAAAGGCTCAGGGAGATCCCGGGCTGGTTGTCCTGCCCCTGGTCAGGGGCTCCCTGCTCAGAGTGGTTCCCAGGCTCGGTTTCTGGAGGTCCCAGCCACCCCTGGACTCTTGCCCCATCCCCTGCTTCGCAACCCGCCTCGTGACTGTTTGTGCAGCTTTGCCAGGCGAGCATCACGCTGGTCCCTCCACCTGCACAGCCGGGGGCCTTCTCTGATCTCCAGCCCTGCTCTGCAGCTGGGCCGGAGCTGAGCCAGGCCTTCCCAGCCCCCTCCCACCCTGCTCCCTCTCCCCCACGGCAGCTTGCTCTTCTGTAAGGGAATCGAGGAAGGGGCTGCTTATCACTCCCACCTCCCACAACCTCTTAGATCAGCCGTCATGGTTTGGAGACTAAACTAGATTCAGGGCCACAGGGCAGGAGGTAGGAAGTGGTAAAACACGGAAGGCCAGGGGAGCCAGGTGGCAGGGATGTCCCCGCGTGGCCATGAGCCCAGAGAAGGCAGCAGAGAGAAGTGGCAGCCTGCCTAGCCCTCCCCATCTTGCCCTCCTGGCCTGCTCCCAGCCACCTCAGTCCTTCCCAAACACTCTCATGGCCTCTGTCCTGCACCAGCAGCTGACCTGTTCCCCTTGGATGGCCAGCTGGCTTCAGAGCCAGGGACTGATCGGGTCCTTCTCACCCGTATGGGGATGAGCTGCCCGGAGGAGCAGGGCAGAGCCCAGAATCGGCCTCTGTCCTGAGGAGAGGGGAGAAGAGGGTGCTGCCTTAAGAACCCCCATTGCCACCCTGCAGCCAGAGGCAGGAGGAGCTCAAGGCTGTCTTGTGCCTTCCCTCTCATCCAGCCCCTCCACCCTGCTTCACTTTCCCTGGGGGTCACACCCTGGTCCAGGGTCTCAGGGCACGTGCACCGTCTGCTGATGCAGGCGGGATCCTGATGAACAGAGAGCCACAGGCTTTCCCAGCCTGACGCTCCAGACCCCGTCCTCCCTTTCCCAGGCCAACATCGGGCACATGGACACACCCACGGAGCTCTGGCGAATGATCACCGGGAACATGGCCCTCATCCAGGTAAGAGAGAGGGGACCAGGACGGTGGGGCTCAGCTTCCTTCCTCCCTGGGCAGGAACGTGACAGGCCTCAGTCAGCACCCACTGGCTCCCGAGTGAAGCTCCAGGGTCCTGCTGAGCTGCTTTCTCCCAAAGCAGCTCTAGGAGATTTCCCGATTTCCCAGGAAAACAGCCAAGATCAGGGGGATTCCCAGGATCTTCAGTGTCAGTTCTCAGCTTGCAGTAATGCCGGAGGCTTGTGTCCCCCCAGCTCACATCAGGAGACTTGGAGTGCTGAAGGCCCTTGACCACTTTTGTCCCATGTCCCCATGATGCTGCATACTTTCCGGACCAGGAGTTCCTCCCCTTGAGTCCCAGGCCTGTGTCTGGATGAAGTCTCGGGCTCTGTGGACCCTCCCCGGGGCCCCAGAGGAGCGCTCATTCAGCCAGTTACATGTCCTGGGGTCCTGCAGGGCGCACTACCCAGGACTGGTGTCTGGTGTGAAGCTGAATAAATAAAGACATCATTCCCGCCTGGAGGACCGGACAGGCCAGCCCTGCCCGCCTGCTGGAGCTGCTGGGGGCAGGAGGAGGCCTGGCCGAGTGCTCTGTGACCTCAGCTAAGCCGCGCTCTGCTCCCTGAGTCACCGCTCCCCTCCGCAGGTGCAGGCCACAGTGGTGGGCTTCCTGGCGTCCATCGCCGCCGTGGTCTTCGGCTGGATCCCTGACGGCCACTTCAGCATCCCGCATGCCTTCCTGCTCTGTGCCAGCAGCGTGGCCACGGCCTCCATCGCCTCCCTGGTCCTGGGTAAGGAGGGCGAGGGAGGGACGGGGGGGAGGTAGGCAGGGCGGTCCCAGAGGCGTCTGAAACCGGGCCCCTCCCGTCTCCCTCTCAGTTGGCGATGCCCCGTCATCTCGTCTTCCCCTGCCTGGCCCCTCTTCTTCCTCCCCAGGCATGATCATGATTGGAGTCATCATTGGCTCTCGCAAGATTGGCATCAACCCAGACAATGTGGCCACGCCCATTGCTGCCAGCCTGGGTGACCTCATCACCTTGGCACTGCTCTCAGGCATCAGCTGGGGACTCTACCTGGAGCAGGGTGAGGCTGAGGTCACTGAGGATGCAACCAGGGTGGATTCCTGGGTGGGACTGGGAGACAAGGCAGCGGTTTCACACACATGTAAGGGTTTCTCCTGTGTTCCTAACCACTTGGTTGGAACACAGTTTGTAGATAACTCCCTACCTTACAGAGGTGAGGCTGAGTTCTTATCTCAGATTCATGCAGGCAGCAGGCGCAGGGGTGAAAGTATCTCAGAAATACGCTTGGTCCTGTGGATTCTTACTCCCCTTGGAGGCGGAAGGGGGAAAGGGCAAAGGAAAGGAACTAAGGCTGGAATCTGCTTGCACAATGAAAGAGAGGAGATGGAGCTTTTTCCAGGGATCAAAGCAAGAAACCTAGCATCTGGTCTCTGCCCCTGATAAGTTCAGGGTCTGAGGAGCTGGCCCCCGTGTACCTCCTGGGTTAACAGCGAGCATCAAAGGAGTAGATACATTTGCTGGCATTTAGCGTGGTGTTACCGTTGGTCTGTTGGGATTTTGCAGGCTGAGCCTAGGGGCGGCTGGGAGCAGGGAGCACTTGCTCACCTGCCTCTCCTCTCCACCTCCCAGGAATCTGGCAGTACATCTACCCCCTGGTGTGCGCCTTCTTTGTGGCCCTGCTCCCCGTCTGGGTGATGCTGGCCCGACGGAGCCCGGCTACAAGGGAGGTGCTGTACTCGGGCTGGGAGCCTGTCATCATCGCCATGGCCATCAGCAGGTAGGCTCACTCCCCACCCGCCGCCCTTCCAGCCCTGGGAGGGGAAGTGTGGCCGGACCCTAGAAATGCCTTCAGTAGTGGCTCAGTCACCTGTGCTTCTGTTGGAAGTGATGGAGCTGTGTGAAGGGGTTTCACACACCACATCAGCTTAGGGAGCTGACTACGCACAGCTGGGCTCAGGGACATAAATGGCCGGGCCCCAGCGTTCTCCATCTCTCAGCTCTGCTTTTCTCTGTGCTGGCCTGCAGCTTCAGGTTTGCACTTGCGTGTGCTGATTCCAACAGGCGAAGAGAGATTCTTTCTCTAAACTCTTCTGCAAAGTCCCATTATAGAATTTCACTGCCTGTCGTCCTGACTGTCCCTGAACCAGTCACTGTGGCCTCCGAGATGTGCTGCTCCGACTGCACGGGCCTGGGGCCGCGCAGACCACAGTGGCCGAGTCTGGGAGAGCTGCTCCCCGAGGAGAAGTCCAGCCCTCCTCCCAGAGGGGAAATAAACACTGAGCAGGCACGGCAACCAGCAGCTCCTCACGCCAACTCGGGAGGGAGTTGGAGGCGGCTGCTTGCTAGGGTGAATGTCAGGAGCAGCAGCCGGTTCTGGCAAGGGGAGGCGAGGACTGGAGGACGAGGGACTCCTGGGGCCACCTCGCTGCCCTCGTCCAGACGGACCTGCAGCCCCACCCCAGGGACCAGAGCAGAAGCCTTCAGTGGTCTTTATGTCTGTGCAGTGTGGGAGGCCTCATCTTGGACAAGACGGTCTCAGACCCCAACTTTGCAGGGATGGCTGTCTTCACACCTGTGATTAACGGTGAGGTCTCGGCATCAGCTGCCAGCGGGGGAAGGAGAGGGCTGGATCAGAGGGTCTGGGGGCTTTGTATCAGTCAGGGTTCTAGCAGGCAAGAGAGTCCAGCTCAGAGAGTTCAAGACTTGGGCTGGTTCCGGGAACTGGCGCTTGAGCATGGGGTCCTGGGTCCGCCTAGCTTTGGAGAGGGACTGATGACGGCGGGGCTTGTCCCCTGAGCTGTGTGTGTGACCGCAGGTGCCCACAATGCCCTGGTAGGGAAGTCAGGCTCCTGCCTCTACACATCTGTCCCTTCCCACGCTCTCAGCCCACCGGGGCCACAGGGGACTGCCGTGTCTCCATAGCTGCGAGGATGGGAGGAGCCTCGAAGACACCCCGGAAAGGAGCCTGTCTGCTCAGTGGCTCCGTCTTGTCCTGGGGACTGGTGGATGGGCCCCGCTCCCTGGGCCCACCACGGCTTAGGACTCCCGTGTCTCCACAGGTGTTGGGGGCAATCTGGTGGCCGTGCAGGCCAGCCGCATCTCCACCTTCCTCCACATGAACGGGACGCCAGGGGAGAACTCGGAGCAAGCCCCTCGCCGATGCCCCAGCCCCTGTACCACCTTCTTCAGCCCTGGTAATGCCAGAGTTCCCACCTCCTCTCCTGGGTTTACATCATCACTTAAGAAACCCCTGGAGCCTGATTACGCGGGTTCTCGTCTGTTGGGCTGTGTGCACCAACTGTTCTAGAGGGAGAGTCCAGACAGGAAGGCTGTCCGTGCCTGGGGCACCCTGGGGGCTGGGCGCCATGGGATGGATGCAGACACAGTCTGCCGTCTGCTGCCCATGAGTGCAGCGCAGCGCCCCCTGGCTGTGAAAGGTCTCCTGACGCCAGATCTCCCCCTTCTCTTCTCACGCCCCTTCTCCGCTGGTCCTAGATGTGAATTCTCGCTCGGCCCGCGTGCTCTTCCTCCTCGTGGTCCCAGGACACCTGGTGTTCCTCTACACCATCAGCTGTATGCAGGGCGGGCATACCACCCTCACCCTCATCTTCATCATCTTCTACATGACAGCTGCTCTGCTCCAGGTGTGGACCAGCAGGGGCGTGGGGAGGGGCCAGGGCCGCCCTGCAGGGGTGGGAGTGGAGGACCAGGGACGGTGTGGCCGGTGAATGCTGGGCGGGGGCTCAGGAGGACTGGGCAGACCGCAGTTCCAGCCCAGTACCTGAGAGGCTGTGTGGCTTTCGGTGAGTTGTTTTACTTCTCCGAGCCTCAGTGGTACATTTGCAAATCGAGGGGAGTGAAGCGGAGGTGCTGGATTTCAGGCAGGTGCCAGATTTCAGGCAGGTGCCACCCCCACTGGCCTGGCCACGCAGCTCCGCGTGGCTTTGTTCACATGCTGGGCTTCCTTGGGAGGTTTCATTTGAGTAGAGGATTTCACAGCTTGAGAATGTGTCAAAACCACTGTACTAGACAATCTCTAGGATCCCATTCAGCCTTCCTGTAACACTAGGATGTCTTCTTCCTTGCTGTTTACTACATTTTTTTAACTTTTTATTTTGAAATCATTATGTATTCATAAGAATTTGCCCCCCCAAAATGTGCTGAGAGAGCCCATGTACCCGTCACCCAGCTCCCCACAGTGGTAACATCTTGCATAATTATAGCACAACACCAAACCCGGGAAGTCAGTGTTGGTATAATGCACAGAGCTGTTCAGATTGCACTGGTTTTACATGCAGTCTTATGTGTGCGTGTAGTTCTATCACTCATACATTCATGTAACCACCACAGTCAAGACACAGAACAGCTCCGTCACCGCAAGGCTCTCTCGTGCAACCCCTTTATAGCCAATCTAATCCTCATTATTACATTTTCAATTTCTATAGATTTGTTTTTTTAATAGGTTAGTTCAAAAAATTTGAAAGGGTCAATAGAGAAGCCTCATTGAAACATCCTTCCTCCCTCTGGTCCTGCATCCAGTTCTCTTCCTCACCGGCCATTGGGGTCCTCTGTTCCTTTCTTTTAATAGAGCTGGTTTACACTGTTGTGTTAGTTTCTGGTGTACAACAAAGTGATTCATATACAGAGATATAAAAGATACATGTATATATCCTTTATCATACTCTTTTCCATTATAGTTTGTTACAAGATATTGAGTATAGCTCCCTGTGCTATATAGTAGGACCTTCTACTATCTTGATCTGTATCTCTCATATATCCTTCAAGCTTATTCCATGTTTAGGCAAGCAAACATACATATTTTTCTCATTTTACTGTTTTTTTTGAGACACATATTATTGGGTGTCAGGACACCTTGGCCAGGTCTGGGCCACCCACGTGGTTTCCCCGCAGCCGTGACCCCAATTGCCACGTTCTGTTGCGAGTTGGGGTGAAGCGCATGTTGCAGAGCAGGGATGGGTGTGGGCGCCCAGGGTCTGTGGCTGGAGGGCGGCCCTCGGCCACCTTGGGAAGGGCGGGCCTGTCTCCATTCCCCGCTGTGAGCATGCCGGGGGCCATGCTTACCTCCTCTCTTCTCCAGCTGGTGCGGGGCCAGGGTGGGACACCTGATCCCCTCTAAAGATTCCTCCTGATCCCCTCGCTGCCTCCTCCCGGCATGTGCCCAAGCCCTGCTCGGGAGGCTGGAATGTGGAGACAGCTGCTGCCTGTCCCTTCCTGGGGCATGTCCCGAAGTCCTCTGGCCACATTCTTTATTTGGGACCCTTCTGCAGCTGCTGGCAAGGGTGTGAAGTTATGCCAGGGGGGTGGGTGGGTGGAGGTAGTTTCGAGGGGGCTGTCCCTCACTCAGGATCAGGGCCACAAAAGTCCAAGGCCGTTGTGTGCAGGGCAAGGCAGGAGGTGAAGGATGCTGAAACTGTAACCTCTGCCTTCCTTGAAGAGAAGACTGGAGAGCAACCAGTCTGCCTAAATTTAGGTATCACATCTGGCCTCTGGATCCCCCAGTGGGCTCTGGTTCCAGGAACTAAGCCCCTTTGGGCAGAATTTGCATACCACAGTATTTACAAAGTACAGTCAGGAGTAAAACCTCCTAAATGACTGTTTTGGAGCTTTACCGTTAGAAACCATTTCATTCTTGCTCAGATGCAGTCATTTGGGGAGCCCAAATGCCAGGAATTGTGCAGAGTATAGAGAAGATGCAGGCCTGTGGACATCCCCATAGTATTCTAGATCAAGTGCATCGCCAACTTAAAAGTACATGTAAATCTTGTTAAAAGGCAGATTCTGATTTAGGAGATCCAGCATGAGGCCTAAGATTCTGCATTTTTCACAGGCTTCCAGCTGTCGATGCCCCTGGTCCTGGGCCCACTAGCAAGGTTCTAATCTAGATCATCATTAATTATCTGTAATAATGGAAGAAAAGCAAGGAACAGATACATCACAGCAGCAAGTTTCTTTTGAATTGATATGCACTGTGTGCTTGGTATTCAGCTGACTTATTCCTAATTCTATTTTGCTAGGACTAATGTTAAAATAAACTTGCATTCTCTGAGCAGAATGGGAAGGGTCAGGAGGAAGGCAGCTTGGGATAATCAACTGTTACTCGGACAACTGTGCCGGCAGCAGCCTCTCACACTGTCCTTATTCCTCTCTGCTCTGAGGACAAATCCCTCTCTGAAAAGCAAACTCCAGCCCCCCAGCCGCCTGCTGGGCTCCTGCGGAGGCCAACATGGCAGGAATTGGAGTGACCCGAGAATAGGATGACCCAGAATTAGAGGCAAGAGGACTGAATTCCTGCAATAAGGAGGATGTTGATTAGTAAACCTCTTGTTGGGTAAATTTGGGAGCAGAATGTAATGTAGGCGACTCCGGAGAACAGAGGCATCTTCCTTCCCGATGAACTCAAATGCCTTCTGTCATCTGTTCAAGGTGCTCACTGTGGGCTAGAGTAGCAGAGAGGGGTTGCGGGGGCAAAAAGATGAGCTGACTTGCTTAAGGACTGGCTGCGGCTAGCCAAGCCTCGCGGTGCGGTGAACGGGGCGATCGCGTGGCCTCTGGCTCCCCCTGGAGAGGGGATGGCTGTAACTGGCCCTTCTATTCTCCAGGTGCTGATTCTGCTCTACATCGCAGACTGGATGGTGCACTGGATGTGGGGCCGCGGCCTGGACCCAGACAACTTCTCCATCCCGTACTTGACAGCCCTGGGGGACCTTCTCGGCACTGGGCTGCTGGCACTCAGCTTCCATGTCCTCTGGCTCATTGGGGACCGAGACACAGATGTCGGGGACTAGCCTGGTCACTCAACCTTCTCTCCACCTCTCTGCACTTTCTGTTTGAAATTTTTTTGTCGGGGTGGGGGGTCGGTTAGGTCTTCTCCCCTCACCCCCATCCCACTCGACACTCCCGTCTCTTTCTAGGACTTCACGTGGATACCAAATTCTCATTATTTTCAATGGGAATTTTTATACATTGAGCCAAGTTTGTAGAGTAAGAATTCAGACAGGACAGGTGGACTGAGATGCACAATACAAGTAGGTGTCTGAGACAGTCACCAGTGCAGTTGCATGGTGGGTGCCTCCAGAGGAGATGCCTGGGGCAGGGGTCTCCGTCCAGGATCTGGGGACATTGGTTTAGCTTTAGCAAACTACGGCTCTGGACTGGGGGGTTTGTCTTTGTTTTCTCTTTTTCTTTTTGGTTGAACAGAGGGATAAATGTCACTCTCCCCTCCCCCACACACATAAGTTTTCTAGAAGTGGACCAGCTTCAAAGCCCTAATTAAGAGACAGCTGGTCCTAGCCCCAAGTAATCCTAGCCCTGTTCTCTGCCCTGCTCTCCAAAAGGATGAGGTGAACTCCTTAAATTATATACCTGCTCTTTACCCAACTGCCTGAAATATACCACCAGCCCCTCCCTCTGATCTTTTTTCCAACTGACTATCTCATCCAAGAAGCAATGAGCTGTGACCTGGTCTCGCTGTTGGCCCACGTCCACCCGTAAGTTTGCCAAAATCGACATCCTCCCCGGACCCAGAGACCTGATTCTTCTTCTCTGTTCACCTTTATCTCTAATTATTTCTAAGCATGACCTTCCCCAGAGCTTGCTGTGTTGGCTTCCGAGATTGGGGATGGAGAATGGGTTTGTGGAGAAGCGCTGGGCGGTTGATGGGTGTCTCACTGCTGCTGTTCCTCCTGAGGACATAATCACATGCACCTTAGAATTTCTCGCTTCCTGAAATCACTGTCTTTCATGCCGTGGAGGTCAGTTTTCCTCTCTCTTGGCTTCTGCCCACATCCATCATGTGTTCATTCACTCATTCAGCAAATACACAGCTTCCCCAAGAGGAGCGATTCTGCAGGCACGGCCTGAAACATTCACTGAGCGCTGTTTATTGAGTGCCTACTGCTCGTCAGGTCCTGTGCTGGGTACTGACTGGCCAGAGGAAACACAGTTCCATCCCTGCCTCAGTCCCTGGATACAAAGGCTGTGCACCCTTTTCAGTCTAGCAGAGAAGGTGTCCTCACTGAATTTCCCTCTTTGCCCAAGCAGGGTCTGTCTCTCGATGCCGCTCCTGGCTCCCATGGGCACGCAGCACTGGCCACAACTCAGGCCCCATTGCTCAGCCACTACTGATTTCCCTACACTACCCTCTCTCACCCTCGCCTCTTTCCATCTCCTCCCCACTCACCCGAAGTGGGGTTCAGATCTTGAAGGCCAGACATCCACCCACTGCTTCCAGTTTACCCAGCACAGGAGTGGGAGAGTGCTGGGGCCTCTGCATCCTCCCAGCACGTTACTGTGAACAGGTCAGAATTCTGCTGTGCACACTCACATGTGGACAGACCTGGGCATTTGGATGCAGGTTTCTTCCAGCCTCTCTGTCCATAGCCTGCCCTTCAGCTGTCCCCCTCTGTCACCTAAAGGGCCTGTGTCCAGGGGAAGGCCAGGCAGTGACCCCGTCTCTTACCACCACCCTGCCTCACCCCAAGGAACTTGCCCTATGTCTCTAGAGATGCTTTCTCTCTCTGCATCTCCACCCAGGACACCGGCCAGAGCCTAGATCCTTAGACTTGGAATCGTACCCAGCAGAGTTCACTGACACCAGCCCGGCCTTGTTCCTGTTCTTCTCGGGCCTTCTCCTGTCTCGTCGTCCATCTCCAGACACGTTTGCAAACAGACTCTTGTACAGGCGTTAAAACCAACTCCTCCGCCCCCAAGGCTGTGCCCGTGTGGTCTGCAGTCACCTCTGCCCCAGGCACTCACCCCTTTCTCCTCTCTGGAGTTCAGCCAGGCTGCCCTGGAGGAGTCCGGTGCGCCCTCCTTTGCCAGAACGTAGGCGTGCCCCGAGCCCTGAGGACGAGCAGAGGGAGGTCTGCAGGGCGAGAGGGAAAGAAAATGAACTTCATGACTTTCATGGACGATCCATTTCTTTTCCCCTGATTGCACAAACCGCATGGACTTCTGGCCTGGCTGTGGGGAGCAACATTGGTTTACTCTTATATCCTTAAAAAGTTACAGAACTGTGTCCTAAGAGAATTATTTATAGTGACTATAACTGAATTGACAAATGTCAACATAACTGATAAATTATATTTGGTAAAATAAAGAGGACGTTTATTTAGGTGGTTGGTGGTTCCTGTGTGTCTCACCCAAAAGCAGCTTCCCCTGCTGTCTTGAGCCTGCTCTGTGGTCCCACCCCCTCCTGGCATAGAAGTGGAAAGAGGCCAGAGTGTGACAAATGAAATAACTCTTAGATACGGAGATGTGTGATAGGAAACAGTCATTTCTTGAGAAGCAGCCAGTGCTGCTCTGGGACATCCCTCCCTGCTCTCCGCACACTGACTCGGCCTTGGTTGGGGTGTTGGCAAAGGGCGCATGCACCGGGGGGTTAAGAGTCCTTCCCTGCAGAGGTTTATCCCTTGCTTGGGCCACAGTAACAGTAGCTGTATTTGTTGAGTACTCGCACTTGCCTTCACCATGCTCAGCACTGTAAGTGCTTAGAAATTTATAATTGACTGCAAACGGTTTAGAATCTGGCCTGGATCCAGATCTTCTAATTGTATTTGTGTTACATTGGACAGGCCATTTACCCTCTCTTGAGCTTCAGTTTCCTCATCTGTACAGGTACCTAGAGTCGTGAGGAGACTTCAATGAGATAATTCACAGAAAGCAGTAAACACTGTGGCTGGCACACACCAAACCCCAATGTAGTAGTCGATTTTAAAGTGAGAGGGAAGTGGGCCAATCTCTAGACAATGTCAATACACTGACCGTAGTGGTGAATCAGGAGTGACTGGGGAGCAGGCAGGTGGAAAGAACACCTAACCAAGTCTTGAGGGTCAGGGAAGTCGTAGAGGAAGCCGGGAAGAATAGGAGTTAGCATGGGAGGAGAGCAGCGACATGGAGGAGAAATGGTAGGCTGAGCAGGGTAGCGAGCCTGGTGCTTTGGGGAACTACAAATAGTTCACATGACGGGAGTTTGGAGGGCAGGGAGTGACAACACAAACTTCGGAGAGACACACAGCTTTTCTGAGACGGCAGGTAGGGAAGGGCAGAGTCACAGTGCAGCCCCACCCAGGCCTGACTCTAAAGCCTCTGCCGGGAACCACTGCCCACCCAGGACATGTCCCCCAAAGATTCAAGACCATGTTATATAGCACACAGTGCTAGCAGTACCCTACTCAATGATCAGCCTTCTTTTTTTCAGCTTTATTGAGATATAATTGACAAATAAAATTGTCAGATAGTTAAAGTGTGTACTGTGATGATTTCATATATGTATATGTTGTGAAAGGATTCCCCCCCTCACTGAGTTAACACATCACATCACTTCACATTATTACCATGTTTTTTTTTTTCCTGATGAAAACATTTAAGAAATCAGCCTTTTTTAATGCACCTGGACTCTGGGACTAGCTCTTCAAAGCAGTAATATTTAAAGTTAATGGAAAGAGGATAACTGCTTGCTAATTATTATTTAGATAATATTTCAATATACAATATTTTATACTATATGATATAGTTTTAAATAATAGCCTCATTTACAACTTCTCTATATTATCTCTAAAATATTATCTCTAAAAGCTCTGCAAAAAAGATTTTATCACCATTTTACAAGGGATAACCTGAGACACAGAAGGGTTAAGTGCCTTGCCACCCAGCTTGCTCTCAGCCCACCATGCCTGGAGCCAGATGAAAACCCTGGCCAAGGTGTCCCTGCACAGACAACACATAAACATTATACTGAAATAATCAAAAATATAGTGCATGTTACCCCAGTTTTGCCCTTGAGACACCTTGAATTGCTGCAAAACAGTAACTGTCTACAGAAATAGACAGTATCTTCCAGTGGGCATTTAAAAACAAGCTTCCCAGGCGCCATCCTATCCCTGATGATATTTTTGCAACATAATTACAGGCAACACCACCAACCCTGAGATCAGTCAGCTGACAGTCTCCTGAAATCCAGCTGTCTCCAGCAAAAATTCGGTAACTGAATTCAGTAACTGTGTAGTGCTGTTTACTGCACTATACTTTATTACGATTATCTAGATATAAAATATTTTAATATGACTCCCAAAAAAGTGTCTGGCTTGGAAAAAGAAAACATTTTTTAAAAAGCTAATAAGAAAACATACTGCCTGGTGGCCTAGTGGTTAGGATCCCAGGCTTTCACTACCACAGCCTAGGTCCACTCCCAGGTCGGTGAACTGAGATCATGCAAGCCGTGTAGTGCAGTCAAATCAACAACAACAGAAAAACTGCAGGAAAGTGAGGACCAGTTAGCCAGCCAGAAAGAAACAGTTTTTAACATAATTTGTAAGACCTTATGGCTATATTCATGTTTAGTTTAGGGGGGTTGACTAATACTGTCTAGTTATTGTTTTTAAGTTAAACGAAAATAGTCCCAAATAAGTAAAAAGTATGTCACATTCAGAGCACCGTAAAATTTCCTTATTTTGAACATGTTGGAACAAATTTCTTGTTTTGAACATTACAGAAATTATTTTCTCTTAGATTCTATGAAGGGAATGTTGAACACATAGATAGAAATCGTTGCTTTAAGGGAGCTCTGAGTTGTGACTGGCCTGGGACGCATATGTGATATCTGTCCTTGACTCTGCACTGGCACATATGTGACTTTTAAGTACGTTAGCTAACTTGTTGACTACCTCACAAATTACCCTGAAGTGAAGTACATGTTTTGGGTTTTAGGAGTTAGAAATGTGTGCGGAAAGGAACTAAGTCAAATATGGACTATTAATAAGATTTCAAGGCTAAAACTCAAAACAGCCTTCGATACAGGTTCAGGCAGGTGCAGTGGCGAGATGCCACCATTGCCCGAGGTGTTCTCGGGGAGCCCCATCCCAAGCCTGGAACAACCACTGACCCTCTCCCCGGGCCCCCCATGCTACAGAGGACAGACCAGCACAGCGCACACCCACCCAGCCTTCTACACGCTGTCTCTTGCTTCGCTTACCATCCAGATCCACTTTCTCCTGGGTCAGGGTCAAAGCTGACGGCCAGATTCCTCTGGGATACCCCAGGACATCTCTAGATTCTCCTACTCCCCCAGCGAGGCGCGACTGCCAGCCTGCCTCCTCCAGTCAAGGCGGATGCTTATTTTTTGAGGTCAGTAAGTGAGAGTCCTCGTGTCCACTTTTGGAATGAGGTAACTTTTGGAAAACATGCTGAGGATGTTACATTCTTCTGAGAAGTCACCCTAGTTTCCTCTCGCAGCTTAGTTTTAAATATAATAGCAAAGCACAAGCTCTGGATGTAGACATAGGTTTAAATCCTACCCTTCTCAGTTCTTTTGTCCCCAGCTGTCCCATCTGTAGAATGGGACGATAATGCCTTCTCTGTGGGGCTGTTGGGCACACAGAAGATTCAATAAACAAACTTTTATTATTATGATATGTAATGTTAATTGAAACGAGAAGAGAAGTAACCCAGGACATAGAGTGTGGGATGCTATGAAGGAACTAGTGAACTGAGAAGCTGATGGGCCCAGGCCCACCCGGATTCTGCTCTTTGGTGGCATGGTTACAGTTGAGTTTGGAAAAAGCTGGGCCATGAGGAGAGCCAGCCAGCTTCACAGGTCTCCGTGGAGTAAGAAAACTGTGACTCTGACCTGGCTTCCTCCTCAGAAGCTCAGAAACTCAGTCCCATCCAGAAGTCATCTTGGGGAAGCTAACCTACGCCCACAAGCTCACAGAGGCCTGTGCATGAGACCAGACGGTCAGTGGGCCCAACAGACATGTCCGCCTGGCCTACAGAATCACTGCCCAGAGGAAATTTACCCAGGAGAAAGGTGATCAGAAGGCACTTAGAGAGCTCGGAATCACAACAGAGAGGTTCATTTTAGCACTTGAAAATACAATGGCACCATGCCTTGCTAGTCAGCTGCCTGAGTCCTCACCGTCGGGACACCTGACAGGCGGGCAGGTGTTCCCTTCAGACCCTGGTGTCTGCCAGACAGAAGCCAGAGAGTTGTGAGCTCTGCTCTCAGTGTCTCCTTCACTTCTAAGACTGACCAACTTCCCTTCAAATCCACGCATTTCTCCTTTAGATTTGCTTATGCTCCAGTCAGACTGTCTCCTGCCTCAGAACTTCTCATTACATGTTGATTTTAGAGTTTACCTCTGGGAGGCCTAGGAAGAACACAATATTTCCAAGCTCTTTGCGGAGGGATAGGGGGTTGTCAGTGGGTAACTAAGGACGGTCTATGAGTACAATAATCTTTGACTTGCTCACCTCTTAGAGAGTTGAAAAGACATAGAAAATCAAAATCATCTGTGTGAAGGGAATGGCTTTGTTAGAGAGATGTGACTTTCTCAGTGACACGCTAACACACACTGTCTTCTCTTTTTAATTTTATTTACTTATTTTTGGCTGTGCTAGGTCTTCATTGGGGCTTCCCAGGTGTCTCAGTGGTAAAGAATCTGCCTGCCAAGCAGGAGATGCAGGTTCAATCCTTGCATCAGGAAGGAAATGGCACTCCAGTGTTCTTGCCTGAGAAATCCCATGGATAGAGGACCCTGGTGGGCTGCAGTGCATGGGGTCAAAAAGAGTCAGACATGACTTAGCAACTAAACAACAGCAACAGGTCCTCATAGATGCATAGGCTTTTCTCTAGTTGTGTCGAGCAGGAGCTACTCTCTAGTTGCGATGTGCAAGCTTCTCAATTCAGTGGCTTCTCTTGTTGCAGAGCATGGGCTCTAGGAAGCGTGGGCTCAGTAGCTGTGGCTCCAGGACTTTAGAGTACAGGCTCAACAGCTGTGGCTCGCAAGCTTAGTTTATCCACGGCATGCAGTATCTGCCCAGATAAGAGATCAAACCTGTGTCTCCTGCATTGGCAGGTAGATTCATTCCCCCTGAGCCACCAGGGAAGCCCACACTCAGTTCTTTAAACCACAAATTCTCCTCTACCCCTTTTCCTATCTTCTTTCCCTGGTCTTTATTTGGAATGAATGGGAGAGTATCCATGGAAGAAGGCAAATGTGGCAACAAAAGCTGTAAAAACTGGGGTCCGATGTTTTCCCCAGATACTCCCAGCTCAAAGCTAGCTGCACACTCGGGCACAAGCCTGCAGAGAAGTGATTGACACACTGGCCTTTGAGCCCGCCAGCCTCTCTCTAGAGGGTTTCCTAGGGCACCTTGCTGCAGAGCCTTCCGGCTGAATGCTTAGCTGGGTCACAGGCATCTCACCAAGCTACTTCCTGTTCCCAAAGCAACCACCAAAAAGTTACAGTTGCTTAAGCCAGTCTGGAGTTTGGGGCTGAGGGACAGCTGGAGCCCTGTGGGCAGACCCTTGTCTTGCTCCATCCACCTCATCCGTGCTCCTGGGCCACTGGCCGTATCACTTCAGTCTCCGTTTCATGTTACAAAGCATTTTTTCACTCTCTTCCTAGCACAGGAGTGAAGCTATGGAGATTATATAAAGTCTCTCTCTCTCTCTTTTTTTTTTCTTTTGGCTGCACCTCGCAGCTTGCAGGATCTTTGTTCCCCAACCAGGAGTTGAACCCTGGCCACGGCAATGAAAGCCCCAAGTTCTAACCACGGGACCGCCAGGAAATCCCCTAAACTCTGTCTTCTATTTGAAGTCAAACCCCCAAGTTGTTAGACAATTTCCTGGTGCTGCATTACTTCTTTAATAAATATCAATGTTTATTTATTCATACAGTAGACATCACCAACCTGAAATGAATGATGTAATAAGCTGTACGCTATGTCCTTTATGTAGTGCTCTTGCCAAAAACGTTTTTCCAGATCTATTCTTGAGAAAATAATCAGATAGTCTAGAATGTAGGTCAACAACCCAGACTCTCTACAATAAAACGCTTTTAAAATGGGAATTTGCCGTGTGGCTCAGGAAACTCAAACAGGGCTCTGTACCAACCTAGAGGGGTGGGATGGGGAGGGAGATGGGAGGGAGGTTCAAAAGGGAGGGGGTATATGTATACCTATGGCTGATTCACGTTGAGGTTTGACAGAAAACAACATAATTCTGTAAAGCAGTTATCCTTCAATAAAAAAATAAATTTAAAAAAAACAAAAAAAAATAAAGGCAAAGCTATTGAAAAAAAGAAAGAAAGAAAGAAACTCAGCGTTACAAAAAGCAAAAAAAAAAAAAAATAGAAGACAAGGAATTATAGACTGAAGCTGTCCAACAGAACTGTCAGTGATAAGAAAAATACTCCGGGTCTGAGCTGTTCAATATAGTGCCACTATCACATGTGAACACTTGAAATGTGGCCAGTGTGACTGGTGAGCTGAATTTTAAATTTATTTAATTTTAACTAACTTGAATATAAATAATCACACATGGATACTGGCTCCTGTATTGAACACAGCATGAAAGGGAAAGTGTTAGTTGCTAAGACATGTCCAACTGTGTGACCGCATGGACTATAGCCCGTCAGGCCCCTCTGTCTATAGGATTTTCCAGGCCAGAATACTGGAGTGGGTTGCCATTTCCTTCTCCAGGGAATCTTACCAACTCAGGGATTGAACCTGGGTCTCCCCATTGCAGGCAGATTCTTTACTGTCTGAGGCATCAGGGAAGCCCCTAGGATACAGTATAGTTCTACATTAAAACAAAACAAACAAAAAAAAGACTAAAGAAATAAAACAACCAAATGCAATGAATGAATTTTTATTGTATTCTGGATCAGAGTAGGAGAAATGAGAAAAAAATATTTCAAAGGATACAGATAAATGTAAATTGTTTATGATATTATTGAGCTAAGGTTAATTTTGTTAGGTATGATAATAGTATTGTTACCAAGCCCAAGCTCCTACTGCTCACCCCACAACAAGCCAATAAATGGAGAGCTGATTTTGGGGGCAAGGAATCACAACTTTATTTTGAAAGTCAGATGATCAACAAGACGGTGGACTAATGTTCCAGAGAACCACTTTACCTAGTTAAAATTAAGGCTACTTGTATACTAAAGATGGAGTGACTGTGGTGAGTTGTTGCAAACATTCTGGTGTCAGAATCCTTTTTTCTTGCAGCTGTCCACAGAGGTCAAGTCATGATGCTCCTATAAACTTCTAACAAGACAAATGTTATTCTCTGTTCTACAATGTTTTATGTCTGTATGAATGGAAAAGTATTATACCTTTAAAGGTCAGAGCTTTGAGAATGAGTTATCCTGTATATTTCAGGCGACAGGCAACATTCTTAACTTGCAACAAAATCAGTAGAATTCAAAGGTTAAAGTAAAAGAAACAGATCTAATATGGAGTCACATTTATCCTTCTCTATTACAATATTCTGGTTTTATAAGAGAATTTAATTATTAGATCCTGTGTACTGAAGTGTGTAGGGATGAACTGTGTGCTACTTAGTTTCAAATGGTTTGATACATACATATACACAAAGACAAAGCAGATGCGGCAAAATGTCAGTAATCGAAAATTCAGTTTTAGGACATATTGACATACATTATACTCTTTAACACTTCTATGGGCTTGAAATTTTTTTAAATA
Organism: Cervus canadensis; assembly: GCF_019320065.1. NCBI lineage: Eukaryota > Metazoa > Chordata > Mammalia > Artiodactyla > Cervidae > Cervus > Cervus canadensis. Next base: position 73,263,523 of record NC_057398.1, read on the forward strand.
AAAAGTGGGAAGTACAAAGGAAAGAGGCAAGCACCCACTGGAACTGTGACAGGATCAGAGCAAGGCTGACCACTTTCCCCAGCTTCCAAAAAGCTGTGTTCCAAACACGAACATGCAAACTCATGTTTGGCACTCTGAATGTACTTTCTCTCTCTTATTTATAATTGTCTCTCTGGGAAACGGCAACTACTATTAAAGAAACACAATACCCCTATTCCCACCAAAGAATTGTCACTCCTTTGATAGAAACTCTGTAAGATGGGGAGACACCAGGAACTTGCTAATCTTCCCTCTTCATACTTCAGATCTGGCAAACTTAAAGTAGTTCCTCTTACACACAACCAGGGCCAAAGCCAAAATTTTGTATTTGAAATTCTTGTTTACTTTGCAATGTACTGTTTCCATATATGTTAAATAATTTTATATTGGTCAGTTAAGAGACCACAGGTCAAACCAATTGTAAATGCTCCAGGTGATGAATAAGGGCTACAGTAATAAGGGAAATATTCCTAAATGGGTTGATACTTAAGTCAGGCCTTAAAGCAGCTTTCTCAAAGTAGCTCTGATCTAGGCATCACCTTAGTACTTGACAAAAAGGCAGATTTCCCTGGGTCCTACCCCAGGACTGCAGAGTCAGAATGTTCATTTTTAACAAGCACCCCCCAGCAATTCTAATGTACACTGAAGTTTGAGAACTTAAAGTGTGGTAAGACTTAGGTGTATGAAAAGAAACCTGAGGGGTATCTTGATAGGTGAAGAACCCGAAGCAAATATACAAAGTCAAAAATGAAATTGGTGACTTCCCTGGTGGTACAGTGGATAGTAATCTGCCTGCCAAGATAGGGACACAGATTCAATCCCTGATCTGGGAAGATTCCACATGCCGCAGAGCAACTAAGCCCTCAATTACTGAGCCTGTGCTCTAGAGCCTGGGAACCGCAACTACTGAAGGCTGGGCGCCCTAGAGCCCCTGCTCCGCAAAAAGAGAAGCCATTGCAATGAGAAGCCTGCACATCGCAACTAGAGAGTAGCCCCTGCTAGGCCCAACAAGAGAAAAGCCCACATGTAGTGATGAAGACCCAGTGTCGTCAAAACTAATGAATTCAAATACACTCGTCCTGGGAGAGGATGCTAGAACTTAATAACTGTGCTCAGGATTGTAGAACTGGCTATATCCCATCAAATCCTCCGCTGCCTTAAAAAAAGAAAGAAAGAAAGAAAGAAATTGGGCTTTTAAAGAGTAGAATCCTTCAGAGGGGGAAAATTCCCATTTGAGATCAGGTGAGACAGAATTGTTAGGTAGGGTGGGACCAGGGTACAGAAAGCTTCTGACACCAGTCAGGGAGGTTGGCCTGTTTTTGGACAGTTGGTAAATAATGAAGGAACAAATCACAACAAACTATGGAAAATTTTTCAAGAGATGTGAATACCAGACCACCTCACCTGCCTCCTAAGAAATCTGTATGCAGGTCAAGAAGCAACAGTTGAACTGGACATGAAACAACAGACTGGTTCCAAATTGAGAAAGGAGTATGTCAAGACTGTATATTGTCACCCTGCTTATTTAACTTCAATGCAGAGTATATCAGGCGAAATGCTGGGCTGAATGAAGCACAAACTGCAGTCAAGATTGCTGGGAAAAATATCAATAACCTCAGATATGCAGATGACACCACCCTTATGACAGAAAGTGAAGAAGAACTAAAAAGCCTCTTGATGAAAGTGAAAGAGAAGAGTGAAAAAGCTGGCTTAAAACTCAACATTCAAAAAATGAAGATCACGGCACCCAGTCCTATCATGGTAAATAGATGGGGAAACAATGGAAACAGTGACAGACTTTATTATCTTGGGCTCCAAAATCACTGCAGATGCCATGAAATTAAAAGCTCCTTGGAAGAAAAGCTATGACAAACCTAGAAAGCATATTAAAAAGCAGAGACACTACTTTGCCAACAAAGGTCCATCTAGTCAAAGCTATAGGAGAAGGCAATGGCACCCCACTCCAGGACTCTTGCCTGGAGAATCCCAGGGATGGGGGAGCCTGTTGGGCTGCCGTCTATGGGGTTGCACAGAGTCTGACTCGACTGAAGTGACTTAGCAGCAGCAGCAGCAGTCAAAGCTATGGTTTTTCCAGTAGTCATGTATGGATGTGAGAGTTGGACCATAAAGAAAGCTGAATGCCAACGAATTGATGCCTTTGAACTGTGGTGTTGGAGAAGATTCTTGAGAGTCCCTTGGACAGCAAGGAGATTAAACCAGTCAATCCTAAAGGAAATCAACCCTGAATATTCACTGAAAGGGCTGATGCTGAAGCTGAAGTTCCACTACTTTGGCCACCTGATGCGAAGAACTGACTCACAAGAAAAGACCCTGACTGAAGGCAGGAGGAGAAGGGGACGACAGAGGATGAGATGGTTGGATGGCATCACTGATTCTATGGACATGAGTTTGAGCAAGCTCCGGGAGTTGGTGATGGACAGGGAGGCCTGACGTGCTGCAGTCTATGGGTTTGCAAAGAGTCAGACACGACTGAGCAACTGAACTGAATGAGGTTTTAGAACAATCAACCTGGCTGGCTATATAGGATGCATTGAAGATTTTAAAAAACTAAAATCAGAGAGACCAATAAACAGGTTTTTGAAGATGATCCAGGAGTGAGTAATGAAAGCAGCACTGGATACAAAGTGTAAAGGATGAGTGGAAGAAACATCTTTGAAGAAAAGATCAATAGGATGTGGTGACTGATTTTTTAAAAGGGAGGGGCTACACTATCATGTGTAAAATAGATAGCTAGTGGGAAGCTGCTATATAACACAGGCAGCCCAGCCTGCTGCTGTGACAAACTAGAAAAGGGGAATGGGAGGGGGGAGGGAGGTTCAAGAGGGAGTGAATATAATATATAATTATGGCTAATTCGAGTTGTTGTACGGCAGGAACCAACACAACATTGTAAAACAATTACTCTCCGATTAAAATAAATTTTAAAAATCTTAAAAATAAAAAAGAGGGGCTGCAGAGGAATGCATGTAAGAGGAAATATTAATAATGCTCAAGATCCATTTACACTCTACTATACATAAGATAGCTAGTTAATAAGAGTTTACTGTATAGCACAAGAAACTCTCCTCAATACTCTGCAATGGTTTATATGGGAAACGAATCTAAAAAAGAGTGGACATATGTGTGTATATAACTGATTCACTCTGCTGTATACCTAAAACTAACTCAACACTGTAAATCAACTTTACTTCAATAAAAATGTAAAAAAGAAAAGCAAAAAAGTGCGGAAATTCTACTAACAAAAACAAAGACCTAAGGACATATTTTGAAAATTGGCTAAGGAGTTGAATAGATTTTTCTCCAAAGAAGACATACAGATGGCAAAATATATATATATATATATATAACTCTAATCATTGGGGAAATACAAATCAAAACCACAATGAGGTATCACTTTGCATTTGTCAGGATGGCTATTATTTTTAAAAAGAGAGAGAGAAAGAGAGAAACAACAGGTGTTAGTGAGGATGTGGAGAGACTGAAACCCTTGCACACTGTTGGTAGGAATGCAAATGCTGCAGCCACTATGGAAAACAGCATGGAGTTTCCTCAAAAGATTAAAAATAGAACTATCGTATGATCCAATGATCCCACTTCTGGAATACTATCCAAGAGAATTGAAATCAGAATCTCAAAGAGATGTTAGTACTCCTATGTTCATCGCAGCACCATTTACAATAGCCAAGATAAGGAAGCAACTTATAAGTCCATCAAAATATGAATTTTTAAAAATTGTGTATGCAATGGTGAAAAACTGAAATCATTTCCTCTAAGATCAGGAACAAGACAAGAGTACCTACTCTCACCACTATTATTCAACACAGTCTTAGAAGCCCTAGCATGGCAGTCAGAGAAGAAAAAGAGACAATAGGAATCCAAATTGGCAAAGAAGTAAAATTGCCACTGTTTGCAAATAACATGATACTAAACATAGAAAATCCTAAAGATGCCACCAGCAAACTACTGGAGCTAATCAATGAATTTAGTAAAATCACAGGATACAAAATCAATACGCAGAAATCTCTTGCATTCTTATACACTAACAATGAAAGATCAGAAAGAGAAATTAAGGAAACTATCCCATTTATCACTGCAACAAAAAGAATAAAATACCTAGGAATGGACCTAGGTAAAAACATAAGAGGTAAAAGACCTGTATGAAGAAAACTATGACACTGATGAAAGAAATCAATGATGACACAAATAGATGAAGAGATATACCATGTTCTTGGATTGCAAGAATCAATATTGTGAAAATGACTACCCAAAGCAATCTACAGATTCAATGCAATCCCTATCAAATTACCAACAGCATTTTTCACAGAACTAGAACAAAACATTTTACAATTTGTATGGAAACACAAAAGACCCCAAATAACAAAAGCAATCTTAAGAAAAAAAAAAAACAGCTGGAGAAAGCAGGCTCCCTAATTTAAGGCTATTCTACAGGCTACAGTCATCAAGGCAGTACAGTACTGGCATAAAAACAGAAGTACAAATCAATGGAACAGGACAGAAACCCAGAGGTAAACACACCCACTTATGGTCACCTAATGATGACAAAGGAGGCCAGAATACACAGTGGAGTAAAGAGAGTCTCTTTAATAAATGGTGCTGGGAAAACTGGACAGCTACATGTAAAAGAATGAAATTAGAACACCCCCTAAAACCAAACACAAATAAAAACTAAGAATGAACTAAAGATCTAAATGTAAGGCCAGACTCTTTAAAACTCTTACAGGAAAACATAGACAGAACACTCTTTGACATAAATTACAGCAAGATCTTTTTTTGACACATCTCCTAGAGTAATGAGAATGAAAACAAAAATAAACAAATGGGACCTAATTAAACTTAAAAGCTTTTGCACAACAAAGGAAACCATAAACACGATGAAAAGACAACCCTCAGAATGGGAGAAAATATTTGCAAATGAAGTAACTGACAAAGGATCAATCTCCAAAATATACAAGCAGTTCATGCAGCTCAACAGCAAAACAAACAAACAAACCAATCAGAAAATGGCCAGAAGATCTAAATGGACATTTCTCCAAAGAAAACATAAAGATGGCCAACAAACACATGAAAAAATGCTCAACATCACTAATGATTAGAGAAATGCAAATGAAAACTACAGTGAGATATCACTTCATACTGGTCAGAATGGCTATCATCACAAAATCTACAAACAATATATCACTGGAGAGGGTGTGGAGAAAAAGGAACCCTCTTGCACTGATGGTGGAAATGTAAATTGATACAGCCACTCTGGAGGACAGTTTGGACATTCCTTAAAAGACTGAAAACTACCACATGACCCAGGAATCCCACTACTGGCCATATACCCAGAGAAAAACATAATTTAAAAAGACATGCACCCCAGTGTTCATTGTAGCACTATTTACAATAGCCAAGACATGGAAGCAATCTAAATGTCCATCAACAAAAAGTGGATAAAGAAGATGTAATTTTATATATATATATATATATATATATATATATATATACATGCACATACATATGTCAGTTCAGTTCAGTAACTCAGTCGTGTCTGACTCTCTTTGCGACCTCATAGACTGCAGCATGCCAGGCTTTCCTGTCCATCACCAGCTCCTGGATCTTGCTCAAACTCATGTCCATTGAGTCAGTGATGCCACCCAACCATCTTATCCTCTGACATCCTCTTCTCCTCCTGCCTTCAATCTTTCCCAGCATCAGGGTCTTTTCCAATGAGTTAGTTCTTCCCATCAGGTGGCCCAAAGTATTGGAGTTTCAGCTTCAGCATCAGTCCTTCCAATGAATATTCAGTACTGATGTCCTTTAAGATTGACTGGTTGGATCTCCTTTCAGTCCAAGGGACTCTCAAGAGTCTTCTCCAACACTACAGTTCAAAGCATCAGTTCACTGGCACTCAGCTTTCCTTACAGTCCAACTCTAACATCCATACGTGACCACTGGAAAAACCATAGCTTTGACTAGATGGACCTTTGTTGGCAAAGTAATGTCTTTGCTTTTTAATATGCTGTCTAGGTTGGTCATAGCTTTTCTTCCAAGGAGCAAGCATCTTTTAATTTCATGGCTGCAGTTACCATCTGCAGTGATTTTGAAGCCCAAGAAAATAAAGTCTGTCACTGTTTCCACTGTTTCCCCAACTATTTGCCATAAGTGATGGGGCCAGATGCCATGATCTTAGTTTTTTGAATGCTGACTTTTAAGACAACTTTTTCACTCTCTTCTTTCACTTTCATCAAGAGGCTCTTTAGTTCTTTTCTACTTTCTGACATAAGGGTGGTGTCATCTGCATATCTGAGATTATTGATATTTTTCCCAGCAATCTTGATTCCAGCCTGTGCTTCTTCCAGCCCAGTATTTTGCATGATGTACTCTGCATATAAGTTAAATAAGCAGGGTGACAATATACAGCCTTGACATACTCCTTTACCAATTTGGAACCAGTCTGTTATTCCATGTCCAATTCTAACTGCTGCTTCTTGACCTGCATACAGATTTCTCAGGAGGCAGGTGAGGTGAGGTCTGATATTCCCATCTCTTTAAGAATTTTCCACAGTTTGTTGTGATCCACACAGTCAAAGGCTTTGGCATAGTCAATAAAGCAGAAGTAGATGCTTTTTGGGAACTCTCTTGCTTTTTCAAAGATCCAACAGATGTTGGCAATTTGATCTCTGGTTCCTCTGCCTTTTCTAAATACAGCTTGAACATCTGAAAGTTCATGGTTCATGTACTGTTGAAGCCTGGCTTGGAGAATTTTGAGCATTACTTTGCTAGTGTGTGGGATGAGTGCAACTGTGCAGTAGTTTGAACATTTTTTGGCATTGCCAAAGAATACATATGTGTGTGTATATGTGTGTGTGTGTGTGTATATACATATACACACACAATGGAATATTACCCAGCCATAAAAAGGAATGAAACTGAGTCACTTTTAGAGATGTGGATGGACTTCTTATAGACTGTTATACAGAGTGAAGTAAGTCAGACAGAGGAAAACAAATACTGTATATTAACACATATATGTGGAACCTGAAAAAATTGGTATAGATGATCTTATTTATGAAGCAGAAATAGAGACACAGATGTAGACAACAAATGCATGGATACCAAGGAGGCAAGGGGAGGTGAATGAACTGGAAGATTGGGATTGACATATATACACTACTGATACTATGTATAAAATAGATAACTAGTGGGAACCTTCTGTATTGCACAGGGAGTTTTACTGAACATTCTGTAGTGACCTACATGTGCAAGAAATACAAAAAAGAGGAGATACATGTATATGCATAACTGATTCATTTGCTGTACAATAGAGATCTACACAACAATGTAAAGCATCTCTACTCCAATAAAAATTTTAAAATAAAATTAAAAATTGTATATGCATACAATGTAATATTATTTGGCCATTAAAAAGAAGGAAATTCTACAATACATGACAACAGGGATGAACCTTAAAGATATTAATCATGCTAAGTGAAATATCCAAGAAAGAAAAACTGCTGCGTGATTTCACCTATATGAGGTATCTAAAATAGTTAAATTTATAGAAATAAAGAATGGACTAAATAGTGGTGACTAAGGGCTGGAGGGAGGGAGAAATGAGCAGTTAATAATCAATAGGCATAAGATTCATTTAAGCAAGATGAATAAGTTCTAGAGATCTGTTGTACAACACTGTACCTCTACTACACACTTAAAATTTGAACGTTTATATTGCTGTGACTGCATACTTTAAAACTTAAAAAAAAAACTTCAGAGGTAGGTCTCATGTTAAGTGTTCCTACCACAGTAAAATAGAAAATTTCAGGTCTGAGTGGAAGGAAGAAATGATGAGGCCAGTGACAGAAATAGTTGTTTTTGAGGTGAAGCAATGAGAGGGAGACTCTGACAGGACAGCCAACTAAAAGTATCTTTATATCAGCTGAGCAAAACTGATTAGAGATGAAGATATAAATAAAACTTAGACAAAGAGAAATGCGAAGCCAAGGGCAATTCACCAAAGTAAAAAGTTTAAAGAATCATCAGCTCAGGGACCAAGAATCAAGCCTTTAGAAATACTTAAAGAGTGACAGGATGAAAAGGAAACGGTGAAATAAGGTGATCATCAGAGAAGGAGGCTGAACAAGAAAGAACGGTGTCACTAAGTCACATGAGAAGCAAATTTCAAGAAATGGTTAACTATGTCAAAGGCAACGGGAATTGAGAAAAGACCACTGGGAAGGAAACTAAGACATCCCAAACAGACGAGAAGCCTAGCCTGACCTTCCTTACCTGGGTAACAAACATTGTGAACCATGCTGATGGTCTCTCCTCAAGGTTAAGAAGGTCAAGAGACCTGAGCAGGGCTGATTTTTCCATCTTCCTGTTGCTTTCTCTTCTATTCCTGGGAAAAGCATAGAAAACGGAGCTTATTTTGTTTGCCATGAAGCTCATGTCCACTCCTACCTAAAGGGCAGGCAGGTCAGAAGTTACAGGCTAAAAAACTAAAAGTATTTGCAAAACTGTAGTTTAATCATTATTCATGAGCAATAGCAAAGACAAATGGAGGAGGACCGGCAGTGTACTTCAGTCAGCTTCCAACTCAAATGATGTGAGCGGTGTAGTGTGACTGATGATTGTGCAAGTGAGAATGAGGAGCCGTCTGTTGTTTTCTGTCTTTACTGCAGTAGCAAGTTATCAAACATTAATAAGTAACGTTTAACGACATGTGGTCTCCTGTGTCGGTCTTTTAATCTGTCCTTGAATTTGACTGGTTTGGGGTCTTTGGGGGTGGGTATGTCTATCGATCCATTTGGAAGAACAGGAAATGGACTTGAAGCATGAGGGATGAGGCTTTAGCTTTTATTAGTTGAAATAATGTATGAAATCTATGGAATAATTTTTTAATCTTGGCTCCATGAAACTTTTATTAAAGATGAGAAATGTATGAAGTGACAGATTTAGGAAGGTTAGATCATGTCGGACAAACCACTTACTGAAGGATATTTTCTATTCCAGAATTATTTAAAAATAAAATTCCAAACCATTGAAGGAGTTTGAAACTAAATGTAGGTTGGTTGGTTGGTTTTTTAATAGTGCATAAACTACACTCCCAGGAAGCCATGCGGGCGAGTCGCTGCGCTTGTCAAGTAGCTTTCGCCGCAAGGTACGCTGGGAAATGTAGTGCGCCAAGCGATGCTGCACGTGACACACAGAGGCAGGCGAGGGGACCGCGCCACCTGAGGCGGCTAGGCGCACGCCTCTCTTTCTATGCGGTTAGGGGATGGCCCCCATCTCCTTCCCACGGTGAGGTGAAACAAGCTGGCCGTGTACCGTCGCCCGCCGGAGCAGCCCCGGGGAAGTCCGGTCGGGTAAGGCATCGTGGTGCCTCGCCCCTTTTCTCGGCAGCCGGGCGGGCAGGGGAAGAAGGTAAGAGCCGTGGGCTCGGAGCCTGCGCCCTGCGCCCCGCCCAGGCTGCGGCCGCGCGGGGAGGAAGCGCGTCTAGTTAAGCGCAAAGTTTCCTTTTTTGTTTTGTTTTGTTTTTTGTTTTTTGTTTTTTTTTGCTTTCTCTTCAGAGTCGCCCTAACGGGCCGTGGGGCGGGTATGCCACACTTCAGTTTCAGCTGGGGTCCCGAGACCAAAGGGTGAAAATAAGCGAGCCCCCCACTCCCCGCCTCCGTAAAGCGTCCATCCCGCTAGCCATGAGCAGCCGCGACCACCTGTTCAAAGTGTTGGTGGTGGGGGACGCCGCGGTGGGCAAGACGTCCCTGGTGCAGCGATATTCCCAGGACAGCTTCAGCAAACACTACAAGTCCACGGTGGGAGGTGAGACGCTGTGGGGAGCGGCCGGGGTCCTGCGACTCCAGCCGCGGATTGGAGTGGGCTGGGGGCCGGGGGTTTTGCGGTCTTTAGGTCCTTCCCCGGGCTAGGAAGGAGCTGTCTGGGACCCTGGTGTTTGATGTGCATGCCTCTCGGGGGTTTTTCCAGTTAAGTTTTCCCAGTCAGAGCTGACTGTCTCGAGAGAGAAAGGCAAAGGTGTGATGTAGGAAATGGGGAAGGGTGGGTGAGCAAATGAGCAGTTGCTGCGTTTCGCTGGGGAACTGTGAACTCAAGTCTCCAGCCTTCCTAGCGGTCACCGGCAAATCTCTGCGACAAGCGGACGCCGCTGAGACCTTCTGGAGAACCTAGTTAGGTACCAGCTGGGGCTGCCTGTTCTACCGTTCACGAGAGTTACAGACAGCTGTTGAAGGAACAGAACGGCCTCAAGTAACCTGGCCTCAAGGAGCCTGGCTTTGTTATGGAGATGCCTGCCTGGGCGAGCCCCTTGGACACTCAGTCAGCTACTGATGAGCTGTGTGTTTTTTGTCCATTGATTGTTTAAATAAAGACAACCTATTCCTAGTGTAAAATATACCACTTTTCTGACCTATTTTCCCACCCCTTTTTCTCTCAAACTGGGGAGGCAAAGGACAAAGGGGACACCAGGGGTTAATTCACTTCTTTCCAGGTGTGGCCTTTGGACTCATCTTTCCAGAAGTAGAAGAATGCCTTTTAATTAAAAGTTTAGCTGGGGAGAGCTGGTGAAGAGAGAAAGTAACAAACATTTATTTATCTCCATTAAAAGAACTTTTGTAATACAAATTTTGAAAATGTACACTAGTGTTCATTATGGAATTTTTAAAAATTAACATGCAATTACATTGCAACTAAGACATCTTCCTTAAGAACATCCATCAAAATGAAGGGTTTTACGTTTCAAACAAATAAAAAAAAATAAGTAACGTGAGGGCCCCTAATTCATGGATTTGGTTTAAAAGTATCCCACTAATTTTTAGCAATTGCTCTAGTTTTTCTATAGTAAAGAATATAATTGACTGGCTGTTTTTTTTCAGTGTTTATTCTAAATTTCCCCTAGCTTTCATTTCTGTCATAGATGTGAAGAAATATATTTCCAAACATCAGAAATTATCCTGTTTCTGTCTTTGTCAAAAGCTCTTCCCCCTTGGCCTTAACTCACAGAGTCTCAGCATCTACAGATATGACAGTAGCTTCCAGCACAGCTCTTAAGCATCAACCATGGGGTGAATCCTCTGGGACCTTTTCACTTTATCTCATTCCTGCCCAGGATAATTCCTACAGCCTTATGAAGGATGTAGAATTCCCCCCAAGGGTGTGATTTTCTCATAATACAATTGGATAAGAAACCAACAGTGAAACTGAGTGTGGAAGATGCAAAGGCCAACACACTTGCCTCATTTCCCTCTTCTACCTCATCATCCCTTCCCTGAGAAAGCCCCCTAAATCTTCCAAAAACTGTTTAACCTGAGATAAGGAGTTGTTTTTGTAATTACTCTCACCTAATATTCTCCAATTGAGTTTTCTCAGCCTGAGCCAACTGTCTGAAAAGAGATAAGGCAATATTAGTAGGATCAAATAATTGGTTTGACAAGAGTAAAAGCCAGAGATGCCTTCAGAAGATGCATGTGTATTATATGTCCCATGTTTAGTACATGGGTGTGGTCCATTGAGGGCTTAAAATAATCAAATAAACAAACAATGAATGAATGAATGTGATTGGAGTTGTGTGTCCCTAGGGTTGTATATGCATATTTGATATAACTTTGTGGACTTTTTAAAGGTAAACTTTATTCAAGTACATTATACATATATTTTCAGTGGACTTTGCTCTGAAGGTTCTCCAGTGGTCTGACTCAGAGATGGTGCGCCTCCAGCTGTGGGATATTGCAGGTAGGATGGGAAGATGGGACAAGAACAAGGGGAGATATTTTGGTTTAATCAACAAGTTTTCAGAGAAAAAGTAGAACCAAAAGTTTTTTTCTGAAGCTGGAATGATCAGACTGCTCTGAGGATATGTAAGCTGAATAGATGTAGAGCTTTTGTAGATGTGTTCTGTAAATGTTTTACCCTGAATAAATATAGAGCAGTCTCTGTGTGAGTGGAAGGGGCTGGTGAGGTAGTGAACTATGAAGACCATAAGTGTATGCTCCCACAGCAGGCAGAGGGTGTTCTTTCTAAGATTCCAGCTGACCTTGGTGAGAAACAAGAGAAGACAATAATAATAGCTAGACAGTGTATTAAAAAGCAGAGACATCACTTCACCAACAAAGGTCTGTCTAGTCAAAGCTATGGTTTTTCCAATAGTCATGTACAGATGTGAGAGTTGGATCATAAAGAAGGCTGAGCGCTGAAGAACTGATGCTTTCAAATTGTGGTGCTGGAGAAGACTCTTGAGAGTCCCTTGGACTGCAAGGAGATCAAACCAGTCAATCATAAAGGAAATCAACCCTAAATATTCATTGGAAGGACTGATGCTGAAGCTGAAGCTCCAATACATTTGGCCATCTGATATGAAGAGTCGACTGACTGGAAAAGACCCTGATGCTGGGAAAGATTGAAGTCAGAAAGAGAAGGGGACAACAGAGGATGAGATGTTTGGATGGCATCACAGAGTCAATGGACATGAGTTTGAGCAAACTCCGGGAGATAGTGAAGGACAGGGAATCCTGGCATGCTGCAGTCCATGGGGTCACAGAGAGTTGAACACAACTGAGCGGCTGAACAACAGCAACCCTTATTTATTATTTGCTAATCACTTTTCTAAGCGTTTTAGATTCAGTGACTCATTAATCTTTACAACTAGCCTATAGTAAAAAGCCACTGCTTTCCCCCACTTTACAGATGAGCAATCTGAAGCACTGAAACCTTGACTTATCCAAAGTCATATAGGTAGTAGATGACAGAGCAGGAATTTGGAAGTGGATGATCTGGGTACAGAATCTGGACTCACCCACTCCTCATACTGCCCTCTTTCCCTTAATGAAGATGGAAAGGGCAGGGTGTCAGACAGGGTCCCCAAGCTGGTTCTGAGGATCACCTTCTCAAGAACTGTCTTACTTCCCAGGGCAGGAGCGTTTCACCTCTATGACCCGACTTTACTATCGGGATGCCTCTGCCTGTGTTATTATGTTTGATGTTACCAATGCCACTACCTTCAGAAACAGCCAGAAATGGAAGCAAGACTTGGACAGCAAGCTCACACTGCCCAATGGAGAGCCGGTGCCCTGCCTGCTCTTAGCCAACAAGGTATGTGGTCAGCTTGGGAAACAGCCCCTGGCTTCAGTCTGTGGTCAGAGAGTAAGTGAATCTAAAATGCACTCTGATTCTAGGTTTCCACTTGCCCTTCTCATGCTGGCAAAATCTTCTCTACCTCTTTTCAAGAGATGTTGAAACTTTCTTTGAGAAGAACATTGACTGTAGATTTCTGATGCTGCTGTTCTAGCCATTGGGGGAACTATTTCAAATCCACATGTATCTGAGCAATGTTCCTATCCCCAGGAAGTTTATGGTGTTGCCTTTATTTTCTTTGCCAGTGTGATCTATCCCCCTGGGCAGTGAGCCGAGACCAGGTTGACCGGTTCAGTAAAGAGAATGGTTTCACAGGTTGGACAGAAACCTCGGTCAAGGAGAACAAAAATATTAATGAGGCCATGAGGTGAGTAGTTTATGCTGTTCTAGGGATAGGCATACAGATTTACCCATCTTTCACTGCAGCATCTTGGACCTTCTTGTTTCTGAGCAAACAAGAACAGACTGAGCCAATGGAATGCCAGCTTCTGAAGGCCAGGGATACTCTCTTCTCTCCTGAGATAATTGGGGACAATGAGGCATTTAAACCTTGTGGCTTTACTGAATGCCATCTGGTGACGAAACAGACAATATCTGCCGTTTCTCCATTCAGTTTCTCAGGCTTATTTTTTTATTTGATTTTTAGAGTCCTCATTGAAAAGATGATGAGCAATTCCAGAGAAGATATGTCTTTGTCCACTCAGGGGAACTACATCAACCTGCAAACCAAGCCCTCCTCCAGCTGGGCCTGCTGCTAGTAGCATTTGGCTTGTTTTCCCTCTCAGCTCCAGGAGGTCTTTCTCTTCCCTTTGGTTGCCCACCCAACAGTTTTACTAAGTACATTTGACCTGTCTGCTGGTGACTGTCTGGTAAGGAGAGCCATCATCACTAAGAAGAGATGCGTGGGACCCCATGGGCATTTCTGCCTCTTGCTTGCTGCTGGCTTAGAGAGACCAGTCAGTGTCTTCTGTCCAAACAAGATCATCTCATCCCTCAGTTTGTGATCTGGGATTGATTTTGTGGGAAGGATTAGAAATTAGCATCTGTGTTTCAAGAAGCATAATTCTCACCTGCTTTTGAGTGTATTTTTCCATTCAATGTATATTGATATCCCAGTCTGATAGGACTTCAGTTACAAGGAAAGTGAGATCAAAGCTCATTCCCCAAATTCCTTGTTGGCCATTGCTTTCAGATTCTTTCTGTTTTGCCTTCGAATTAAACATCTGATTCCGAGATGCAGGAGGAGTGGGGCCAGATAATATGGGTTTAGGGCTACTGGAGGCCCTAAATGAAAAGTCACTGTATTTTTTTAAGATTCTAAAGTTGTATTAGCTTTCTCTTGTCTTGGCTCTAAAAATAGCCAAGCTTTTAAATGAACTCTTTGGTGAGAGCATTTCTTTCTCCAAAGAAATTGATTCTCACATTAATGTTTTCTAGTGTCTTTTTCCCAGTGGGCTGGGGACCGGGTTTGCAGGTTTCTGGGTTGATGTCTTGCTGCATAATGCTGCAAGTGACATCAGTTGGCTATGGTGCCCTAAAATAGGTCTGTTCCTCAAAGCTCTGGGAGTCTGAGTGGAAGAAGAGGCAGAGGTTAACAGAACAAAATCCTGTGGGGCAACTTGCTTATGAGCACTTTTGTGGCTAGCACTTAACAGCCATAGGAAATAAATATTATGTATAGACCTTTGCCTAGAGGTGGAAAGTAGATAGACAGAAAATCATTAGGTAATTTAAGTGCTAAATTGGGTAGAGTTTTTAGTATCCAATCACTTCTAGACAGTCTAATTTGTTAAATTCTCACAGGATGGTGATTTATAACCTACCTAGAGTTATGAATATTCTTAGTGAGCTCAGACTTAGAGCTCTGTGAGAGACATTTAGCTAAATAAGTGTTCTAAGTCTGTGGTCCCCACATCTGATCAAAACCACCTGGAAAGTTTGTTTAAAGATTTTAAAATAAAATGTTTTAAGATTAGTTTCCCAGTCTGACCTACTAAATCAAAATGTCCAGGAGTGAAATCTGGGGATTCATTGTTGTTATTTTCAAAACTTCCCAGGCAATTCTGATCAGGCCAGTTTGGAAACCACAGCTGGAGAATGTGGTAAAAATGCAGAGATCCAGGCCTTCCCAATGAAATGTTCCTGGGCTTCTGTAGGCTCCATTAGTTCTCTAGGTGATTTTGACACACACCAGACTGGGGCTTCCCAGGTGGCACTAGAGGTAAAGAACCCGCCTGCCAGTGCACTAGACATAAGAGATGAGGGTTGGATCCCTGGGTCAGGAAGAACCCCTAGAGGAGAAAATGACAACCCACTCCAGTATTCTTGCCTGGAGAATCTCATGGACGAGGAACCTGATGGGCTACAGTCCATAGGGTTGCACAGTCTGACGTGACTGAAGTGACTTAGCACGCATGCGTGCAGACTGAAAACCACTCTCCTAAGAGATCAGAAGCCAGATATCAGAGCCTTTGGTGGTTTGTTTTTAATACCAGTTGTTATAAATTTTGCTCAGTCTTTTTAGACCTTCACGTTCTCTTTTGTATTACCCATTCCAGATAGAGTTTTTATTACAATAATTCTGAAAATAATAGTGGAAGAACAAGTTCTCTGTGAAAAGAAAATTGATTTTTATTCACTGATTTGAACCCCTGCAAAATCACAAATAAATGGGAAATAAGTGTTGTATTCATGGTAGTTATTGACCTTCAATATGAGTTTGTTAAAGTGTTATTTTATACTGATAAGAGTATTGTGGAAATGGAGACTTTTTAAAATACCTTCTTTAAAATGAAGGTAAGTGTTATTTTGTTCATCTGTTAATTTACTACTACCAGTTGCCTTGTTCCAATTAAGTGATGTAACTTCTCAAATACTGCTTGGAAATGTGACCATTTAAAAAAAAAATTGAATATGTTTTCTTTTCCCACTTGCTGACTCAGGATATTTCTGCCTTTTCAAGCATTGCTAGAGGCTGGCCTACCAGCCCTTCTGGATTTTCTCTCCCAACTGGTGAACATTATGGCCCTGAAACCAATTAAGAAGAAAGTGAAATATAATTCCTCTCCATATCCCTATCTGTAAAGAAAAGAGAAAGAAAAAGATAAGGAAGAAAAAATATTTACATGATTAGAAATGTGATTATATTAAAAATAATTAGATCTTATCATTTGGATGCTACCTCTTGGGTAAAACTGTTTGGAACATGGATATCATTGTAGCCCTTCCCTAGAGAAATTTCCATATTTGAGACAAGATTCCCCTTCACTTATCCAGCTAGTCTGTGGCCAAGAAGAAAACATAAGCATTCCCTGCAGAGTGGTCTAAGAGATATGAGGAAGGGCTGAGAACAGAGCTGTGAGGTTGTGACTGCCCTGGCTTGCTATTTTGAACAGAATAGCTGAGTGATCAAACAAGCTGGGAAAGGAACCACAGGTCACGGAAGGCCCCTCAGCAGCAAGTGATGGTGTGCTCTTCTGTGCTATAATGAGCCAGGGTTCCTTTGAGATGATTTCTCTAACTCAGCAATAGCTGAGGACTATTTGGGTTCTTCGTTTTCTCTATTTGGGTTCTTTCTTATCTCCAGATTTAACTCTTTTCCTTAGCTGGTCTGTATTCTGTCCTCAGAACACTGTCCCATCTAACAGAAGGCTCTTCCTGCCTTTTATACTTTTGTAGGCAGTGGCCAAGGTTAGCAGATGTAAAAATTTCCTTGATAGATATTCTGTACAATCCAGTGATTAGATTGCTCAAGGAAATAAACTTAAGTGCC
The DNA here is from genome assembly GCF_019320065.1 of Cervus canadensis. Classification (NCBI taxonomy): domain Eukaryota; kingdom Metazoa; phylum Chordata; class Mammalia; order Artiodactyla; family Cervidae; genus Cervus; species Cervus canadensis. The sequence continues at coordinate 73,280,498 of NC_057398.1, forward strand.
CTTTTCTCCTTCACCCCCTTGGTTCACTATGTATAGGAAGAGGCCCCAGCTGTGTACAAGACTCATTTATTAAAGGCAAATACCCCCCTGCTGCAAATTGGAATAGGTAGAAAGCCAGTCAAAAATGTGCATTGGAAAGAACTCTACATGTATCTTTGACTTGAGAATATATCTACGCATGATCTTTGTTGTTGTTAGAAAAACCCTGCCCCCTCTTTGGCTTTCAAGCGTAATCTGAATTCTGTTCAGTTTTATCTGCAGTTTTAGTATAATAATGGTATTGTTCTGCTTTAGGTTTCTCCAGGGAGATAGAAGTAATAAGATACAGATATGTATGTATGTATGTATATGAATATGTGTGTGTATATATGTAAAGGGATTTATTATAAGAATTTGTCTCGTGTGATTATGGAGGCTGGCCAGCCTGAACCTGTGGAGCTGATGCCCCAGTTCAAGTCCCCAGACTGGCAGACTGGAAGAGCTGATGTTCCTGTTCAGAGGCCGTCAGACAGGAGAATTCTCTGCTACTCAGGATGGGGTGTCAACCTTTTGTTCTGTTCAGGTCTTCAACTGACTGGATGAGCCCTACCTACATTAGAGAAGGCAATCTGCCTTATGGCATCTACCAATGTAAGTGTTAATCTTATCCCAAAACACACTCACAGAAACACCCAGAATAATGGTTAACCAAATATCTGGGTAAACCCATGTTCCAGTCAAATTGACACACAAAATTAACCATTACTTGCATTTAACAGTTCTTTACTATATAATGGTACTGTTTTGATAACTTTCTTCACACTCAACTTGATTTACACTTATCTGATTAGGAACTAACCTACATACAATGGGAGTAAAGAGGAAAAGCAGATATGAAAGGAAGAAAATAAGACATTTTATGATTTATCATGACATGAGAGGGGCAGTCCAGTAGTACTGGATACCAATATCTGACTTTGTGTAAACTCTTCCTTCAGATCTGTGAGTTGTGCATGTTTCATATACTACCCTGGAAATAAGAAAGCAAACAGTTCTCATTTTATATTTGAGGGAACAAATATCTCAAAATTTGACTAATGAAAGGCAGCCATTTGAATCTGTAATAAAGCCAAGACATAACTGCAAATCTTCAAATTCCCCATCTCCATTCTATGATTTAGGTTTCTGGGAAGCATTTGACCTGAAAAACCTGTTTTATTAACAGAATATGAGCCCAGACATTTAGAGAAGCAGAACTGGCTCTTCTTGGGTTGGAAATTTAGTTTGTATTAGACTTTGAGATCATGTTCAGAGACATGTGTAATTAAACTTGGGGCCAAGTTTAGTGCTGTTTGAATAGCACGCAGCACAGATATGTCATGAGATGTTTGACAAGTTCCAATGACTAAGATAATGTCACCCAAATGCAGTGACTGTCATTTAATTTTGAACATCAGCTTTCTTGTTTGCAAATACAGAAATTTTAAAAAGTTATTCTTTTCCATTATAGTTTATCACAAGACACTGAATAGTTTCCTGTACTACACAGTAAGACCTTGTTTTTTATTTTATATATGCAAGTACAGGGATTTTATGCTCAAAATTCTCCAAGCCAGGCTTCAACAATACGTGAACCGTGAACTTCCAGATATTCAAGCTGGTTTTAGACAAGGCAGAGGAACCAGAGATCAAATTGCCAACATCCACTGGATCATTGAAAAAGCAAGAGAGTTCCAGAAAAACATCTATTTCTGCTTTATTGACTACGCCAAAGCCTTCGACTGTGTGGATCACAATAAACTATGGAAAATTCTGAAAGAGATGGGAATACCAGACCACCTGACCTGCCTCTTGAGAAACCTGTATGCAGGTCAGGAAGCAACAGTTAGAACTGGACCATGGAACGACAGACTGGTTCCAAATAGGAAAAGGAGTACGTCAAGGCTGTATATTGTCACCCTGCTTATTTAACTTATATGCAGAGTAATTATGAGAAACGCTGGGCTGGAAGAAGCACAAGCTGGAATCAAGATTGCTGGGAGAAATATCAATAACTTCAGATATGCAGATGACACCACCCTGATGGCAGAAAGTGAGGATGAACTAAAAAGCCTCTTAATGAAAGTGAAAGAGGAGAGTGAAAAAGTTGGCTTAAAGCTCAACATTCAGAAAACTAAGATCATGGCATCTGGTCATCACTTCATGGCAAAATAGATGGGCAAACAGTGTCAGACTTTATTTTTTGGGGCTCCAAAATCACTGCAGATGGTGATTGCAGCCATGAAATTAAAAGACACTATTACTCTTGGAAGGAAAGTTATGACCAACTGACAGAGCATATTAAAAAGCAGAGACATTACTTTGCCAAAAGAAAGGTCCATCTAGTCAAGGCTATGGTTTTTCCAGTGGTCATGTATGGATGTGAGAGTTGGACTGAGAGGAAAGCTAAGCACCGAAAAATTGATGCTTTTGAACTGTGGTGTTGGAGAGGACTCTTGAGAGTCCCCTGGACTGCAAGGAGATCCAACAAGTCCATCCTAAAGGAGATCAGTCCTGGGTGTTCATTGGAAGGACTGACGCTGAAGCTGAAACTCCAATACTTTGGCCACCTCATGCGAAGCGTTAACTTGGAAAAGACCCTGATGCTGGGAGGGATTGGGGGCAGGAGGAGGAGGGGATGACAGAGGGTGAGATGGCTGGATGGCATCACCGACTCGATGGACATGAGTTTGAGTAAACTCTGGGAGTTGGTGATGGACAGGGAGGCCTGGCGTGCTGCAGTTCATGGGGTCACAATGAGTCGGACACAACTGAGCAACTGAACTGACTGACTGAACTGACAGGGATTTTAACAGCCATTCCATTTTCAACTGTTGTTGCCAGTCCAACTCTTTGCGACCCTGTAATAATGAGAGCTGGGGAAGAAATAATAAAATAATAAAAATAATAAAGAAATAATAAAATAATAAAAAGTAATAATGCTTATGTATTTTTCAATTAGAAAAAAATATTAAAAAAACAATTAAACCCTTTAACAGTTCTCCAACAAGATGAAGTTCAGATGCCCCAGCATG